>NC_057358.1:91066123-91375766 GCF_016509475.1 Prionailurus bengalensis
CGGTAATTCTCTTTAGATGCACCAAACCTTTAGTAAAATCTGACTTATCGGTATACATCCATGTATGGGAATGTTGAGGCAACTATAGAAGTAATACAGAATAACAACATTCATCAGAATCTCTCAATTGCTAACAATTGCATTGGCTTAAGTGAAAAAATGAATTCATTGGATCATTGAACTGAAAATCCAAGTGCTCAAACTATATACTCAAGGAACTCTTTTTTTTTGTTCTACTGCTATTTTTCTCCATGTTGTCTTTATTTTTAAGCAGGCTCTCCCATACACCGGTGGAATGGCCACGCGAGGCTCTAATTGAGCAACCCCAACAAAATCAGAACTTGTTTCCAAAATGTTTCGGTGACAGTACTAGGCAGATACTTACTTGCTTTGCTTGTCTAACCCCAGAGCAATCACCATGGCCGGGCAAGTCCAAACCTGGGTAAAACGTCCGTCTCTACATCCAGGAGGCTAAGTCAATTCCTTGAAACACATGGACCAAATCTGAAATGACAAATCTGGATGACAGGCACATAGCATTAAAACAATAGATGTGTAATATTATATCAAGTATTGACAAATCTTCTGAATAAAAATATAACCAAGTAAAGGGAGAGGAGGACAGGCGGTGGTTTTTTGTTTTATGTTTTTTTTTGGGGGGGGGCTTGTTTTGGTTTGGTGTTTGTTGGTTGGTTTGTTTGTTTTTAGAAAATGTCAGCAGGGAATGAGTGTTAGGAGCTGGTGGAGAGTATTTGGATATGGGAAATGACAAATGCAAAGACTCTGAGGGTGGCTTGTGCTGAGAGTATCTGACAGCCAGCGTCGGGCCCACGTGGCTGGAGTACAGAAAGCAAGAGTTGGTAGGAGATGAAGAAAGAGGGACACAGGATGTGAATTAGGAACAGCCTTGTAGACCACAGCAAAGGTAGATTTTATTCTAAACACGACAGGAAGGTAATGACGCAATTTGAGCACAAGATTGACATGAGGTTGCTTGTGTTCTAGGAAGAAGGCTGCCTGCTGTTATAGACGTTAGGAGGCATCCGGGGAGGCCGAGAGAGGAAACAGAAGAGTTACGAGGCGTGGGGCACCGACAAGAGATGAAAGGTAACGGCACCTGCCCTGCAACGGTGGTGGCGGAAGTTGGATTCGTGGTCAGATTCAAGAATCATCTGCGAAGTTAATGCCGATAGGGTAGAAGACGGATTGGAGAGAGGATGAGAGCGAAAGACACCAGTCCAGGATGATTTCAAGGCTTCGTGCTAGAGAAACTAAGGGTCCCATTTAGATACAGTATGTAAAAAATAATGGCTGCATGTCACCACACACATTCACACGTACACACACTTTTTTTTTAATTTTTTTTTCAACGTTTATTTATTTTTGGGACAGAGAGAGACAGAGCATGAACGGGGGAGGGGCAGAGAGAGAGGGAGACACAGAATCGGAAACAGGCTCCAGGCTCTGAGCCATCAGCACAGAGCCTGACGCGGGGCTCGAGCTCCCAGACCGCGAGATCGTGACCTGGCTGAAGTCGGACGCTTAACCGACTGCGCCACCCAGGCGCCCCCCACACACATTTTATTAAAGAGCCCATGAACTCTGTTACTTAGGATCTGGCACTCAGTGCCTGCATATGTCTGGTAATCCTAAACATTGCTCTCAAGACTAACATCATTCAGGCCCCTGGGGAAACACTTCTCTCTCTCTCGCTCTCTCCCTCTCTCGCTCTCTCGCTCTCTTGCTCTCTCGCCTCATATCCTTGAACTGTAAGCACATGGCTGTCCTGAAGGTATCCAGATTGTGCCATTGCCAGTGCTGGAGATGACACACTGCTTTCATCTGTGAAACACCGAGAAGGGGACTTGAGCCGGTCAAGGACTTAGGTAAGAGAGAAAGAGAAATGAAGTTGCCACATCTTTCCTCTTGCATAAATAGCATCATTTCCCAGCAGTACCGAGTATCAATTTTCCTGCTTCTCTTGATATTCCAATTTGTGGCCTGGGAGATATTCTTTAATTGCTCATTATTCAAAGCTGTGGTGCATGGCTTCTGAAGAAAACAATTTGCAACATTGAAACAATTCAAAATACTCTTATATTTATACACGAAGACCTAGATGTAGCTAATGCAAGAAATGTAATGCTATTTACACGGGTAATTAGACGCATATCAAAGTCTAGATTTGCAAATACTTTTATAAAAACATTTAAGAAGATCTAATGAACTTTTCAAACTAATAAATTTAAATAGATGCACGTTAGAAGATGAAGGCAGAGCAGAGCCCTGCAAGGGCAAGACTTGAACTTTGCTCTGTAAAGTGATCGGCCTTATTGCCTTTTCCATGGTCAACCCATGGTGGGTATCTCAGCACCAATGCATTGGTATGAACATTTTTTGGATATGGACCAGTTTTATTTGAATAATTTTGACTTAAAATTTTTGATATGCATTAATTATCTTCTATCTTTTACCTTCTAAGTTTGTCAGCAATTTAAAACACTTGAAAGAAATAACTTCCTTGAAAATAAAAATAATTTTTGTGTTGAATTGTGATATATAAACTTAAGAGAGTCAATTTTGAATCCACTGAATACTATGTTTTGTTGTTTTAATCCGGTAGATCATAACTGCCAACACAGCACAAATGAAATAAAAATATTTATTATAACATAATAAATGATTTTCCTGAAGTCAAGAAAAATCTATTTTGTAGAAAAACTATGTGAAAATACACATAGTAATATGTAATAATGTGCACATTATGTATATCTTTTCTATTACTCATCCAAATGTTTCCAGCCTATAAATTAAAGAATGCTTAATAATCATTGTTAAATGAAATTCAGCCATCTTCAGTATTTTGCCAACTTTCAGCCGTACAAAAATAATATTTTCTTATATTTTTATATATAGGTTATGGTATATTTGACAAGGGAGGAGGATAGAATATATTTTATTTTATTGATTAGCTTGATTTAAAATTCCTTCAACATTTTGCCATGTGGTATGCAGGCCTCCATTCACGCGCTTGCCTGGGCCCTCTAAATGTCAGGGGCAGCCTTGTTCAAAATACCAACAGAACACCCGAAGAGTGTGGTTAATTCTGGGAGGTCAGGGAAGGTGCTGCTGAATGTACATGACGGATAGTTGGGAGCTCAATGGGCAAAGGAAGAAGGGCATCCAGAGAGTGGGAACAGCATGTGCAAAGCTGAGTAGTCAAGCACTGTGAAACGCAGTCAACCTGACGTGGCCGGACATAAAGCTGTGTGAGGACAAGGGAATGCATGGACACAGAGGTAGAGACGGGACTCCGAGAAAGACATCCAGAACTGATACACATACCTCTTGTGGTTACTCACCATCTATGGCTTTTATTCGTGCAGAAATATCTTTTTGAGAACTTGTTATGCACCACAACTCCCACCCAGGCATTGTTTTTGCTCTCCAGGAGTTAGGGAGAGGGAGTCCAGTGGGGGAATGTGTTATGAAAGTCACTGTGCACGCAGAAAGCTTTGCATCTCAGGAAGCACCTTGAGTGAGGGATCCTGGTGTAGGATCTTTGCAATTCTACCCAGCCTAGGATCTGAAACCCGATGATTTACTCTCCGTGAAATATTTGCTGAATTGAAGGGAAAAAAAGAGATCACTGCTGGGATATTTGGATGTATTCTTTTAAAAAGATATTTAATATTTATATTTGAATTTATTCTTTATGCTACATTGCAGGAAACACATTTGTGAATTATTTCCCAAGGTCTCAGGTTTGAGGGATGTCTGGAATCCATTAGCTAATGAGAAATGCTGTGAGAGAGTTGAAGACTTACAAACAACAAAATATTGTAAATGTTAAAATAATAACAAATCATTATGACCAATAATAAGAGCTGCCATTTATCAGTCACTTACTATTCGCTGATCTTTGTGTTAAGTGCTCTCTATGAATGATCTCTATGGCCTTTTCATTCTTAGACCAACTCTACAACACAGATGAAGATACTGGGGGGCAGCAAAATGAATTAACCTGCCCTGATACAACCAACAAGCGACAGACCAGAAGTTCAAACCCAATCTGACTGTATCTGCAGTGTCCCTTAACACACACACACACACACACACACTCACACACACATGCATATATATGGAACAGACAGTGCTTTTAAAATAGTCCAAAGAGCTGTGATCACCCTCAAAATGCACCGCCTTGTGGCTTTTTTTCTCTCCTGGCGATTTTATAAGATTTGGACAATGGCCACATCTATATGATAAACAGATGGAGTGTGGACTGTTTCCATCTGGCGCATCTCTAAAACATGCTCATCTCAGTGGATTGGTCCTGGGGTTTCTGTGGTGAGTGAAAGGGTTCTCCAGCCAATATGGAAACACAGTTACTCAACCGATGGAGCTGAGAGACAAGGGTTTCTTTTGCAGGATTCCAAGTCCTGTTAGTGAGAATCTATTGCCTCATCAAGGAATCAATTGACAGACACAGTTGTTGTTGTTGTTTTTTAATTAGAAGCATTTGCTTCCATCAAAAATGTTTAGAAGAATGTAAATATTAAGAGAAGGGGAAGAAGTACTTCTCAGCATACAAGAGCTTGATGAAGAGATGTCTCCACAGCTGAATCTTAGTCACTAAGGGCCAGAAGATGATGGGAGAGTTTGCCGAAGAAAGACGAGGAGCTGGGCCATCTCGTGTGGCTGTGGACGTTGCTCACCGCACAAGGGCTCCTGTCAGAGGAGGCGAGTGAGACTCAAATTCAGCCAACGCTCTGCTTGCCAAATCAAGCACAGTGGTGCAGGCCGTATCTGCCCCGAAGGACAATTGGGTTCGAATTTGCGTCTGTAGCTTCCTTCCATTTTAAAGGTGTTAGCGGTGACACCAGGTATTCAGCCCCACTCTTCCAAATCCCTCACACACTTTGGAGCATTGGAGAGACTATATGGAGTAGTAGGTTCCAGCTCTGGGCTGCTACCACTCCAACTCCCGGCTCAGTTCCGGGGTCAAGCCCCACATCGGGCTCCGTGCTGACAGCACAGAGCCTGCTTAGGATTCTCTCTCTCCCTCTCTCTCTCTCTCTCTCTGCACCTCTCCTGTTCATACACACACAGTCTTTCTCTTTCAAAAGAAATAAACTTAAAACAATTTTAATTCCATATTTGGGGTGGGCGAGTGGTCCTAGACAGTGACATAGGAAGACCCCACCTCACCTCCTTCCATGGACACATCAAGTCTGTAACTACATATGGAATAATTCCCACTGGAAAAGAACAGAAAGCTGGACAGCTTCCTCCACGAGGGACAAAAGGGCCACACTGAGATGGACAGGGGAGGCAAAAATGTGACCTTACCCAAAACCCCACCCCTGGCACAGCAACCCACAAAAGGGAGGGATCTCACAGGCCCAGAGCCTTTCCCTGAGTTTCGAAGGGTTTCTGGTCCACACCGGTCACCCCAACCCTTAGGGCCTGTGCCAAAGAGACAAGGCCCCCCACACGTCTGTCTTTGGAAACCAACAGAGGATCCTTACATCCAGAGGATCCAGGGGACTGGGAGAGGCTTGCATGTGGGAAGAGCACATCCTGGGAAGCTCATCCTGGGAAGAGCACAAAGGCAGCAGTTTCAGAGGTAACAGGATTATATGTGAAGGTGATTCATTTGCTAATCTTAAAGTGTCTGCTGGAGGGGCAGGAATTAGTTGGGATTTTCCTCAGGAATGGAGGTGCTGAAGAGTGCCAACGTTTGCACTCTCTCACAACCCTGCTAGAACAGGCAGGCGCCTATGGACACAACTAGCTCAGCCTGAAGGCCTACCCCACTCCCAATGCACTTCTCCAACCTCACAAAACCATGGGCCTGCCCAGCCCCTGGTGCTTGCTCCTGGCCTTGTCAAAACCACAGTCCCCCCCACCACTCTCCAGCAGTTAAGCTGGGGGACACCTGCAGTCCACACAGGGAATGCTTCTTGATTGCCCATCTCTGCGGGCCAGAGGGTCTTGGGTTCCTGGGCCCCATGGGACTGGAACAATAAGAAAGACGGTTCTGGGCAGAACACCACACCCAGGGCACTGCACAGACAGCAGACTGACATACACCCCCAGTCTGCATGTGAAAAAGGCGCATTTAATGGTCCTGGAGCCTGAGGGATGAGCTTTGAGTTTGCCGCACGTATAAAGGCTACAGAGGGGCTCTTGGGAAACATAGGCAGAGAGACAACATCTATGTGCTCTCCTTGCCACGGCTTGCTCCTACTTCCCAGAAAGGATCTCATACACTCATCTGAAGCCTCAGTTCTTGCGATGGCCACCCAAGGGACACCTTCAGATCTCTTAGTCTGAAGGTCAGCATGGTCTAAAACTGCAGCCCCACAGGACTGTGTATATTTGGAGACCTTAAAAGCTGCTGCCTGAGGATCAGGCAATCAGCCTGAATCTGGGTGCTGACTGACATCTCTCCCTTTGGGTCACTGACAGGTCCTGGCACCCCCTCAACCACTGGGACCTATCAAGAATAAATCAAGCTGGGGCACCCACGTGACTCAGTCAGTTAAGCAGCCGACTCTTGATTTTTGTCTCAGGTCATGATCTTGCGGTTTGTGGGATTGAGCCTTATAGTGGGCTCTGCACGGATGGTTCTCTCTCTCCCTCTCTCTCTGCCCCTCCCGTGCTCATGCACGCACTCTTTCTCTCTCTCTTTCTCAAAATACATCAACACTTTTTAAAAAGAATCAATCAAACTAAAAATATGGAAGAAGCCCAAATGTCCATCAATAAATGAATGGATAAAGAAGATGTGGTATACTGGGACACCTGGGTGGCTCAGTCAGTTGAGTGTCCAACTCTTAATTTCGGCTCAGGTCATGGCCCCAGCATTATGGGATCAAACCCCGTATTGAGCTCTGCACTGAGCATAGAGCTTGCTTGAAGTTCTCTCTCTCTCCTCTCTCTCTGCCCTCCTCCCCCACTCATGCTTTCTCTCTTCCTCTAGAAGAAGAAGAAGGAGAAGAAGATGTGGTATATAGGTATATATGTATACACAATGAAATATTACTCAGCCATAAAAGAGAATGAAATCTTGCCATTTGCAACAACATGGTTGGATCTAGAAAGTATAATGCTAAGCAAAATATGTCAGTCAGAGAAAAACAAATACCATATGTATGGAATTTAAGAAACCAAACAAAACAAAAAGAAAAAGGAAACAAAGAGAGAGACAAAACAAAAAACAGATTCCTAACTATAGAGAACAAACTATGGTTATCAGACTGGAGGTGAGTAAGGGGATGGGTGAAATAAGTGAAGAGGAGTACACTTATCTTGAGTACTGAGGAATGTACAGAATTGTTGAATCACTATATTGTACACCTGAAACTAATTTAACACTGTATGTTAACTATACCAGATTAAAAAGGAAAAAAAAAAAGAATAAATCAGGCTATATAGAGCCATGCAAAGGTTTGAGAGACAACCAAGAGCTAGGGCAAGGTTGAACAAGAAGGACCATCACCTACACAAGGCCACTGTTCCAAGACTGGGAAAAATAGGTGTTTCACCAAATGCATAGAGAGTCAAACAAACACAGAGAGTCAAGCAAAATGAGAAAACAGAGGAATATGTTCCAAAAGCAAGAACAAGAAAAACCTCAGAAAAAGACCTTAATGAAACAGAGATAAATGATCTATCTAATAAAGAGTTCAAAGTAACGGTCATAAAAATGTTCACCAAACTTGAGAGAAGAATAAATGAACACAATATGAATTTTTGAAAGAGATAGAAAATACAAGAAAGTCTCAGGGCTGAAAAATACACTACCTGCACTCAAAACTAGAAGGGGACCACTAGCAAACTTAAACGAAGCAGAAAAATGGATCAGTGACTTGAAGACAGGACAGTAGAACTCACCCACTCAGAACAGTGAAAGGAAAAATGAATTTTTAAAAGTGAAGATAGCTTAAGAGGCTTATGGGACAACATCAAGGAGAATAAAATTCACATTATAAGGGTCCCTGAAGGAGAAGAGAGAGAGAAAGAACGGAAAAATTACTTAAAGGGATAATGGCTGAAAACTTCCCTAACCTGGGAAACAGATGCCCAGGTCCAAGAAGCAAAGCAAATGAACCCAAAGAGATTCACACCAAAACACATTATAATTAAAATGTCAAAAGTTAAAAATAAAGCATCTTAAAAGCTGCACGTAAGAAAAACAACTTGTTATGTATGACAAAACCCCCATAAGGCTTTCAGATGACTTTTCACCAGGAACTCTGTAGATCAGAAGGGAATGGAGTAATATAGTCAAAGTGCTGAAAGGAAAGAACTTCCAACCAAGAATACTCTACCCAAAAAGGCTAAAATTCAGAATTGAAGGAGAGAGAAAAAGTTTTCCAGATAAGCAAAAGCTAAAGGAGTTCATCACCACTACATCAAGCTAAAAGGTTACCTCACATTGAAGGAAACTATTAACAAAATAAAAAGGCAACCTTCTAAATGGGAGAAAATTTTTGCAAATGATATATCTGATGAAGGGCTAATATCAAAATGTATAATGAAAAAAATCAAACAATTCGTTTAAAAGTGGGAAGAACATCTGAATAGACCTTTTTTTTAAATTTTTTTTAATGTTTATTTATTTTGGGGACAGAGAGAGACAGAGCATGAATGGGGGAGGGGCAGAGAGAGAGGGAGACACAGAATTGGAAGCAGGCTCCAGGCTCTGAGCCATCAGCCCAGAGCCTGACGCAGGGCTCGAACTCACGGACCGCGAGATCGTGACCTGAGCTGAAGTCAGACTCTCAACCGACTGAGCCACCCAGGCGCCCCTGAATAGACCTTTTTAAAAGACAATATACAAATGGCCAATAGGCACATGAAAAAATGCTCAACATCACGAATCATCAGGGAAGTGCAAATCAAAACCACAATGAGATATCACCTTATGCCCATTAGAATGGATACAATCAAAAAGATAAGAAATAACAAGTGTTAGAAATGCTGTGGGGAAAAGAGAACCCTCGTACACTGTCGCCGGGAGCGTAAATTGGGGTGGCCACTACAGGAACTACCACGTGATCCAGCAATTCCACTACTGGGTATTTTATCTGAAGAATACAAAAACACTAAGTATGAAAGATATCTGCACCTTTGTGTTCATTGTAGCCTTATTGACAATAGCTAAGATGTGGGAACAATCTAAGTGTCTATCAATGGCTGAACGGATAAAGATGTGATATATATATATACATCTGTAGATGTATATATACATATACAACGAATGGAATACTACTTAGCCATAAAAAAGAAGGAAATCTTGCCATTTGTGACAACACGGACGGAACCAGATAGAGGGTATTGTGCTAACGGAAATCAGCCAAACAGAGAAAGCCAAATACCGTATGATTTCACTTCTATGTAAAATCTAAAAAACAAAACAAATGAACAAGCCAAACCAAATAAAACAAAACTAATAGGTAATGGGAGCAGATTCGTGGTTATCAGAGGGGAAGAGTTTTCGGGGATGGGCCAAAAGGGTGAGAAGGGTCAATTTTTTTTTTAATTTTTTTTTTAATGTTTATTTATTTTTGAGACAGAGACAGAGCATGAACAGGGGAGGGGGCAGAGAGAGAGGGAGAGACAGAATCGGAAGCAGGCTCCAGGCTCTGAGCCATCAGCCCAGAGCCGGACGTGGGGCTCAAACTCACGAACCGTGAGATCGTGACCTGAGCCGAAGTCGGACGCTCAACCGACCGAGCCACCCAGGCGCCCCGAAAAGCGTCAATTTTATGGTGAGGATGGTAACTAGACTTATTACGGTGATCACTTTGAGGTGTATGCAAATATCAAATTATAATGCTGTACACCTGGAACTAATATAATGTTATATACCAATTTTACCCCCAAAATAAAATAAAGTAATAAAATAACATATGTGGCCTGCATGATACTTATCTTGGACAGAGCTGTTGTAGAGGGAGTCAGAAAAGATTTAAATACCCTCCCCTCCACGTACGAGCTCTGCTTCCTTGGGCAAGTTCTGTCATCACTTCTTTCATATAAAAGTGAATTTATCAAACGAAAAGCAGAATCAGACTTACAAATACAGAAAACAAACTGATGGTTGGCAGAGGGGAGGGTGTGGGGGAATGGGCAAAAAGGGTGAAGAAGAGTGGGAGACACAGGCTTCCAATAACGGAATGAGTAAGTCACTGGAATAAAAAAATGCAGCACGGGAAACACAGTCAAGGGCACTGAATGGCAATATAGGGGGACAGGCGGTGGTAGCTACATTTGTGAACATAGCATAATGTATAAACTTAGCGAATCACTATGTTGGACACCTGAAACTAAGGTAACACCGTGTGTCCACTATACTCAAATATAAAATAATAATAATAATGAAGGACATATGGGTGGCTCAGTCTGTTGAGCATCTGACTTCTGATTTCGACTCAGGTCGTGATCCCAGAGTCGTGGGGTCGAGACCTATGTCAGGCCAGTGTCTCGCTCTCCCTCAACCCCTCTCCGCTGCTCGCTTGTCCTCTTTGTCTCTCTCAAATAAAATAATACTAACAATAACAACGACAACAATAATAAATGTTTGCGACCTCACGGTGTTATTCTGACGATTAAGCATTTCTGAAGCAGGTAAGTATTCTCAGCTTCCAAAGCACAAGCTGAAGCTTCATGCCAGGATCAAGCTGTAGCCTCTAGCCAGGGAAAGAGACCTTGCAAAGGACCTTGGCTTTGAGCATCATTTTCACTTTGCAGAAATCCCGCTTTTGTTTCCAAGAAGCCTGCTAGCACTAAGGAACCGTTCTCGCGTGGCTGGTGCCACCTCCCCGTGCCACACTGGAGCACAGGCACCCAGATGACAAGGTCCTCAGGGCCAAGATGCACATCTCGTCTCTTCAGCCCCTTTGGGGCTCCCTGCTAGGCTATGTGTTTCCATCAGCACTGTTCTTGTACCACAAACATACTGTTCTTTTCCTCTTTCGGGGGACTAACACCAAACAAACAAACCCAGCTCTTCTGCAGCCACAATACTCACTGCTATGTCTGTATCCAGCTTTTTCTTGGACAGGCAAAAGTAGGAGGGAATGCTCATAGTTTTCATTTTTGAAAAGGCCTCAAAGATCTTGATGTCCTGGTCCAGACATGTCTCTTTGTGGGTATGTTTACAATGTTTGTATTCATAAATTAGAAATCTAGGACAAATGTGTTCATCTAAGTGCTCCTCTTCTGAGCCAGGCTTCGTCTACTCATTCTGCGTTTCAGAGGGGTTGACACCAGCTATCCGGGGACCAACAAGTCATAACCTGAGTCAATTGCCTGTATCGCAAATAGCATTTGTCTCTCAACCACAACCTCACATGCCTCGTGGTGATTCATTTGGTTCACTTTCCCACTAAGGCTTGTGCCTGGAATGCCACAGCTGTAATTTTCCACTATAAGGAAATCTTCGACTAATTGATAAACTTCAATCCGAGTGACAAAGAAAACAGCAATTTAAAAAATGGGTCACTGTCTGCTGATCAGATCTAGTCTCGGAGAATCATGCAACTTTCTAAGTTTTGTAATTTTCCAGCTAAAAATTAGAAAGAAGAGTTAAACTCTGTGCTGAAGTCTTTTGCGGAGGAAGAAAGTGGGTCAGAATAAAAGGCAGGTAACAAGTATCATTTATTTTAACTAATCTACTCAGTTAATCCCCATGATCTCTGGGGGTTCTGGAATCGCCTAACACAGGACCTAGCAGACTATACCTACCCTGAAAGCTTTTGCCCCGCTCTTCTTTCTTTTTCTCTCCCTTCATTACCCCATTTGGTTTCCAGGATTCTCTTAGCTAAAAAAGAAAAAGAAAATTATTGTTGAGTTCTGAAAAAATAGGCATGGTTGTTGTTTTTTTCCCACTGGGAATATGTTCAATAAACGTTTAGTCGTCCATAAACAAAGGAGATACGAAGATAAACGTGTGCCCTGAAGGAATTTCTGTCTAGAGGAAGACCTTAGATATGTGTTCAGTCATTCAACAAATATTCGTTAAGTGCTTATTGTATGAGAACCACATTCTAAACAACAGGGAGGAAGCAGAGGCGTTGCTATTGGGCTTATATTGTGGAGAATGGAGATTGACAACGAATGACTATATAATGTGTCTTCCATCACAGTACCTATTTAGTGCTGTTCCACAAAGACTGCTGGCTGGCTGGCTGCTGTGCACATGTAACATCACTTCGCTCTGACCCTTTGAAAGCTAGGCGCGGTCACGTGACTTGTTGTGGCCAATGACACAGAAGCGGAAATTACTTGTGTCACCTGCCCGCAGAACCTTTAAGAGCCAATGTGCAAACTTCCATCCTCCCTTACCATCGCTGCAGTAACTGTGGAAGCAACATGTTAAATGAGGCCTTGTCCCTTTGAGACCCTAAGTGATGACCACAAGTAGAGCCTCCTGCTGGCCTGCAGTGGACACGTTGCATGAGCAAGACACATTTTGCTGGGTTTAGCCGCTAACATTTGGAGACTCTCAGTTACGACAGAATAGCCAAAACTTCTCTGAAAAGAAGGGGTGGCTAAGTGTCCTGGGGGTAAGTCGAGCATGATTAAGCGTATAAAAAAAAATGATACGGGAGGAAGCAGATTCTATTTCAGACAGAGTGGGTTTTGACGTCCTCTCTGATAAATTGATATTTGGTCAGAGACCCGAAAGAAATCAGAATGGCGCCCATGAAGGCATCTGGGCAAAGAGCATCACAGGCAGATGGAACAGGCAAGTGCAAAGGTCCTGGGAAAGGAGCATATTTGGAGTGTTTGATGTGGCCAATGGGGCTGAAGCACAATGAGCAAGAGGAGAGTGGTAAGAAGTAAATTTGGAAAGGTTAGTGGGGGATTGCAAGAGGAGGAGGGCTTTTGTGATCGACATGTATTATATGTAAAAATCAAGTGCAATGGAAAGTTAGAGATATAAGAGAAGGGTGAGTGGCATTTGAGCTGGTCATCTTTGACTCTTACCTTTACCTCACCTCTTATCTCTAATTCATGATCAAGTCTTAATTATATCTGGAATCTGTTTCCCAAGCCCCAGCCCAGCCCCCCTGCCACTGCTTTGGTTCCTCTTTTTAGCCTTGACGTGAATCATGGCAATAGATTTCTAACTGGTCAAGTCCTTTTGTTTTTGTAGCCCAGATGAGTATTCTGTGCTATAGCCACTCCCTCCAGGAATGCATCCTTCAGAAACTCAAAACTGATGAAGTCACACAGCCCAGGTGATATCAGTGGCTCCATACTCCCGAATGAAAACTAAACAGACCCAACTCCTTAGCATGGAATTTGAGGCCCTCCGTCATTATGCCAGCCCGTAGATCCTCTTTTCCGGTCTTGACGCTCACGCTTACCCCTCCTCCCTCCCCTCCAGAATGATCTCGCTGCTATGGCTCCTTCCACACCATGTTGTGTTATGTCTCTGTATCTTCGCGCATATGCTGTTCTCTTTATCTGCCAGCATCGCTCCTGCTTAATCATGGCCTCTTCTGCAAAACTTCCCATAGCATTGACCCCACAACAGACCCACTACGGCTCCTCTATTTTTAACTTTAGCATTACAGAGATTACAGACATGATGACAGCTATGATACAGTGTACATTTACCTGTTTTTGTGGCCATCTCCTCTTCCAGTAGGTCCATTCTTGAGTTTGAAACTTTGTGATTCACTTCTCTGATCGGGCTGGGCCCGGTACAGCTTTCTCTGCACTATGAGGTTATTGTGATGCCTCCTTCACAGGCATTCTCTGAAGGCTTTTTCTAGGCCTCACCTCCTACACCTGTTCTGGGCCCCGTTGCTCACTCTTCCTCCAGCTCTTGGTTTTACTCCTTGTGATCTGCTTTGGGCTTAATGTTTTAAATCCATTCATGTTTCCAGCCCCAGACTTTGCTTTGAACACCCCACACGTACAATCTTAGGTCTGTTTTGATCAATCCCGGTACCTGGACAACCACGCAGGCCAGGTCCTTTCTTCTGGTTCAGCCAGCAGGTGGTCATTGCTCGTTTCTATACAGGACTGCAGAACCAAGCGAGCCTCCCTTTTCAGGAGGGCATACACCTTCTTTCTTCTTCACTTGTGTGTCCCCTCGCCCCCACCAATCTATTCCTCCATAGGAGCAAATTTTCAAAAAGTTTGAAAGGTGAGTGGCAGCCGCTCCCCACAGCAGATTGGGTGGCCCCTCTGGAGCCGATCAGGCTTATCTTACCCACCCTTCCTCCCTGCTTGTCTCTTTTCTCCTTCAAGTTGTTGGAAATGTTTTCAGAGCCATCACTTACAATAGAATTAGTAGAATTTGTCCAAGCCTGTCTGAAATGGGGTACGAAAACCACAAGAATGAAGTTGTGTGCTTTTTTTTTATTTAATACTTGGCAATTCTTCTCAAATATGTATCCTGATATGGGAGAGGGGTCGGAATAAGCTACACTCCTTGTCAGACTCTGTTATGTTAGCGTGAATCTCCTCCTGGGGCCATTTTGCCTCAAAGAGTGTGTTTTGAATCTTCTCTGTCTTGGAAAAACCCGCAGGAGCTGTGAGTAAGAATGGTGGCATGCAGGGGCCTGGGTGTGGGCTGGGAAGGCTCCAGAGTTTCTGGGAAAGCAACATAATTGTGGTAGGAAGAATTTCTAGGCAATACTGATTTCAGGGAATAAAGGTGAAAGTGAAGGGAAAATAAAGCTCAGAAATGAAAACGAAGGATCAAGTGCCTTTCCTTTTCAATGGCCTTTCCTTTTCAATGGCCAAATCGATAGAAAGAAGACCCAGTGTTGGGATTTTGAGGTTGTGCTGTCCAGGTTGGCTTCATATCTAGAACATAAAAGGAGTACTCAGGTCCCCAGCTGGAAGAAAGGGCAGCTAAGAAGGTCAGAGATGTCATGGTTCGTTCCAGATCTCACAAAGGGAAGGGAAGAACTGGCCTTGACCATGTGGCCTGTTCTGTTGAAAGCCTATGGTGGCCTAAACATCTGCAAGGAGCCCTCAAATGGTATATGACTGATCTTGTGATATCTCCTCCACTTTCTTATTTTAGAATGGATTAATGCCTCATAATATTGCTTGACAGTGCTTTATTAAAACCAGAACTAACTTCCCTTGAATTTGAGATATGCATAAGGTTTTTTAAGAGACCACTCTAGGAATGGGTTGGAGTCAACTGGAGAGGTATAAAAGCTTGTTTTCACATACAGCCTCATTCCTCTCAGTGTTTGAAATAAGATCCTAACACCACAGTCAGGCAATTTGCAGGTCACCTCAGTGAGCATTGGAGAGACAGGAGAAGCCAAGGAGAAAGTTCCTCTGAGAATCCGTCAGAAGGCTAGGCCTGTGTTTCTCAACACAGTCAGATCACCCAGGAGTTTTTTCAATTCCCAGAGAAAGAGGATACGCTCAAAAGGTTCCAAAAAAGAAAACCAGGGTATTATTGGAGTAGCTGGAATACAGCTGCTGCCTCAACTGTGAGGTGAGAAGAAAATATTAAATATTAAATTATATTCATGTAACATATGAAATGTATTAACTTAATTTATATATTAAGTTATATTATTAATGTATTAATTTAATAATTGAATTAAATATTATTTTATATTAACATGACTTATTAATATAATTACAAATAGTAATTTAATGATCATTAATATTAGAGTTATTAGATGCACATTCGACCTAATATATAAAAAAGGTATTAGATCGGATACCACCCAGCCTTCAAAGAACATATAATTCCTACATTACACAAGAGTTCTTGAGACTAAAAAACAGGAGTAGTCCCCCAGTTTCTTTTATGAAGCTAGCGAAACATTGCTATTAAAATTCCACAAGGCGGGTGGCCTGGGTGACTCAGTCGGTTAAGCACCTGACTTTGGCTTAGGTCATGATCTCATGATTCATGGGTTCAATCCCCGCATCAGGCTCTCTGCTGACAGCTCAGAGCCTGGAGCCTGCTTCGGATTCTGTGTCCCCCTCTCTCTGCTCCTCCCCTGCTAGCACTCTGTCTCTCTCTCCCTCTCTCAAAAACGAATAAACCTTTAAAAAAAAGATTTATGTAAAAGAAAATTCCACAAAGTACACACAAATAAATAAAAATAAACTTCCACAAGGACAATATACTAGGAGAAAAATTATATGTTAAACATAGTTCTAAACATAGATGCACAAACTTTTAGTAAAATTTAATATTTATTAACCTTTTACAAAAGGAAGTGAGGAAGAGAAAGAGAAAAGAGAGGAAGGGAGGAAGAAAAAAGGAAGATAGAAAGATGTAGTAAATTTGGAACAAAAAGAAATTTTCTTAACCTGATGTAGGTACCACCAACAACCTAAAGCAAATGTCATTCTAAACATGAAACATTATGGGGCGCCTGGGTGGCTCAGTCGGTTAAGCAGCCGACTTCGGCTCAGGTCATGATCTCACGGTCCATGAGTTCGAGCCCCGTGTCGGGCTCTGTGCTGACAGCTCAGAGCCTGGAGCCTGTTTCAGATTCTGTGTTTCCCTCTCTCTGACCCTCCCCCATTCATGCTCTGTCTCTCTCTGTCTCAAAAATAAATAAACGTTAACAAAAATTAAAAAAATAAATAAATAAACATGAAACATTAGAAGCATTATTTTTTAGTTGAGATATAATTGACACATAGCATTATATTAGTTTTACGTTCAAAGTCAGGGAGAAGGCAAAAATGCTCACTTTTCCTGCTTAGATTCAGGATAGAAGTCCAGAAACAGAAACAAAGACAGAAGAACTCAAAGAATGAGCAAAACGGTATGGTCAGTATTAACCAATGTGATTTTCTACATATAAAATTGAAAATTGAGCGCTCAACACTTGATCTCAGCTCAGACCTTGATTTAAGGGTTGTGAGTTCAAGCCCCGTGTTGGACTCCATGCTGGGCATGGAGTCTACTTAAAAAAAAAAAAAAAAAGTGTTTTAGGACATGAAAATGTACAGAATGTTAACAGATGAAAACACTCAGTGTTGTAAGAATGACAATTTTTCTCAAAGTAGTCTATGAATTTATTGCCACTCTAATTCAAAGTTGAACAGGGCTTTTGACTGAATTTGACAAACTGATCCTAATATTCATATGGAAGAATAAAGGATCAAGAGCAATCAAGATAATTTCAAAAAATAAGAATAAAGAGGGGAGCATCTTGCCCTCCCAAGTATCAAGATTGATTATGAAGTTTTTGGTCTTTAGCCAATGTGATATAGGGGCACCTGGGTGGCTCACTTGGTTGGGTGACAGACTTTGGTTCAGGTCATGATCTTGCAGTTTGTGAGTTCGAGCCCCGCGTCGGGCTCTGTACTGATGGCTCAGAGCCTGGAGCCTGTTTCGGATTCTGTGTCTCCTCCTCTCTCTGCCCCTCTCCTGCTCCCTCTCTGTGTCTCTCTGTCGATAACAAATAAACATTAAAAAAATGTTTTTTTTAATAAAATAAACAATGTGATATTAGTTTGAGGATAACTAGATGAACTAATGGAACAGGATAGAAGACCCCAGCCAGACATACACATACAGAGAACTTGGTATACGTACTTCCAGTGCTTGGGAGGGAGGGCTGGGATGGGGGGGTGGGGGGGGCGGTGCATGACAGTGACAGAATAAATAGTGGAGAAAGAAAGATCTATCTAGTAAGTGAGGTAGAGAAAACTGACTATATCCTTATAGTTTAAAAACAAGTCCCTACAGACCTTATATATAAAAATGAATTCTGTGTTGATTAAAGGTCTGCGAAATGCAAAACTTTAAAGTTATGAGAAGACAATGTGGAGAGTATCAATATAGAGGAAATATCTTTATGACCTTATGATATAGAAGAATTTCTTAAAGAAAACACAAAATTTACCTCATGCAAGCAATTAAAATTTTCTGTATGACAAAGGCCATCTACACGAAATGTAAAGACACTATTAGAAGACAATGTAGAACATACATTCAAGAAAATATTAGCATACAAAATGTACATTTTAAAAATCTATAAATTAATGGGAAAGGGGCCATCAAAAAGAAAAGCAGGTAAATGATCTGAACAGGCAACTCACGGCAAAAGGAAACCAAATGGCAAATAGCCACACAGAAAGATTTCCCCCTTCCCTGGTAATTAAGAAAATAAAAATGAAACAAAAGTGAGACAGCAATCTGTGTGAAGTTTTTTGGCAACACTTAAGAAGTCTGACAGAGCATGTGTTAGAGCATGAGTTATAGTGATGTTTCTGTGCGTTCATTGTTAGTGAATCAACAATATATATTAAATAAGATGTTTTTAAACAGACACACACATAAAACAAAATTATGTGTTGATAGGTTGATAAAAATGTTGTGACCAGAGGCTCTCGGGAAACTAACCCTGTATTTTCATATGCTCTTGGGATGTCTCTTACACTGAAATCAAATTATGGGTGGAGGCCCATCCTATTCTTACAGCGTGGATATAACACTTTCAATTTGGAAAGACTACTCCAGGAACTAATATGATCAAGGGCCTTAGGGAAATAAATATGCTGAGAGATTAAGAAGGCCAGGCATAAATTTTTTAAAAAAACAAAGCAAAATAACTTCTTTGATGAGGGATATACAAAAAAAGGCTCATTTTGTTTTTTGATTCTCTTCCAGATGTACTGCACTTTAACCTGAACAGTGTCTTATCTTTCTGTTATGGTAAAAGGTAAATAACAGTCTTTCTAAACTTGTCAAAACTATTTTTTACCTGTCGAGAGTTCTTTTCTTTTTCATTGCAGAGTCCCATAGCTGTGAACAAAAAGACAAACACTGTTTCCTCAAGCTCTCTCTTTCTTCCATTGTACCTCTTTGGCCCTATATACTTCACAGCTATGGTTGGGCGTCCAACTTCGGCTCAGGTCATGATCCCGTGGTTCATGGGTTCGAGCCCCGTGTCAGGCTCTGTGCTGACAGCTCAGAGCCTGGAGTCTGCTTTGTGGATTCTGTCTCCCTCTCTCTCTCTGCCCCTGACCAGCTCATACTCTGTCTCTCTCTCAAAAATAAATAAAAAACATTAAAAAAAAATTTTTTAATTAAAAAAAAAAAAAAAGAATACAGGCCCCTCCTCCATAATGGAAAAGCCTTAAATTGCCATTTTGGCCATATGACCCTGTCCCTTGTTATCACAGAAGGGGAGATCAACCAAAGGCCTCTCACTCTGCATTTGAGCTAGAAAATACTTCTCTATCTTCTCTCAAAGTAGAACACGCAGCCGTAATAAAGAGCCTTTAATTAGAAAAAGCTATCAGCTAAATATATTATAACAATTTATAATATTGTTGTAGCTATAATATAGCTACTATATTCTGAATTTACCATATTTAAAATCATCTCCTCTACTTTCATGAGGTGGCATTATCCATGGCCCCTTCCTGAGCTATAAGATCAAAATGAATGCCAAGGAACATGATCTCATGGAAGAGAGAAATAGTTAACTATTTAGTATTTACAAAATATTATCCCCTTTGTACTTTCCAAGGTACAAATCTAGGATTTGAACCTAGATAAACCTGACTGCAAAGCTTGTCCTCTTTATGCCTTATGAACTCTAACAGTCATGAACCACTAGTCACAGCCATTCCCCCATATTCCTCTTTGCTCATAGAATCTTGATTTTTCTCGGCTATCAGGTGGCCATGCGCTTCAGCGGAATTTGCTCCCTTTCTAGCCCAGAGGCAAATCTTGATGTTAAATCAAATAGGGTAGCTCCATTCCCATTCTAGCAACAATTGAGCAATGGGCATGTGTCCAATAAGACATTTGGCAAATTTGATAGGAAGCCTCGTGCGATATTTTCCTTTCCCTTAAAAAATAATGATGTAGGGGCACTGGATGGCTCAGTCAGTTGAGTGTCTGACTCTTGATCTCAGCTCAGGTCTTCATCTCAGGGTCGTGTGTTCAAGCTTTGCATTGGGCTCCATGCTGGGCATGAAGACTACTTTTAAAAAAAGATATCAATTGGCCATTGATTTTATTTATATATTTTTTTAAATTTTTTTTTCAACGTTTATTTATTTTTGGGACAGAGAGAGACAGAGCATGAACGGGGGAGGGGCAGAGAGAGAGGGAGACACAGAATCGGAAACAGGCTCCAGGCTCTGAGCCATCAGCCCAGAGCCTGATGCGGGGCTTGAACTCACGGACAGCGAGATGGTGACCTGGCTGAAGTCGGACGCTTAACCGACTGCGCCACCCAGGCGCCCCTATTTATATTTTTATATGTGGCTTGTTTGTTTTTACCTCTGTGACGTGATGTCCAGAACTTTGGTAGCCCACTTGGGACACTGGAGGAAGTTACTCTAAAGGACACAAAGTCCTGAAACTAGCACAGTGGAAAAGAGAAAGAACCTAGAACCCTAACAAAATTGTTGACTCGACTTAACTAAACCTCTCCCATTGAGATAATACAAACTTTTGGTTTATGTATTTTGGATTGGATTTTCTTTACTTGAGGTCCAAAATGACCTAACTGACATTTGGTCTGTAAAATACGATTTACTCATAGATGGTTTGAAAACCTAGAAATAAATTTTCTTATAGGTCAAGAAATAGGGTTTCTGGCTTCACTATGGGATGTAGGAAACAGGAAAGGACATCATGTCATACTTACGATAAAAAAAAAAAAGACTAGATAATTTACAAAAATCCAACTTTTATTGAATCTATCACAGAGCTGTGGTCCGAGGGCAAATAGTTAATTTAAGAAATGCAAACGAAGATGCCTCCAGGAAGAGCACCTACTTAGCTGCAGCAAACACCAGAGGCTATACAAGCTGGTAAGAAAAATTTGGCTAAAGTTGGGGGGTTTTTTTAGCATCCAAAATCTTTTCAATAACAAGGCAGGATGTGAGGTTCATTTTAGTGGCCAAGGCTCGCCCTGAAGCCTCTGGGCCACTCTAACTTCTGGCCCTTGAATTACATGCAGGATTTGGTGTGGCTGTGCAGGGTTCCTGGGACCTTGCTGAAATACCTGTATACCTCTCAGCTCTTGCATGGACTAGAGAGCAAGATGGTGCCACAGTCCTTGGGGAAGTCTGGGGCCAACAGGTCAAAGGCAAGGATCTCGCCCCCAGCTTTGAGGATGCAGCTCTGGGCATGGCTGCTCACTTGCAGCACGTCCACCTTCAGTTTGGGCACCTCCTGACACACACATCAGTTCTAGTCCCTACAGCCACAGCTGTTTTGTCTTCCTTGCCAGGCAGCTTCACCTTACGGATCCTCCAGGAGAGGGACAGAGGTGGCCGGTTGGTGCAATTCTTGAACAACTTCTTCAACACAACTTGGCTAATGGTAGAGTCGGTTCATCTGGCCAGAAACCCATACAACCTGACCAACGGTCTCAGGTAGATGCCCTGGTCCTTGGGCTCTTTGCACCAAACCTTTCAGTCTTTGTTGTGGCAAATGTCAACTTCCATACTGACACCTCCTGCTCTGCCAGTTTGGGAAAATTAAAAATTTTGCTGAAATTGTTAACGAACATTTAAAGGTCAAGTGTGAGAGTATATGGTATAAAGTTTAGAGTGAAAGCACAGAACTGCCAAGAGCCACAGAGATAGAGAAATTCACACACACACACACACCCCCACAGGGCCCTCTCACAGACCTCACTGAGTGTGCCTGAAAAACTGGGCATAGGATGAAAATCTGAAGAAGCATCTCTTATGGTACATCCTTGGAGAAAGAAAGAGCATCCACTGAGATGAAGGCATGAAGATCTTCCCATATCCTCTCATATGTCTCCTACAGAATAAAAGCCTTATCCCATTGGAGGAAGGGCATTAAACCCTGTTACCCTCAAGGTACAGATGAAGACACATTGCAGGTGAGAAAAGGAGCAGACAAAACCCTCTGGGGACAGGGAGGAATACATCTAGGCTCAGATCATTAGAGATTGCCAACTTCTGGGTGAGAAGAATCACTGCGAAGGTCCCACCTCTAAGACACAGAATGGAGCACCCATCTAAGACTGGGACTGAAACAGAACAATAAAACACACCTCCAGTCCATTCCCAACACCAGGCTAGCAAACTCAAGAAACAGGTAACCAGTCCTCAAAAGTATGGAGAGAGCCCTTTGTGAGGCACGGCATAATGGGAAGACTTAAATCTGAGAGTGAAGGAGATATTAAGAAAAACCTTCTGGCAAACCACTCCTTACCCTAAACACAAGGTAATGCTAGAAGTTGAAGCTTGTGGTAGTGACCGTAAACATAGCAGGAAAATAACCCAAACCCACCCCTACTGTCTTGAACGATTTCCCACACATTAAAGGCCTAGCAAAATAAAAGGCATGCCCATTATCAACCTCAGTCTGTACTGTTCTACATAAGATGTACAGCTTTCAATCAACAATTGCAAGACATACAAAGCAGCAAATAAAAATCACACACTTCTAAGAGACAAAGCAATCAACAGAATCACGCTTAAACATGACAGAGATGTTGGAACTATCAACCAGTGATCTTAAGCATCCTAAAAAAAGATCCTTCAAGAAGAAATAAATAGCTTGACTGGTCCTGTATCTTTTAAAGATGTTGAATTTCTAATTTAAAGCCTTTCAGAAAAGAAAATTCCAGGCCCAGATGACTTCATTGTAAGTTCTACCAAATGTTTGAGAAAGAAATAATCACCACTTTGTACAAACTCTTCCAGAGTTTGTATATAGAAAAGGTGGGAACAATTCTCAATTTATTTAATTATGCCAGTATTATTCTGATGCCAAAATCAAAAAAAGATGCTATAATAAAAGTACAAACCAATATCCATCTTGAACAAAGATGAAAAAAATCCTCAGCAAAAACTGAGCAAACAAGGAATAAAAGGGAACATCTAAAACTGACACAAGGCATCTACCAAAACCAACACCTTGTGTCATACTTAAGAGTGAGAAACTGGATGTCCCACCTTCCTCGAGATTGGGAACAATTCAAAGGTGTCCCTCCTACAATTCCTTTCAACATCATACTAGAATTTTTAGCCAATGCAACAAGGCAAGAAAAAAAAATAAGACATATATATTGGAAAGGAATAAATAAGCTAGTTGAGAATCATATAAATGGCCTCAAATTTTACCATACTTGCAAATAAACAAGTTAACCTGCCCTGTTTTCATGGATGCTGGCAGAGGGCACAAGATTCTTGCATCATAGAAAAGTATTTCATTACTTATAGTGATAGCAATCACCAGAATATCAGTATTTTCTTGTGCTGATACTCTAACCCCAATTCCCACAGGGCAGTGTGAAAGAGCCAGATGATATCTGCAAATGGTTAGGGAATCCAAATATTGTATATTGGCTGTCACTGATTATAAGGGACTGGGGTTGAGGGTAGAATCTGACTACCAAGAGGCACAGAAAATATTTTGGTGTGATGGAACTATTGTATATTTTTAATATGGTGGTAGTTATGTGACTATGCATTTGACATAACTCATAGAACTTTCTACTAAACAGGGTGAATTTTACTATACCTAAACTATACTATTTTTTAATGAAAAAACTATGGTAAGAGATACAGATAAAAATGTTATCTAAGAAAATTTTATCTAAAAAAGTCAAATAAGTTGTTCATTATTTTCCCTTAATGGTTATCATTTTATACATTGCTTCAGTTTTGATTCTCTGTTTTGGATTTCATAATTATTTGATTTTTGTATGTGAAAACTGTTTTTGTATTATACCTATGTAATTATTTTTAGATATAAATTAATAGAAACTTGGTTTAAAATGTTACTAACATACTACCTTGAATTCATGAACATTTTCTTTTTTTTTAATTTGTAATTTTTTTTAAAGTTTATTTTGAGAGAAAGAGAAAGTGCAAGTGGCAGAGAGAGAGACAAAAAATCCCAAGCAGGCTCCACTCTGTCAGCACAGAGCCAGATTTGAGGCTCAAACACACAAACCATGAGATCATGACCTGAGCTGAAGTTGGACATTTAACTGATTGAGCCACCCAGGTGCCCCCATGAGCGTTTTCAATTAACAACTTTATAAGCACCATTAAAGCTGTTCCCACAACTCTATGAAGAAGAGAGGAAAATGTAATCATGAGCCACAGAAGTTAAACAACTTTCCAAGGCTCATGCTACATTGACCAGTTCAGATCAGTCCAACTAAAGTCAGTTGCCTTGAGTCTTGTGTGCTACACCCCTATCGTTGGATTAACTGGATCTGGCTACTGTTCAAGGTCAAAAATATATAACACCAAACTTCCAGGCTAGGGGAGAAATCAAAGGTTGGAGCAAGATTACCAGGCCAGAGGTAGATGTACCAAGATGGAGATCTGAGATAAAGTAGACAGGTCAACATGAAGCAAGGAAGGCCAAAAGCTTTGGGAGTTTGGCCACCTTTTTAAGCCATAGTGGGACAAATCAGAGGTAAAGGGACACCCTGAGAAAATTCAACCCTTTAGGCTCTGGATGAAAAAGGATGGGGTCAGGAAAGCCACTTGCCAGGTGAGAGGAGAGGGTCTAAGGCTGAATAACCAATTCAATGTGGGCAGTCTTGTAACCTTTCTGATCCCACTTCACAGATTAACTCTTGCGTGCTCCATTCTCCCAGCTCCCCTACAAGGTCGACAACTGATCAGTAAACTCACAAACTGCTGATTTTGTGGAATAAATAGCCAAGCCAATTGACTAAATTGAGGATGTCAGCAATTTGTCAGATGTTTTGGTGTCTTTTAGACAGAACCTTTCCATCATCACTTCACTTCATGTTTCCAAATATGATCTTCTATTTAAAAGGAAACAAAGAACAGCAGAAATAACACACATTTTGTTTTGTTTTGAGAGAGAAAGTGAGCAGGGGAGAGGCAGAGGGAAAGAGAGAGAGAATCTTGAGCAGGCTCCATATTCAGCCTGACCCGGGGCTCGATCCCATGACCTGAGCTGCAATCAAGGGTCAGATGCTCACCCAACTGAGCCACCCTGGCACCCCAAGAAAGAACATATATTTTGGAGTCAAGCAGACTTGAAGCCATTCCTGCTGGGCCAATGCTGCTTGTTGCTGTCTGGCTTTTGCAAATAATTCTTGTCTGCTGTCTCAATAACTCTTCTTCAGGAGTGCCAAGGTTTTCCAAACAAGAGCTGGTCTTTCTTCTTTTCAATGCTACAGTCTTGCATTCTTGTAAGACTTCTTTTACTTGACTGATACAAGAGCCAGAGCCCAAACTTTCTAGTGCTTGTATGACGTGCTCAGGTAAGATGGTCTTCTTTTCAGATTTGTTGCAAATCTCATTGGCTTCAGAAGATACGAGGTGAAAGAATTCAGTGCAGTAGCTCCCCACCAGCTCCCGGGCATCGTTGGCCACCAGACTTGGGGAGAGTCTCTTTGATCACCTTCTTGATAGCAGCTCTAGGTATCGTGAGAGCATCCTCATTGCCAGATGAGGAAGCCATCGTATCTCCCTCCCTGGCACGCCCCCCGGACTTTTAACTCCCCACCCCACCCCACCCCCACCCCGCTCTGGTCCACTATTCCGTTTTTCAAAGGCTGCCCTCAAAGTGTGATCCCAGGAGCGCGAAGAGGATGAAGAAAATGAGGGGAGTGGGGGAAGAGCTGGTTCATGAAGGTGGGGAGCACCCGTGTGGGGGAGATTTAGGGCGAGAAGTTCTAGGGGGGTTAAAGAGAATGGGGACAGGACTGCCCAACGTCGGAGAGGAGAAAGCAAAGGTGGTCCAGAAATTTGAGCACTGGGGAACCACCTTCGTGTCTCCTCAGAGGAGCGGGTGCTGTCGCCTAACCTGTCCCCAACACGCCACGCCGGAGGAGAGGCAAGATCTAGGGGCCCTGGCCTCACCGAGGTACCAGGCGGAAGCCCAGCGGGCTTGGCTCTAAGGAGCCAGAGCGCCACCTGCAGCTGCCCGCGCCTCTGCCTTTACCACTGGTGTTTCTAGGCATATGACCAGACATTAAAAATCTGATTCTGTGTTCCCATGTGTAACAGGTGAACAACGCCTCTCCTGTGGAATTGCGGTGAGAAATAAATCAAATGGTGCTTGTAAGCTACCTAACACATAGAAGGCATTCAGTGATCAGTAATAATAATAATGGCCATTTTTTAAATATTTCCTGTTCAAGTTAAGTTTGAACGTTCCATAAATAATCCATCTAGTTCATTCCAGAATATTCGCGGGCATGCCAAACACTTTTCCAGGTACACAGAATTTGACAAGGAGTCGTCCTCCCGGAACTGGCATTCTTTGGGGGGTTTGCATATTATATGCCACCCACATGGTGAGAGATGGTTCTCCCACTGAGCCCAGAGTAGAACTCCTTACCACCCTGAAGCTCCACCATCAATGACTAAGGCCACTGATTCAGATCCATTGAGAGAATGGTTTGTAGATTTCCCAAGCAACTTCTGCATCAACATAATGTCCTGCTAAAGAACAAGGATCAGTTTCGCATAATGGGTATCTCCTGAGAACAGAACTTAAATTTTTCAGACTCCCTCATACAGACACAGCAGTAACATCATTAGTATTTCAGAGTGATATTACGCCACAGGAGTCACAGACATAAATGCCACCTGAAGACCATGGGTAAATGAGCCAAGAAGCCCAGTGTCATGGTTAAAAGTGGAGAAAACGCTTTAAAAAATTAAACAGTCCCTACGAAATGTGCAGCTGCTACTATTTCCAGTTGGTGTTGCTGGAGAAAATGCCAGTGTTGCTAGAGCTGAAGCTGAAATCTGAATCTTAACATGAAATTAAGCGGTTGTCCAAATAAAGTCCCTCATCAGTACTGATTCAGCATAGGACACATCAGTTTGCAACTCCTATAGAGCTCTAGAAGACTCCATTTTTAAAAAGTTATAGCATAGGGGCACCTGGGTGGCTTAGTCGGTGAAGCGTCTGACTTCGGCTCAGGTCACGATCTCACGGTCCGTGAGTTCGAGGCCCGCGCCGGCTCTGTGCTGACAGCTCAGAGCCTGGAGCCGGCTTCAGACTCTGTGTCTCCCTCCCTCTCTCTCTCTCTCTGCCCCTCCCCCACTCACACTCTGTCTCTCAAAGATGAATAAATGCTAGAAAAAAATTGAAAATAATTTAAAAAATAAAAAAAATAAAAAGCTATAGCACAAACGATCTCTAAACCTTTCCCACATTTTATACTGAAAGACGTCTTCAGAATTGCAAAATGCCAAATGGCAAAGATTTCTAATTTTGTTTGTTTGTTTGTTTTATCTGAAACCACAATTGTTATCCAACATCCAACAACGTGGAGCTCAACTGATAGATCCCATCATTTGTGGAGAAGCAACAATTAGGCTGGAGTAATGATGGATTAGAGGACATCTCACCCTGACATCTTCCAGCCTACTCTTGCCCTAG
Organism: Prionailurus bengalensis; assembly: GCF_016509475.1. Taxonomy (NCBI): domain Eukaryota; kingdom Metazoa; phylum Chordata; class Mammalia; order Carnivora; family Felidae; genus Prionailurus; species Prionailurus bengalensis. Next base: position 91,093,491 of record NC_057358.1, read on the forward strand.
CATTAAGACATGCGGGGACTTGTTTGTAGTCGCGGATTTTGTATTCTCTCTTGACGGGGCTGCAGTGAGAAAGCACATCTGTGAAGTGTTTGCCAGCATGTCAAGAGTAACAGGAACTCTTGAAGCCATTTCAAACGTCATGCCAATCCTTGTGCATAACATCTTTAAAAAGATTGTTGCTTTAGAGATCTTAATATTTCAAAAAAGAAAAAAAAAATCCGAAACGCAATCCTTTTAGCCACTTAAAAGTGGAGGTTTTTTTTTTTTTTTTTCCACGAAGCCAAGTTGAACTTTTTAAACTTCTTTTTACCAAGCAAGCCTTTTTGGTGGTGAGCAAATAAATTAGCATGTGGGTCCTAAGTGCTCTTAAAATCGTTTTGCTATAGATCTGTCCACTGTTTATAATACTTGAATAAAGCTGAAAGTAAAGAAAGCCATTCTCTGAAGGTTTATGAGCATTTTTCCATGAAGCAGAAGTCAAACAGAAGATCAAAGGCATCTAACAAAATGCTTCAAACTCGGGATAGGGTGGGCTGAAGCCTGGCGAAAAGAAACCAACCTCTCCAGATAGTTTGGAAGATATGTCTTGTTCTTTCAAAATAAAACGAAACTAAAACAGGATAGTCCAAGTGTATCAAACTGACATTTCTGAACCATGTTGTTAAAAGTATCAGTCTTTGATATTTTAGCCATAGAATCAAAGGCATTTTAAAAGAGGTTAGACAACTGTTTTACCAAGTGGCAAATATGAACAAAATCAGGTGAATTTCTTCTCTCTTCCTAACGGCCATTCCTCTCTGGGCTTCTCTGGGTCTTTCGGGAAAGACTCGACCAGGTTCACCAAGGATTAATATACAGTCTTGAATTATCTTGAGCAGTATAGCGCATCCTATATATTTTGATACTAATTAATTGATGCTTCAGCTTTTGATATGAGACTAGTTCACATACCTACAAACCATTCATTTTAAAATAGAAAAATGAAACAAAAGAATATGAAATGAATATAGTTGCTGAAAAGGCATGAATCTATCCAGCCTTGATTAAACCCTCAATAAATCTGCTTCTAATCATCCACTGGTATTTAAATACATGGCAACTACACTATTAAATTTACTTCTCCTTATTTAATGACAGTTATTCTAAATTTAATGACAGTTGTTTAAAGTGTATATCCATAGATTATTAGCAACATTTTAACAAGATTTGCAAACCAAGGAACACAAGCATGAATCCATCAGATGTCAATAAATCAATTACTATTTGCTTCAAATTGTTAATTTGAAGCATATACAAGTGAAAATGCTTTGAAAACATTTCACTGAAAATTAATTTGCTGGGGTGGGGGAGGGGAATGCATCTGTGGACTGCAAGTACCATTTCAGCATAAAATTAAGGATATATAACTTTAAAATACATTTATTTTGCATGAAAATATGCATTTGGTGAAGCACATTAAATTTTCTTGTATGGGAGTTGATTTTAACCAGAATACCATTTCAACATTATAAGTCAAGTGGTTTTCATTTTTCTGTTGCCAATTAAATACGTGCTAAAAATGTTACATACTATTTTATTCTGGGGATTCACAACGAGGCTTATACAAAACATTCCTTTATATTGAATATAAGAAAAACCTTTTTTCAAGTTATGGTGACCACCAAGTCACCATCCCTCAAGCACAACAAAGTCCTTAATCCAAATAATTCTGTTTCCGCCTGCTGGCCAAATTTGCTTCCTGTCAGAAGGACTCGGGCTGCCGTATCTTTCTGCTGAGGATGAATGATCCAGGCCATTCTTGCATGGCCTTGCCCTTCCAGTTGTCCTCTTCCACATCACTGGGGCATTTACGGGGATCAGAAGCGTTGACTGGCAAGTTCGTGTGACGTAAGAGCCCTAACCTATAAAGCACATCAGTAGACACTTCATAGCATGTGCCGTTTATTAGAGTTTCCATTAAAAGTATTATGTTTCCATACTTTACAACCATAAAAGAGTAAATAATTTCAAAGGATTTCTTGATAGGAGACTTCTGTTTTAAATGGAACTTGGAAATATCTGGGAAATCACTGGAATAAATGTACTTAATAGACCCAATGCTGTGAAGTTCTTTTTAACTGTTTTCTTAAGCACATAAAAGATATACCATTTCCTCCAACATTTTTTGAAATAGGTTTTGGTTTGGAGTTTTTCTCCATAACATTTGACTTATAAATATTTCTTACAATGCTTCCATTGTTTGTTGTTTCTCTCTCTCTCTCTCTCTCCTTTTCTTTCTTTTTCTTTCTTCTAGCACTGAGACTTCATAACACCAACAGATTCTGCTCCACTTCATTGCTGTAACCTATAGGATAAGTTAGAACTTAAAACCAGAAAACATTACATGCCCCTCAAGAAAGCCTACTGTGCCACTTGAGAAGTTGGCACATGTATACTAAATGCCCCGTTGAGATATTTCCTTTTTTAGAGAAAACAAATTCCATCCATGGCACTAAGCAAATACTTCATCAGTCCGGGCTATCTAGGAAGCCAGTGCACCATCCACTGCATGGAAAAGATTAGGTTGGCTTCAGAATACAACTATTTTTTAATTTTTTTTTTTATTTTTTTTAAATTTTTTTTTCAACGTTTATTTATTTTTGGGACAGAGAGAGACAGAGCATGAACGGGGGAGGGACAGAGAGAGAGGGAGACACAGAATCAGAAACAGGCTCCAGGCTCCGAGCCATCAGCCCAGAGCCTGATGCGGGACTTGAACTCACGGACCGCGAGATGGTGACCTGGCTGAAGTCGGACGCTTAACCGACTGCGCCACCCAGGCGCCCCTACAACTATTTTTTTAAAAAACTATTGCTAACACCAAACATCTGAAGAAGAGTTAAGTAGTCCATAAGATATCAACATATTCGTATCCAGTTGGAATCACCTAGATGGGCTATGTCTAGGTTCCTCTTCTCTGGGAAACTCTGTGAACTTCTGTCTGATTTTGTCTGTGTCGACGTAGCGTTGTGTCGACATAGCGACTTTCTTTTTTTGCAGGATAATTATTTAAAGGATTAAATGAGATGTTTCTGAGTACCAGAAACCCTAGTCATCAGAGCCAAGCTGATGAGTAGATAATACCCATGGCGAAGAGCATTTGATCATCTCCTTGTACAAATTAGAGGTCTCAAAAAGGTGGAGATTAACTTTTCAAACCAAAAGTTTTAAACCTTCAGCAACAACCCTTGAAACTAAGGAAAAAGAGTGAGCATAATGTCATCAGGTGAGTTCCCTAGGCTTGGTGATGAGGGCACCAGGAATTGATGGTAGCAACTACCACACTTGGATGCATTCCAGGCGCTACGCCATTTCGTTTCATTCTGACCATCCCTCCTCGTCTTCATTTTACCGGAGAAATTGAGGCCCAGAGAGATTTAGTAACTTGCCCAAGCTCACGGAGTTAGCTGTATTGCTAGATTTTAACCCACGTCTGGCCGAATCCCAAGCGTATGCCATTCACTGCCATGCCAGTATCTCCCTTGCTTCACGATTAGGTGGGGCCAGAGGATAGAAGCCCGAGGCAGACCTAAAGAGAAGCTGGATTCTTTGGAGGTGAGAATGCGGTGAAGTGAAGAAGGAAGTCACCCAACAGCTGTTTACAGGACCGAGGCCTCCTCCTAGCAGAGAACGTCTAGCTGGCAAGGGAGAATAAAGGAGAGAGGCATGGATGGCCTTCTGGATCTGAGCCCAAGTCTTAATTTCTGTACTCTGTCTACTGGGAGATGACTAACAGCTATATGTGTCCCTCTCGTGCTGGGCCAGGCCTGCATATCTGGGTGGTGGAAAGCTGGGGGATTCACCTAGCTAGAGTCAGCAAAGAAAGGAATAAAGGTGGGGAATGACAACCCAAGGCATATCTTCAGATGATCAAGGCCTTGTCCTTCCCATCAAAGTCATGCAGTCTGAATGAGGACACTCTCTGGGAAAAGCTGGGAAATGGAGCAGGAGAAGAGGAATTCAAGGCAATTAATCACCTCGCCTGCCAAGGAAATGCAGTTCAGAAACCAAAGGGAAAAACAGGGCTCGATTCCACAAAGCACTCAATCTCCTGAAAGAAACAGCATAAATAGAGTCATATATGCCAATGAAGGTTTCTAAATGTTTAAACTAGCCCGTAACACCACCCAGATGGAGAAACTAATGCTTGCGGAAGTTAATGATTTGTACCGTAGTCACACAGTGAGTTGGAGATAGAGCAGATGTGAACCCCCAATCTCTTGACTCCCAGATCTGCACATAAACCTTCAAAAATACAAAGCCTCTAGCCCTGAAATGTGCCCAGCCCTTTGTCTACTGTGTGGTCCCCTGTCAACCTCAACATTGCACTACACAGAAGGGATTTCTTTCCCCTTACGCACTTTGCGAGTCTTGGTGAGCTGGGTCTCCGTGCTTTCTTTTTTTATCCTTGCATCCACTTGACAAATATTTATTGAGTGCTCACTACACGCCAGGCTCTGTTCTAGACGCTGGGAATGTTTGGGGAACAAGACAAAGACCTTGTTCTCCTGGAGTGCAGATTCTAGGAGGGGCAGACCAACCGTGAACAACGAACACCCAAATAGGAAAATACCAAAGCATACAAGGGCCATGGGAAATAAAGCAGCGTGATAACATAGAAAGTGCCTGCAGGAAACACCTTTGATGGAGCAGTCGGAGAAGGTCTCTTAGGCGGGAAGGCTTTTGAGGTGAAGCCTGTATGCCAAGAAAAGCCAGCCAAGTGAAGATTGGAGGAAAGCAGATTTCTCTACCCAAACCTACGCCTATAGACTTCCCCAGTGATGCTTTCTTTAACCTGGTTTCTTTTTTCCACCCAAGATAACTTTTCAAATTGCAAGGGAGTGAAAGTGTCATCCTACTAAGAAAAAGGCAAAATATTCTGAATTAGTTTTGATACTTTGACTATTATTAATATTGATTTGCATCCATATGGAATTCCTTACACATTTCACAACAGATTAAGACACAGCAGTGTCTTATATCAGAGAGGTTCATATACAAAGAAATTGGAAGGTTCCTAGAAGAGCTCAATGGCATGACAAATGTCACATCCAGATTATCCTCAAATTCATTTGCACAGCACATCCTACTGTCTATGGTTTACCGTTGTCACCATCTCTTCCCATTTTATTGTAGGACCCTCCTAGCTGGTCTCCCAGCTTCTCAGCAACCAAGGTGATTTTTTTCAGAAACAAAGTCTGAGCATGTCTCTCCATGGCTTACCTGCGTCTGACTTACAACTGTCTGCAACTGTAGATGGTCATGGACTGAATCATGCTGCCCCCAAACTCTCATTTTGAAGCTCTAACTCCCAATGAGACTGTATTAGAAGATAGGGTCTTCAAGGAGATAATTAAAGTTAAATGAGGTCAGAAAGGTGGGACCCGGATCCAATAGGACTAGTGTCCTTAGAAGAAGAGACAGAAATCAGGGGGGCCTGGGCAGCTCAGTCGGTTACGCATCTGACTTTGGCTGATGTCATGATCTCACCTTTCCCGAGTTTGAGCCCCACATCGGGCTCTGTGCTGACAGCTTGGAGCCCGGAGACTGCTTCAGATTCTGTATCTCCCTCTCTCTCTGTCCCATTCCCGCTCACTCCCTATCTCTTAAAATAAGAAATAAAACATTTTTTAAAAGTTAAAAAAAAAAAGAGAGACAGAAACCAGATCTCTCTCTCTCTCTCTCTCTCTCTCTCTCTCCCTTCTGCCTCTCTCTGCCCCCTCCCAACACCCTAAGCATTCACAGAGGAAAAGCTATGTGAAGTTATAATGAGGCCATCCCTGAACACCCAGGAAGAGAGGTCTCACCAGAAACCAACCGTGACGACACCTTGATCTTGGACTTCCAGCAGCCCAAATGTCCATCAATGGATGAATGGATAAAGAAGATGTGGTATGTATATACAATGGAAGACTACTTAGCCACAAAAAAGAATGAAATCTTGCCATTTGCGATAATGTGAGAAATTTTCTGTGAGAAAATTTCTGTTGTTTCAGCCACCAGCCTCTGCGGTCGTGTTATGGCAGCCCAAGCTCACTGCGGCATGGATATTCATCATCTGCTCACCTCACTTCCCTCCTCATCTCCTGTAGACCTCCCTTCTCCCATTTCATCCCGGCCATGTGCGTATCCTCCTTGTTCCTTGTACATGAAACCTCCCCCCCGCCCTGCCAAACATCCACATGGCTTTCTCCCCCTCCTCCTTTAGGGCTTTGCTCAAATGTCTCTTCACAATGAGACCTTCTCTGACCACCTTCATTTAAACTTAAAAAATTACCCTTCCCTCATGGTTCATTGCATTTCCCTGCCTCACTTACCCTCAGAGACTCATCACTTGCCAATATGATAGATAACGGACATATTTATAATGGTGTATTGCCTCTTTCTTCACATTGATGGGTAAGCTCCATGAGGGTAGGGATGGCTAGCTGTTTTGTATGCTGCCAGATGGGGATAGAATGGGGAGTGTGGGGGCCTGAGAGAGAGGAAAGAGAAAGAGACAGAAAGGGGCAGAGAGAGAGAGAGGATCATCAGTCGGATCAAGATTGTGCTTCTTGGGGAAATTCTATTGAGTTCTTTGACCAAGCTCCCTAGATATTGACTTACACACACTAATAAAATAAAATAACAAAACATAATTTAAAGAGTTCAAAATGCAATGAAGACTGGGCACAACTACTTACTGCCCAGTGCCCGGCAGACAGCCTCGTACAAAACAGATCTTCAGCGATTACTTTTTGAACTGAATAGCTATTGTTACCATGACCATCATCTCTGTAATCTAGTGACCCCCCCCCCCCCCCGCAATGGCTATTGTCTGATTATGGAAAAGGTTTTCCTCATCTGAAACTTACGTGCTTCCGTTGGCTAGAATAACGCCTGACTTGTAGTGGACGCTCAGTAAATATTCGTGGCGGTGATTGACCGAATTCTAACAGCGGAAAATCTAAACCTCTTCTGCGTAGCCCATTGTAAAGTATCTTACAATTCCTTTCGGTGACTGACCTTTCCTTATTCTGCTTGGCTCCAACCACAGTGTTCAAACCAGCCCACATGCCAAAGATACTATGTTTTTCTCTCTGGGACTAAGAAAACTCAGAGTTTCTTCCTTGGTAGGAAGGGAAAATGTTGCCACAACAGGCACTAACAGCGTTTAATAGCATCATTTCACAAATTGTGCAAGACACAGAAAGTATGTTCGCCACAACTTTGTTCTAAAACTTAACTTTTTTTTTTTTTTAAAGTAGGCTTCCACACCCAGCCTGTAGCCCAAAGTGGGGCTTGAACTCCCACCTCTGGGATCAAGACCTGAGCTGAGATCAAGAGTCAGACACTTAACTGAGCCACTCAGGCACCCCTAAAACTTAACTTTTTAAGTGAACTTTTTTTTTGAGATTTTTCATTTAATTTTATTTTTTGGATTTTCTTTTTTGCCCCCAGCTTTATGTGGTGAGCTAGTCTTAAACTTTCTAATTCCAGTACAGTCAACATACAGTGGTATATTCGTTTCTGGTATACAATATAGTGATTCAGCAGTTCTATACGTAGCTCAGTGCTCATCAAGATAAGTGTATTCTCAATCCCCTTCACCTATTTCGCCCACCCCCCACCCACCTCCCCTCTGGTAACCATTAGTTCTCTATAGTTAAGTGTCCAGTTTTTGGTTTGTCTCCCTTTTTCTTTGTTCATTTGTTTTGTTTCTTAAATTCCACATATGAATGAAATCATACGGCATTTATCTTTCTCTGACTGACTCATTTCACTTAGCCCAATACTCTCTAGCGCCATCCCGTGACGACACCTTGATCTTGGACTTCCAGCAGCCCAAATGTCCATCAATGGATGAATGGATAAAGAAGATGTGGTATGTATACCACATCCCATGTTGTTGCAAATGGCAAGATTTCATTCTTTTTTGTGGCTAAGTAGTCTTCCATTGTATAAACATACCACATCTTCTTTATCCATTCATCCCTTGATGGACATTTGGGCTGCTTCCATACTTGAGCTATTGTAAATAATCTGCAGTAACCAGAATGGTACGTATATTTTTTCAACTTAATGTTTTCATATTCTTTGGGTAAATACTCAGTAGTGGAATTACGGGATCATATGGTAATTCTATTTTTAATTTTTTCAGGAACCTCCATACTGTTTTCCACAGTGACTCTATCAGTTTGCATTCCTACCAACAGTGCACAAGGTTCCTTTTTTTTTTCACATCTTCGCCAATACTTGCTGTTTCTTGTGTTTTTGATTTCAGCCTTCCGACAAGCGTAAGGTGATATCTCAGTATAGTTTTCATTTGCATTTTCCTGGTGGTGAGTAATGTTGAGCATCTTTTCATGTGTTTGTTGGCCATCTGCATGTCTTCTTTGGAGAAATGTCTGTTCACGTCTTCTGTCCATTTTTTAACTGGAGTATTTGGGGCTTTTCGGTATTGAGTTGTGTAAGTTCTTTATATATTTTGGAAAGCGAAACTATTTTCTAATGCAATCGAGGTTACTGAGTTAAATAGCCACAAGAAGAATGGGAAAGAGTTTGTGTAAAAAAAAAAAAAAAAAAAAAAACCTATATGCAAATAATCATCCCCTACTTAATCCTGAGGATTGGGGAAACATTTCCTTTTTGTTATTGTTGTTGGCTTATTTTGTTGTTGCTGCTATTTTAGGTAAGTGATTTTCTCTTTCTTTTAATTGAGTTAAAATTGGCATATGATGTATTCGTTTTAGGCGTACAACATAATTATTTGATATATTTATCGCCAAATGGTCACTTCAACAAGCTTAGTTAATAGCCATCGCCCTACTAGAGTTACAAATTTGTGTGTGTGATGAGAACTTTAAAGACCTACTCTCTGAGCAACTTTCAAATATAAAATACAGTATTGTTAATACAGTCGTCTTGTTACATATTACATCCCCGGGGGGTTATTTATCTTATAACTGGAAGATTGTATTTTTTGGCCACCTCAGCCATTTTGCCCACCTTCCCTCCCCCACCTCTGGCAACCACCAATCTGTTTTTCTGTATCTATGAGTTTGGGGGGATTTTTTAGATTCCACATTTTTAAAAATACCACACAGCATCTGTCTTTTCCTGTCTGACTTATTTCACTAAGCACACTGCCCTCAAGATCCATCCATGTTGTCACAAATATCGGGATTTCCTTATATTTTATGGCTGAATAATATACCATTGAATACATATGCCACATTTTGTTTACCCATTCATCCGTTGATGGACACTTATGCCGTTTCCACATCTTGTTTTCTGTAACGATGCTGCAATGAATGTGGGGGTGAAGGTATCTTTTTGAGTTAGTGATTTCATTTCCTTCAGATACATACCCAGGAGTGGAATCACGGGCTCCTATGGTAGTTTTATTTTGATTTTTTTGAGGACCCTCCATACTGTTTTCGACGGTGGTCATACCAATTTATATTCCCACCAACAGTGCATAAGGGATGCCTGTTCTCCACATCCTTACCAACACTTGCAATCCCTTCTCTTTTTGATACTAGCCTTTCTAACAGGTATGAGATGATATGTCAAGTGATTTTTCTTAAAGTACAAAGTTAAATATTAGAATAGACTTTGTTGCCTACTTCATAGTCAGTTTCCAGATAATTGCCTGTTCGTTTAAGGGCTTTTTGTACCCTTATCCTATCTCTAAACCCTATCCACTGCTAGCCTCTGACTCTACTCCTAAGCGTCTCCACCATAAAGCAATGCAACCAGTCAACCCAATTCCAGGCGAGCAAAGAGTACATGGTGTTGGCAGTCAACACTACTATCAGAAATACCACATTCTCATATTTTTCTGTAGATTCCCATGAACCTGGGGCCCTAACCCACTGAGCTGGATAACTGAGCCATATGCTTACGTACGTCTTTGCAAAAGATAGAGTGATTTCTCAGTAAACCTAATAGAGTTGTATTACTAATTCTTCAACATGAAGAATATAACAAGTTTGTGTTCTTTATCTTGACAGATTGCAGGTTTAGACTTTAAGGTGTTTCTTTTTCTATGTGTTGTTTAAGAAAAAATCAGTAAACCGATCTTATCAATTTGGTGTTTGAATCCCCCCCCCCCCCGTAAACATTTATTCAGTAGTGCCAATATTAAAACATTAGAAAACCAAAATAAGGGGCACCTGGGTGGCTCAGTCGGTTAAGCGTCCAACTTCAGCTCAGGTCATGATCTCACAGTCCGTGGGTTCAAGCTCCGCATCGGGCTCTGTGCTGACAGCTCAGAGCCTGGAGCCTGCCTCGGGTTCTGTGTCTCCCTCTCTCTCTGCCCCTCCCCTGCTCATACTCTGTCTCTCTCTGTCTCAAAAATAAATAAAAACATTAAAAAAAATTTTTTTAAATAAATTTTGGTTTTAAGTAACAGAAAAAGTCAACGTCTACATCTAGAGTGCACAGAAGTGAGGAAAAGGAGCAGCAGGAACGAGTGTAGGTTGAGACCACTTGAGGGCATTTGGGCATCTTTCTATCTCATGCTAGTGAAATGGCGCAAGTTAAAAAGTTAGCCTGTCTTTGGCGACAGAAAACCATATGAATCCAGGAGGTTGGAATTTTTTTTACATCTTTCAGATAATATTTTAGAGAGAGAAACTACAAGTAAATTAAGCCGATACATTAAGTATCACATCCAAATGACCAAAAATTGAAATATAGAGTTAAAAAAAAAGAAAAGATACCACATACGATGGGATTATATGAATCTCCAGACCCCATTTCTGCAGATTACTCTCCAAATATTCATAAATCTAAGTGAATTCCTGCAGGACATCTCCCAAACAAAGTGTGGCTGAACACAGAAAGCTGAAATACATAAAAAACAGGCTTCGAGTATATATTTTGTCTGGAATTTATTAGGAAGCAGAAAGGCCACCAAAATGGAAATTGCACACAGGGAAAAAAAATTCCACCATGCTTTTATCCAGATAGGTTGGAAGTGATGTAATAAAGGCACCATAATTTATGTACATAAATGTGTGGGCAACTTGTTCAGGGAGTGACAAATGCAGTATTCTAGTTAAAAAAAAAAAATAGTGGACATCAAAGAAATTTGACCAGCTGCCAAGAATCATCAATCTCTTCATGACCTTTTTATTATTTAGATGCCAAATGGAGCTTGTCATTTTATTCCATCCTCAACGCAAGACATTCTTATTTATGAAGTTATGAGAGAATACAATATTTTACTTCGTTTGACATGCATCCACAGAGTGTATGACAACCTTGAGAAGATTCCATTCTTAAACATGAGGACATTGATACATCAACAGGCATACACCTCGAGGATAATGGCTTAAGTCTGACCATAGTCCTCAACTTAATGTGACTGTGATCTTCATTCATCTTGCCATGATCAGCAAACCACATCATAGAAACCACTGTATGTGATACATCACCAACAGCCTGCTCACTAACCAGGAGGGACTTCAAATCAAGACAGCATTGAATTGTTTCAGATGTGGAGGCATGAGGAAAACCTTCCGAATTAAGACAGAATACCTTAAAGATCCCACTAAAAGAAAACATTTGTGTAGTTGTCCAGGAAAGTTAGGAGTTGCTGGCTGCAGTTACCCTAGAATTATAGCGTTCCGTGTGCTAACGTTGTTCACTGATAAACCTTTCCGACGATGTGGCTTTGCCAGAAGCCGCTTAGCGCTCTGCAAATTCGTGGCTTGATAGGTTTCCATGGAGAGCTTCCTGTAAAGATATTTCCTTCTTTGGATTTCGTTAATTTTACCCTTTACACACCTCAGCAAGAAAACACAGTGTGCTACTTATTACTCCCTCTGAAATGAACAACCAATATTTCCCACCTTGAAATACTTCTTCAAGTCTGGATGGAAACACCTCTAGTTGTCTGGACACGACTGGAAGAGGCCTTGCAAATAATAATTTAAAATTCATTCAAGGAACAGGGTAGCCATAATATCGTCTCCCTCACTGCGACCTCAATAAATATTTAGGATGAGGAGTGGGTGGGTGGTGTGAAAGAGAGAAGACAGGGAGCCTGGGTGGCGCAGTCGGTTAAGCGTCCGACTTCAGCCAGGTCACGATCTCGCGGTCCGGGAGTTCGAGCCCCGCGTCGGGCTCTGGGCTGATGGCTCAGAGCCTGGAGCCTGTTTCCGATTCTGTGTCTCCCTCTCTCTCTCTGCCCCTCCCCCGTTCATGCTCTGTCTCTCTCTGTCCCAAAAATAAATAAACGTTGAAAAAAAAATAAAAATAAAATAAAAAAAGAAAGAAAGAAAGAGAGAAGACAAAGACAGGCAGACACACCCCGGAAGTGAATCGTTAGATCGAGATTTATTGAGTTCTTTAAACAAGTTCCTTACATTTTGACTTATAAATAGTCATAAAATGTAATAAAACAACAACAAAGAGCTTCAAGAGTTCAGAATGCAACAAAGAGGTTCTACTCGCCACCACCAGGCGGAGGACTTGTCACAAAGGAGAGGTTCTAGAAGTACTTTATGAACAGATGGGTCATTGTTGCCATAACCATCATGTCCTTCATCTAGTGACCCTTCTTTCCTCAGCAACTACCTTCTGATTATGGGAAAGGTTTCATGTGGAAGCTTCACAGGAGAAGCAGAGCAAGGTCTTACGTGCCGATGTAGGCCTGCTCATAAGCAACCAGCCCTGCTGGCCTTGAAAAATGGATTTTTTTTCATCGTCTTCAAAGTGGTCCAAAACGAAGTTCCTTAATACCTTATAAGAAAGTATGAACACATATAATGGGACCCCTTCTCCCCTTGTTTTTCCACTTGTAGAACAGACCGGACTCAGAGTACATACATGACCTGATCCCAAGTCTCCTAAAAAAATGCTAATGTTGGGTCTGAAGAGAGAGAAGGTGAAGCAACAAAATTCACAACCGTCCTTCTAGACTCTGCTATGCCGACCTGCTCACAGGATTCACTTTGTAGATCTGCGTTTTCCGGGAGGCAAAGAAAAACAAAGCCAACAACACCAGTATCGTTTACCAATTACTCGGGTAATTGGATACTGGTCCTAACTCGAGACACTGGTCCTAACTCTCTTTCTCTTGGTTAGTGGCTATTTCCGACAGTTCCTAAAACCAAATCAGCCAACATCATCCTGTGGAAATGGGGCTCCTGAACGACACTAAGAGAGCAACCAGCTAGGGCTGTATATTTACAAGTACAGGGGCGGGAGCAGAAACAGAAGACAGAGACCCAGAACAGACAAAAGGATGACAAATCATGCCCTGGGGTCAAAAATGGATCCAACCGAGGGACAGAGAGAATGATGGTCTTGTCCAGGAAGCATCCCCTCTCAGAACACAGAATGCCTCAGATTTGTGGATGGTTCCTGCCACCCAGGAACACTGGAAGGGCCCCATACGGGAGGCAAACAATTTAAATAGGGGGAAAAAAAGCCCCAAAACCAGAAAGAGGTTTTAGCAGCCTGAGGCAACCAAAGTGCAATCAGAAGTCACACCTACACCTTAGTGTACCTGGACCCACAAAAACTCCCACCCAAGCTCTGCCACTCTGTCCTGCCTCTAATTCAACCTTAAAAGAGCCAGCTCCTTCCTCTCAGCCACAGCGAAGTCAATTCATGTAGGTTTGCTGCCACTTACTGAATTTTAGTTCCACTTTTGTTTTTATTTTTTATTATTTTATTTTATTTTTATGCTTATTTATTTTTGAAGGAGAGAGAGACAGAGCGTGAGCAGGGGTTCGGGGCAAAGAGAGAGGGAGACAGAGTCTGAAGCAGGCTCCAGGCTCTGAGCTGTCAGCACAGAGCCCCACACGGGGCTCGAACTCCTGGACTGCGAGATCATCATCTGAGTCCAAGTGAGACACTTCACCGAATGAGCCACCCAGGCGCCCTTAGTTCCACTTTTAAGTTACATATTTATATGAACTCTTCTCATGCCCATCACCCAAAATTTACTTAGCAATTTTTTTAGGATTCCAAGCTTATAAACCATTGAATTCACATGGTTCTCAGACTGAGTAATTCTTTTTTTTTTTTTTTTTTTTAAGTCTGAGCTCAACTTCTGCTCAAACAAACAGGGAGATGATTTCTTTCTTTCTTTTTTTAACTTTTTTTTTTTTTTTTTTGAGAGAGAGAGATAGAGTGCGAGTGGGGGAGGGGCAGAGAGAGAGGGAGGCACAGAATCGGAAACAGGCTCCAGGCTCCAAATAAACTGTCAGCACACAGCCTGAGGCAGGGCTCGAACTCACCAACTGTGAGATCCTGACCTGAGCCGAAGTCGGTCGCTCAACCCGCTGAGCCGCCCAGGTGCCCCTGGAATACTGAGTCATTCTTAAAATCTCCTTACTCGGGTGAGATATTTCGCTACAGTTAAATCGATGAAGGAAAAAAAAAAAAAAAGATGTGATGGTGATAAACTATTATTGAAACAGAATCATAAAGTTGGACGTTAAACAATAGGGCACTGTAAGCGATACCCTCCCCGAAAGCTTCTCTCTGATAGCCACAGCTAAGGAAAACATACGCTAACAATAAATACGACTTCTACGACACCAAAGCTCTTTCAGCACCTGTTTCATGTGGGGATGATAAGCAATAGTTCTGCTCTGCATTTTTTGTTAAATAGGAAATTCTTCCTCGCAAATAATAAATTTATAGCAAGAGAATGTCTTTGTGACTCAAGCCTCCGCTTCTTTAACTTACTGCCTTTCTAGACGTAAATTCTATGAGCCTACATGTGGAAAGTTTGTGAGGGCGACCTGGCAACCTGGGACCAGTGGGAATTGGTAAATGCCTCCCGGTTTAAAAGGAAAACATACAGTTCACCTTAGAATCTTTTTAGCCCTCCACCATCTTCCTGGCCATCTCAATCCAATGTAATACTACTTCAGTCAGCAGCGGATTAGGCGATGGTCTACACTCATTCATTATATTTGGGTAAAGAAAGATCAATTGAAAAAAATAACATGGCGTCCATGAATGTGTATATCATGTCAGTTAGCTGTATATGTATCTCAGAACACCGTACCCTTATTTACATTTTAGAAATCGCTTTATGTTTCTAAAGACAACTTCAGAACGAAACATAGATTCATTCTTCCAGTGTTTGAGTACAAGCTGGGTCCATGTGATACCGGAGATACTCCATTTATAGTTTATTTTACTTAAGCAAACACTTCAGTGATTTCTAGAAATCAACAGTGCCCAGGCAATTATATATTTTCTTTCAAAAGGAAATAATACATAATTATATAATAAAATCACATTATTTGAAAACTACCAGGGGCGCCTGGGTGGCGCAGTCGGTTAAGCGTCCGACTTCAGCCAGGTCACGATCTCGCGGTCCGGGAGTTGGAGCCCCGCGTCAGGCTCTGGGCTGATGGCTCAGAGCCTGGAGCCTGTTTCCGATTCTGTGTCTCCCTCTCTCTCTGCCCCTCCCCCGTTCATGCTCTGTCTCTCTCTGTCCCAAAAATAAATAAATGTTGAAAAAAAAAAAAGAATGAAAACTACCAGAATTTCTCTCTCTATACTTCAAAAGTGCTTTAATGGCTCTGAACTTAATCTATCATCCTTTTCCTTTCGTTCCTCAGCACAGAGACCCATCTAAACTAGCACTACTCAAACGGTATTTGAACAACAGTGCTGCTTGCCTCTGGACCGACAGTCACCCACAGCAATGAGTTAAGTACAGAAATTGAGAATACGCATTTAGAAACTGTTTATGGCAATTCGACAGGTAATTTTTGCCTGTTAAGTCTAATATTAAATATTTGAGGCTTGCCTTCTGCATGACTTGGGGTATCTTTTAATTTTTCTTGTGATTCGTTTTTGTTACATTTTACAAAACATCAGCCATGTCCAATTGGAACTTTTAAAACTGGGCCTTTGCCACCAGTAGTTTGAGAAGCATTGGTATAAACTACAAAGTCATCTGGATAGTCAGGTAACTGTCTTTTGAATTAAATGTACAGCATCATATATATTTGATAATATATATATTACATATTATATATTATATATTATTATAATATATAATTATAATTTTATATTTTTAGAAATTTTAATTTTTATAAATACACATGCAGGCTTTATCTACAAAACAGAACAGTTAACTCTGCAAAAACAAAGGTTGAAGCTCTGTGCATTCATTCTTCAGTCTCCCCAGATGTGCCACGGCTGAAGAGATTGTTCAGAAATAGAAATGCTTTAATTACATGATTGAAACAATTGGACTTGTTATGCCTTGATCCTTTTTCTTCTTTCTTCCCTCCCTCCCTCCTTCCCTTCTTTCTTTTCTATGTAATGATAGCATCATCTTCTTCCCTCTCTTTAAAACATGAAACCAAGGGGCGCTTGGGTGGCTCAGTTGGTTGAGCAACCCACTCAGGTCATAATCTTGCAGTTCGTGAGTTCAAGCCCTTGGGTTCGTGAGTTCAAGCCTGTTGGGTTCTGTCCTGACAGCTCAGAGTCTGGAGCCTGCCTTGGATTCTGTGTCTCCCTCTCTGTCTGCCCCTCCCCTGCTCATGCTCTCTCTCTCTCTCTCAAAAATAAACATGAAAAACTTTTAATAAAAATATGTGAAGCCCTGTCACACATGTCAATAAAATACATCAATAAAATTCACTGAGGTGGGGGAAGGAGAAAAAGGAACATAGGGATATATGGAGACACAAAACTCTGGATGGGAAATGCAGTTGCAGTAGGATCTAGAGAAAAGCATCCACAACAAACAAAAGAAGCATTCCTTCGTGAATCCCCCAGGGGATTCCTAAATGAAGTCACTCTTTAGTAACGTTTTAATTGTCTAGAAAAGTCATTTTTTAATCTGAAGAAGAACTTTTCTTGGTTGTTTACCCATGAAAATCCAAAGAAATTTCTTCTAAGTCATTAATGAACATTCCTTTAGACTCTTTTGGGAAGAGAATTGGTGACGCCATTCCCCCTGCTGCTTGCTCCTTCAACCCCAGCTCGACATCACCAGACCACAGGACTTTGATGGGGTCCGAGTCATTTCTTCTATCTCTGAAATATGGATGGTTAAAAATAGGATGCCGAAATAGCCATATTTCTTCCCACTACGCTACCTCTTTATATGTACTCAAGACAATGCGGATTTGTTCTGCCTCACCTGTGTCTAATGTTAGACACATGCCCAAGAATCTCTGACAACTTTTGTGGTTCATTTCACAGTCAAGGAAATGTACTGCCCAGGCTCGGGAGAAAACAGAGAAATTAATCTATATCCCTTAAGCTTTGCAATTCATTTTTCTTCTTCGTCCTGAAAACTGAACTCCCTGGGTTGGAGTTTTATGCTACAATTTTGTCTTCTGCCCTTTTCTCTGCTCCACCCCTCCCCCATGGGGTCTTTGGCTCCAAATCAAAACAGCTTTCAAGTGGCCAAGACCAAGTTCCAAAGCTCCTACGTTTCCTAGAGATTTTCCTTCTTTCCCAGATTTTCCTAAGCCCCAGTCTTTGTAGGAGGGCATGACTCAAGGTGGGGCTCTGACTGTAAGTTTTGTGCCTGGGCCCCCACCCCAACTGCAGAGGTTTATTTGAAGTATGTTACTCTTTTTGCCTGCTTCGTAACTTGAGGCCCGATAGTCTTACAACGTCATTTTTTTTCCCCCTACTGTAATTCAAGAGACAGCTGTCTTTGGAATAAATTCTAAATAGTTGGTCTGGAAATGAACTTCGCAGTGGGTCCCTCCTCCATTCTGGCTGACGTTTCCCCATTAATTTCTTTTTCTCTTTCATCCATTCATTGGCTGATGAGTCTATAAATACACCTCATCTGCTTTTACTTTGCTTTTTAAGAATAAACTGATACCAAACACACTGTCTTAATTACATCCACAGGCAAAAGCAGAACAAGTTTAAATGTTGTCACAATATAGTTTTAAAAACTTGACATCCTTCATTATGCCAGCTGTGACAAAAATTGGCAAATGAAGGCCCTAATTTGAATGTGTAAATGAGTAATTCATCTGAAAGGCATTCTTAACATTAATAAGTGAAAATAACCAGTCACCTACTAAGCAAAAGAAGTCAGTCTGGCAGTAAACTTATAAGTGGATTGGTAAGGAAGCAGGGAAACATGGCCCCGGGTCTCTAAGTCGCCACACTTACACCACTGGGCAAGTCAGTACTTCTAAATTCAAATCAGACCAGGGAGAACGTGGTTCCTGTTCCATTCTTGAGTGCCCGCATTATGTGGTGGCTGAACATTCACGATGTTCTGAATCCCACAGACACATCAAGAAGGCAGGCCCAGGACAAATTCTGACTTGTTCTCAGAAGATGGTAGGTTTTGGAAAGTTCTGCTTAGGAGATGCAGACAAAATTGAAGGAAAGGATAAGAGAAACGTCTTGGCAGGATTTTCCCAGAGTGTCTGCCCTACACCCAAACCAGTGTTCCAAGCCATCTTTTTTGTGGTTATATTTCTATTCTACTCTTTTTTAAGTGCCTTCTATAAATGCACTCTTGAAAGCATTCTCTCTTCCTTTTCTCTCCACCAGATGCAGAAAGGAAAGAAGATCTCACTATCAGTCTAGAAGAAAAGCTACTCATCTTTGAGCTGGTTAAATAATTGTAGCCCATTGTATGACTCACTATTTTACATTCAAGTCCAATACCTTTCAAGTTATTAAACCCATTGGGATTTACTTCTTTTTAAAATTTACTGATGTAAAGAATGATCATAAGAGCAAGTATTTCTCATATGTTTTTGTAGAAAATAATGGTTGTGATGGTATGGCTGATAATTTTCAGATATAGTAGGTCACTGGAATCAATTAATATTCTGAATTTTGTAAGAAAAATCTTTATTTTCTTGAGGTATTCTCACATAATACACAATGCTTACCCGACAAAAAGCATTGGATAAATGAACCTCCATTTTTGAATAGGAAATAAAAGTCAATGGAAACTTTCTCAGGTATGAAATGATTATAATGCTCCATTTTTCACATACAAAATGCCACAGGAAAATAGCAGTTGATATGTTTTAAGTCATGTGTAAAAACTGGTAGACATATCAAAAAAACTTCCAAGTAAGCCAAAAGAAAAAAAGACTTACAGATGGCCGAATGGTCTTGACATTGATAGGGAAACATGGGAAGAGTGATGATCCGATGTTTTACTGTTTCAATGAGGATAATCCAAAATTAATATGATTAAACTGCAGAAGAATCAAACTTGGCAACATATAAGAAATTTCAGACTAGCTGGAACCCATTCACCACTGCAAAAGCTTACTAAAGGAAACGGTGGAAGAATGTATTCTATTTGAAAAGAATATTCCCCTTCCTTGGGGTGCTTGGGTGGCTCAGTCGGTTAAGCATCCGACTTCAGCTCAGGTCATGATCTCACAGTTCATGGGTTCGAGCCCCGCATGGGGCTCTGTGCTGACAGCTTGGAGCCTGGAGACTGCTTCGGATTCTGTCTCCTTCTCTCTCTCTGCCCCTCCCCACTTGTACTCTGTCTCTCTGTCTCTCAAAAATAAATAAATGTAAAACAACTTTTTTTAATAAATAAAGATTTAAAAATTTTTAATAATAATTTAAAAAAAAAAGAAAAGAATATTCCCCTTCCTTGAAGGAAAAGAAGAAAATCAAGATCTATGCTGGCAGCTCTCAACCCCCATTACAACCCAATGTGTTGCATCATGTTATGTTACCCGTGTTTTTAAAACACAGATTGTTGGCCCCACCCCTAGAGTTTCTGGTTCGGTAGGTCTAGGGTAAAACCCTAGAATTTGTATTTCTGACAAGTTCCAAGGTGAGGTCACTGATGTTCGTCCCGTTGCCACACTCTGAGAACCACTGGTCAATACTAACTCTCTGCTAGGCATGGTCACATAACTATCTCACTGACTCTTTGTAACAACTCTGAAGTCCGTGCAATTCTGAGAGAGAGACAAACAGATATTCCTCAACTTTCATACATTTAACTTTCATATATCATGTGTGGACAGCTATAAACTGCTTCCTATACCCCCAAACCACCCTTCTGTACATCAGTTGATGAGCAAACTTTCTGAGAGACCCCTGGTAGTTGCCTGACAGCTATAATTTAGTGTGGAGAGCAATGCTGTCAGCCAAAGATAATGTGATAGGTTCACAAAACCATGTGGTTTCTCTCCTGGGCAAACAGGAAAACCACATCTCTCCGTTTTCTTGCATCTAGATGGGATCTTGTACCAATTTATGGCGAGTGGAATGTGAGCAGATGTAATGTACATACCTACAGGCCTGGCCCTTAAAAAGACCCATGAGATTCTCCTCATCCTTTGTCTCTGCTCATCAGCTAGTTGAATTTAGTGGATTCGGCGGGGGCCTCCTGGGAAGGGCCATCCTAGTGGATGGCAAAGATGCCAGGGAAGATGCCAGAACTCCTGAGTCCCATCTTGGAAAAGAGTTACCCAGGCAAGATCAGCCCCTTTGGATTCTGTGTGAGCAAAGAAATAAACCAAGCTCCTGAGTTTTGGAGAGTCTCTGTAACAACAGCTAACAGTAGCTACCCCAATAAATAACTTCAATAGATACAGCAACCCAAACGAAGTTCAATATTTGTGCATAAATTTTTAACTTCAGTCAGAGTCTCACTTAAACAAGTTGACTGTAAGTTCAATTGCAAAGAAAAATAAAATTAAAGAACACCGGTGAGATTCTAAAGTTTCGATCATTCAAATAGTGTGTCTAAAAAGCAGAACTTACACAAAAACCGGATCTCTCCCCACTGATTCCATTGTTTCACTCTCTTACAATCAACTTGGGGCCATGTCTTAAGGATCAAAAGTACAAAAGTGCCTATTTCCTCATTTTTTAATGAGAAAAATAAAAATCAGAGTTGAACAATTCCCTCAAAGTCATGTTAATAAATAACAGAATTGAGATTACCTCCAACATTTGCCTCAACCTACACCCTTGTTCTTTTCATTATATCTCACTGCCTCTCATCTCTAAAAATTTGGCTATCTGCCTTTCTTTGAAAAAGAAAATATATGAAATGATCTCACAACACCTCCTTTTAGCACTTTGATTCTATGATAGAGTTATTCCCATAACTTTCTAATCCTGTGAATGCAGGAACCCTGTGAACAATGTCCCTTCGCTACCCAGACAGATGAGTGCCCAGTGACGGAGCTCTGGTCTGCTATGCCATGCTACCTCTGTAAAACAGCCTTATTTCTATGAGATGTTTCTGTTCGTTTCGTGTGGAAAACAAAGCTACCACAACATGAATGAGTATACTACAGTTTCAAGCTATACACTGTTGGTAGAAAACTTGGCCTCTGTCCCAGTGTTCTGCCCCAACCACTTGTCTAAGGGGTGGGGGGGAAGAATTCCTCCTATCACTCCCCAGCAGCCCATTCTGCTCAACCCAGACCCCCACAGACGGGTGGTGATGAAGACAAAAGATTTCCAAAGACAGAACTGGCAAACAAAAAGCTTGAGACACCCTAGCTCTTGAAAAGAAGGAAATAAATAATTTATTTATTAACATCACAATGGACCTTAGAAGAATGTCATAAAAAGCATCCTTTGTCATCAGTACCATACCAAAGCAAATGTGTATGAGATACTTTAACTAGAAAAATTATTTTTCATTGGCAACCCAGCAACTTTGACCTCATGAAATATTTTGAGAGCCCACTTCTATAATAAATCAGTTCTACAGTCTCTTGGGCCCCATGAAATGTGTATGCAGTGGTTAGACTTTTGCTTGTGAAAGGTATCAATGTAAAAATAAGCTTTAATAAAGTTATTAGCATCCATGTAGCTCTGTACCCATAACCACTTCCATGCCTCCGCTTCTGCCAAGGCTCTTGCTTGATGGGTGTTTTCCTGTGAAGGCTCCTCTGCCCTCCCATCTGTAGGTCTTCCCAATTGACTGCACAGTGACAGAAGCAGCCATCGGGAGAAATTATGACTCAGGTGGCCCCCCAGAGTCAATCAGAAGTTAGGACCAAACGTTGTTTAGGGTACCAGTGTCACAAGCCAGCCCCATGTTTCATACATTTCTCTGCAAACCTCCCCTCTCTCCTTGTTCACATCTTTGAGCTGTGTCCAAAAGTGGAAAGTGAAACACGATGGATGAGAAGACAGGAGAGAGATATTGGGGTGAGTATGCATGGCACGGAATTCTATTAGCAAAAGTTTTGCTGCTGAAGTCACTCCTGAAGGAACGGTTGCACACATTGGGACGTGTGTTGGGGCTTCCAGCCACAGAGAGTATGGGCACTCTCAGGAAGTGTGTACCCAACACAAAATGGTATCATGTAGACCTGCGTTTCGCAAACACTAATAGGCATATGAATCACCCGGGATAGTGCTAAAACACAAATTCTGACTTAGAATGGTCTAGAGTGGTACCTGAAGTACGACCTTTGTAACAGACATTAACGTGCTGATGCTTGGAGGAACGAAAATATAGAAAGTAAGAACACGAAATCTAATTTCTGAATATATGAGCTGTGAAACCTTGGGCTTCAGTCTTCTTACCTGTGAAAGAGACATCAAGTACTATCATGTAGGATTACTGTGAGCATTAAATGGCGTGCTTTCATCTACATGGTACATGGTAAGAACTCGATGCGCTGACTGCCATCAACAGTTTATTTTTACCGCTCGGAGCATTGGAGCAGCTTCCAAAAACTGATGCCCATTGTCAACTTGGTTTTTTAATAGTGAGACCAAAGTGTGCATAATAAGGTGAAATGTATGTGTGTCAAAGGGTGGGCTGGGTGGGTCCAGAAGGTGGGCTAAAAAGAAAACCTGGGAATGAATAAAAGGAGAGATCCCACCTATACTCTCATTCATGCTTAGATAGACACTAGCCCAGTGACAAATGCATCTCTGTGACATTACATTAGGAAAAGTATGAGTAGGTATTAGAAGAAGATAAAGGACAAGCTTTGTGGTTTCTTCCCCACCCCCAAAAAAAGTAAAGGCATTGAAGTCAGACTGCAGCTACCAAAATACCATATCCTTTAACTCTCATACTTGTGATTCTCACAAACATTTCCACCATAGGGATAGCACGGACTTATCAACCGAATAAAACAAGTAAACTAAATTACTGTGATGCATTCCCAGAGCACTTTACTGAAATTTTAGTCAAGTACTTAACTCCTTAACCTTTTCCCTGTGGTTTGAGCTGCAAATAGGATGAGCTCATTTGTGTAAATAATATATTACAATGACTTCCTATTTAACAAGCATGTGTTGGGGCACCTAGGTGGCTCAGTCAGTTAAGTGTCCAACTTCAGCTCAGGTCATGATCTTGCAGTTCGTGAGTTCGAGGCCTGTGTTGGATTCTGTGCTGACAGTTTGGAGTCTGGAGCCTGCTTTGGTTTCTGTGTCTCCCTCTATCTCCACCCCTCCCCTGCTCCCTCTCTCTTTCTCTCTCTCTCTGTCTTTCTTAAAAATAGGGGTGTCTGGGGCACCTGGGTGGCTCAGTCGGTTGAGCATCCAACTTCAGCTCAGGTCATGATCTCGAAGTTGACAAGTTTGAGCCCCACATTGGGCTCTGTGCTGACAGCTCAGAGCCTGGAGCCTGCTTTGGACTCTGTGTCTCCCTCTGTCTCTGCCCCTCCCCACTCATGCTATGTTTCTCTCTGTCTCAAAAATAAAGATAAACATTAAAAAAAATAGGGATGTCTGGGTGGCTCAGTCAGTTAAGCGTCTGACTTCGGCTCAGGTCATGATCTTGGAGTTCACGAGTCCGAGCCCCACATCAGGCTCTGTGCTGCCAGCTCAGAGCCTGGAGCCTGCTTTGGATTCTGTGACTCCCTCTCTCTCTCTGCCCCTCCCCTGCTCATGCTCCATCTCTCAAAAAACAAATAAACTTAAAATTTTTTTAAACATAAAAAAACAAATATATGTTAAGCACTTCCCACGCCATGCTATATACTAATCACTTAGAATATAAAAATAAATAAGACATTGTTCTTTCTTTCCCATAACCAGCATTAATCTAGTTGGGGAGACATACATATCAACAAAAAAATATATAATACATTTTAGTAAATATAACAGAGATACCAACTGAGTATTATGAGAGTACAAGTGAAGAATATCTAAAACAGTAGCTGTATCCTGATGATCCAAAGGCCAAATATAGCCCATAGGTATAAAATATATATAGGGACTTTTGTTTTGGGTTGAGTCTAGTTGACAACATTAAAATAAAGGAAGAGTTGTACTCAATTTCTTTCCAGAAACAATCAGTTGAAGCTAGTAAAGGATGTTCCTTTTGGATGAGATATTCATGGTCTAGTTTACCACTGTCTTCACTATTGACCTAATTGTAAACAGGTTTCATTCATTTACCTTATCTGCCTAAACTATATAAGGTGTTGAGTTTGGCTCAATGAAGGATGATAAAGAAGTATAGAATTTCTTCCTTAGGGAAATGGATATAGGTAAAAGAGATGGAAAAAATTACGCAAAAAAAACCCTTTTTTAAAAAATTTTATTTGCCCCCCCTACATTGCCTACATTTTTTGAAAAGTATCTTTGCTGGGTATAGAATTCTAAGTTTGCAGGTTTTTCTTTCAGCACTTGAAAGATAGCATTCTATTGTCTTTAGACCTGCATGGTTTATGATGAGAAGTCTGCTGAGATTATCTTCCTTCCTCTGTACATAATGTTTTTTTTCCTCCAGTTGCTATTTAAATTTTGTGCTTGGCATTAGTTTTAAAATTTAATTATGATGTGTCTTGGTGTGGTTTTCGTTATGTTACTTCTATTTGTAGTTTGTTGAGATTCTTGGCTCTGTGGGTTTATATTTTTCATAAAATTTGAATAATTTTCAGGCATTGCTTTCTTCAAACAGTGTTTTCATTTCCCTGAAATACATTTCTAGAACTCCAATCACACATATATTACATGGCTTAATATAATCCCAGAGTTCACTGAGGCTCTGTTTGTGTGTGTGCATTTGTTCTGGTTTTATTTTTAGTCTTTGTATTTTTCTATGCTTCATTTTGGATAGTTTCTGTTACTGTGTCTTCAGGCATGATGATCTTTTCTTTTGCATGATACAATATGCTGGTAATCTTAACCATTCTATTTTTTTTGCCCATAAATTTTCATCCCTACAAGTTACATTTAGGTCTCTTTTGTATCTTTTATTCTTCTTTCATCATATGTGTGTTTTTGTTTATATCTTCATGCATAAGAATAAGCTTTATAATGGTATTTGTAAGGTCCTTGTCTACTATCTCTATCATTTCTGAATCTGTTTCTATTGATAAATATTTCTCTTGTTATGCATCACATTTTCACACTTCTTGGCATTTCTAGCAATTACTTTTGGAATTTGACATATTGTGAATTTTATTTCATTGGGTGCTAGATTTTATTGTCTTCCTTTATTTTTTTATTTTAAATCCAAGTTAGTTAACATACAATGCAGTAATGGTTTCAGGAGTAGAACCCAGTGATTCATCACTTACGTATAACACCCAGTGCTCATCCCAACCAGTGCCCTCCTTAATGCCCATCATCCATTTAGCCACTCCTCCCACCCACCACCCCTCTAGCACCCTCAGTTTGTTCTCTGTATTTAAGAGTCTCCTACGGTTTGCCTCCCTCTCTGTTTTTATCTTATTTTTCCTTTCCTTTCCCTATGTTCACCTGTCGTGTTTCTTAATTCCACATATGAGTGAAATCACATGATATTTCTTTCTCTGATGGACTTATTTTGCTTAGCATAATACACTCTAGTTTCATACGCATTGTTGCAAATGGCAAGATTTCATTCTTTTTGATTGCTGAATAATATTCCTTTGTATGTATACCATGTCTTCTTTATCCATTCATCAACGGATGAACATTTGGGTTCTTTCCACGATTTGGCTATTGTTGACAGTGCTGCTATAAACATTGGGCTGCATGTGCCCCTTCAAATCAGCATTTTTGTATCCTCTGGATAAATACTTAGTAGTACAATTGCTGTTCATAGGGTAGTTCTATTTTCAATTTCTTGAGGAACCTCCATAGTGGCTGCACCATTTTGCATTCCACCAACAGTGCAAAAGGGTTCCCCTTTCTTCACATCCTTACCAAATCTGCTGTTTCCTGTGTTGTTAAGCTTAGCCATTCTGACAGGTGTGAGCTGGTACCTCATTGTGGTTTTGATTTGTATTCCTCTGATGATGAGTGATGTTGAGCATCTTTTCATGTATCAGCCATGTGGATGTCTTCTTTGGAAAAGTGTCTATCATGTCTTCTGCCCATTTCTTTACTGGATTATTGTTTACAGTGAGATGGCAATTGCTGTAATAATCATTCATGAGCAGAAGCAGGAGTTAGTGTAGTCAGTAGAAAATGAAGACAGTAAGAGCATTTTGAGCAAGAATGATCACATGAGCCAAAGGAATTAGGTGAGAAACAGCGATCACGAGTATCAGGAAGTAACAATTTGGTGTTTCTGCACCATAAAGTAAAGGCAAGAAGGGACCAGGACAATGTGAATCGGGAGTTGGTGTCCAATGCCAGAATTTGGGACGTCAGAGGTCATGTGATTCAGAACTGTAGAATAAGAAGAAAAGCAACAGACAAAGAGGAGACTTGGTTTGAGTTTTACACCGCTAATAATGGGCTGTGTAGCCTTGAGCAATTTTTTGTGCTTTAGTTTCTCATTTGTAAAACAAGAGACCTTCACCAGTTCTTACCCAAGACCATATTTGAAGGCAAAATTTCTATAATTGAGCTCAGTAGAGGTAGAGGACAATGCAGCCTGGGATTTTTTTAGAGAAAATAGGTTATTAACAAATAGTATTTATTGATCACTTACTACATGCCGAGATATAGGCTCAGAGTTTTAAATGCATTATCTTGAATCCTTACAACAGTCCCATCTCACAGATGAGGAAAAAGAGAAGCTAATAGCTTGTTAAAAGTCCTATAGGCTAAAAATGATGGAGACAGGATCTGAAGTCTTGGTGACTACGTTTTGCTGCTTCTGTCCTGGGACCAGGAATCAATAAGTCCTTAAAGGTCCTTGGGTGATTCTAATGTGCTTCCAGGACCAACAGCCGTCAGTTAAAAAGGCTAAAAACAGGTCCGAGACACCTAGCTAATAATAAGCAACACTTTCTATGTTTCCCCTGCCCCATTACACCAATTCAGACATATTGTGATTATACTATACTGTACCCCAGCTCTATAAAGGACTGAGAGATAGAAGGATAGAAGAAAACTTTCATTTTCTGGAAGAGGATGCATTCAAGAAGGGTCCTCTTCAACAACCTTCTTGGTTTGGTGAATGGTCAGTTGTACTACCTTGTCTCCTCTGTGCTTTTTGCAACAGTACAGATCGACCAAAGATATATTAACAATGTTGGAGTAAATTGGTCCATATTTTATGCAACTTGATTTTGGGAGCACATCGTTGGACTTAGGGCAAGATTTTACTGTACTCACAGCAGACAAGCGAAACCTTACTGGGGTCTAGCTGAGCACCCTACCTGTATTACCTCAGTTAATTCACACAACAGTACAGTGATTATTTCTGTTTTACAGGAAACTGAGGCCCAAAGTTGCACAGTGGGTCATCCAGAAAGGGGGCCAGGCAGTCGAGTTCCAGAGCCAAAGGTCTGAACCCTGACTTGTCTTGCCGCGTCCTTGCAATGGTTGCCGGTGGAAGGGAGGTGGTCTTTACTGCCTTTTCAGCCATAAACTGTGAGACTAGCATAATCAAAAGAATTGTAAAATGTTGTCCCTGCCACCCTTTTAAAAGGTAGACTACAACAGAAAAGGAAACTCTGGATATCCTGAGACCAAACTCTTGCATTCTTCTGGTCTATTGTGGGTGAAACTTCATTTTTGGCACGCGGGTCATTGCTCAAAAGCAATGCATTCCTTTATCTTTTTAATCTGTGTGTGGTCTCAGTAATGCACGTGTGTTATGGGCCGTGCCACAAATCTGGCTCTCCCTTCACTGGCAAGGCTTTTACTACGCAGACCACGTTAACGTGAAAAACCTGGAACGAAGCGAAACTGTGACTAACCGCATTGTTTCCACGGCTAAAGGGGCTGCGTGATGTATCACCCCCTTGATAAGCAAAACAAGTTCAAAACATTTCCTTTCGGTACGGGAATCAGCAACATCTAACTCAGAGATGAGTTCTTCAAAGGTCTGGGGAGGTAAGAAGTCCCTGAGCTCAAGTGTGTCCCTTTATGGAGGTCTCTGATAGGAAGCAACATGTTTTACAGACAGTTTTACCTGGGACAAGTCCCGATTCTCCAGCAGGGAACGGGCTTTGGTGAACTTGTCCAGGGGACAGATAGGCATTTTGCCCCCCATATGAAGTGACTCTTCACCCTTCTCGGAAAAAAGAGATGAGAGGAGAAGTTGCTTTCCTAGTCACCTCCAACCATAGATATCCACCCCTTCCCCAGCAAGACTGGCAGTGAGGCCAGTGTGCATAAGAAAAAAGCAGAGGTGTCTCCATTGTTTCCCTTAAGGCTGAGTTGCGATTTCTCTCGAACAATCAAGCACAACTCCTTGATCGCCGTTCCTACAAAACACGAAAATTAACCTATCATTCCACACATACTCCCAGCTCCAAGGTGGAGGAGATAATAGGACCAGCAGAAAGAGAAGCCGGACCCAACACCACACCAAGGGGGCAATTCGCCCAGAATTAAGAGCAGATCAACCTGACATCTCTAACATCTTTTGCTGAAGACTTTCTGACCCAGTGTGAACACTATCTGTTGTATCGAACCCTGAAAGTGGTGAGTGCTCTACCCGAGGGCATATTCAGTGTCAGTGTTGCAGAAGGGATATTTCTCCGTTGAGCCGAGTTCAGACTAAAGGATTCTGGGTGTTGGCTAGCACATCCTCAATCTGCAGATGAACACATCCGTCCAAGAACAGAGGCGAGCCTACCCTGAGCTAGAGCCGCTGCAATTCTTCAACAAGGGTTTCCCGGGACAGCCGGAGGTGGGCTCGTTCCTTCTGAAGTGAAAACAGTGCGCAGTCCTTGGTGCGTTCCAGTAAATACTCGCAGCCAGGGGGGCAGGTGGGCAAAGGGGTCTAAATACCCCCAGAGACTGCTGCAGCGTCTCTTAGTGCTGGGTCTGCTGGCAAAGGCCAAGTTCCTGGGCTCCACTGGGGCAGCAATGCCTTCAATACATAACTCAAATCTTTGAATCCTGGTGTCCCACCCAACGAGGGGGTAGATCTTTGCTGGGACTCTAATGTATGGAGTCCGTGGCAAAGCGATGGCCACCTACAGTAGAACACAGTGACGCCATAGACCCCGGGGAAGATGTCCCCATCGGCTGCTGACAGGTCCCTGCCGTCCTGCACCATTTTAACAGCCGGTCTGCCACCACGCTGTTTCTCACCTATTGGAGAATCAGAAAGGCCTGCCAGCAGGACCAAACTGATTCAAATTTTCCAGATTACGACGTGCAAACCCCCTCTGAATACAGTCATGTGGACATCTTCGTCTAGTTCTAAGTTTTGAAAAATTAAAATCATTATTAAAATTAAAAAAAAAACCTTGGGGCGCCTGGGTGGCTCGGTCGGTAAAGCGTCCGACTTCGGCTCAGGTCGTGATCTCTCGGTCCGTGGGTTCGAGCCCCGCGTCGGGCTCTGTGCTGACCGTTGAGAGCCTGGAGCCTGTTTCAGATTCTGTGTCTCCCTCTCTCTCTGCCCCTCCCCCATTTGCACTCTGTCCCTCTCTGTCTCAAAAATAAATAAACATTAAAAAAAAAATTAAAAAAAAAAAAACCTGACCCCTGCTGTCTTCTTCTAAACCGGTAGCATGAGTTGTACACCTCATTTGGGTCACAGTCAAGACCTCCAGATCCTACTTGAGATCTAACTAGACCCTGCAGAGAAAGCCTTGGACTGTGCGGCCACTAGAGCAAGACCGCCAGCTGCTAGCATAAGAGAATGCAATCCGTCCTCCCCTCCCTGTGCAGACAGCTTTGCAGGGCTCTGAGGGGAGCGGTAAGTGTCCAAGCCGATGATGAGAGCTTTCCTGTGTGTTTCGTCAAAACTGAAGCCAAGTCCAAAGGGTTATGTCAAGGAAATCACATCAGACAGTGCCCTTTCAACATCTAAACACCCGTGCCTTTTAAACACGGAATAGAATTGATGATTTTTCCCCCCCGAAGCTATTTGTTCTGAGTTCACAAGGAACACCAGGAAAACCATCTCTCTTTTCTCTTGTTTGCAAGAAGCATTGCATGCCAAGGACAGGCAGGAGTCAGCACAGCGGACACACTACTAGAAGACGACATCAGTGAGACACCACAAAAGTAAACACGAGCTGCCGTACTCCTCTTATTGTTGGCCGTCAGTGGCAGCAATCGGAAATAATAAAAATAAAATAAAATACAGTCCGTGGTGGTGAGAGTGGCTGGGGGCGGGGTGTAGAAGCAGCTAGAAACTGCTTCAGGACATTGCTTCTGCCTTCTCTGGCCACATCCTCTCTTCTTACGTAGGCGGTGGAGTGATAGGGTTAGGAGAAAAGTCACCTCAAGCTTCAGAAAGCCCTGAGTTCTGGGCGTGGCTCTGCCACGACCCCGGTTAATGGGGGGGGCTTATGAGCTTGGGCAGTAATAAGAACGAGTCACATTGGTCGAGTACTTATCACATGCCAGGTACTCTTCTTAAAGCCTTGTGTCTATTAACTTGGCGAATCATCACAGTCGTGGGGGGCACTATTCTCACACCACTTTGTAAACGAGACAGCGGTGAGCTCACTTGTCCAAAGTCACGCAGCTCGGAAGTGGAGGACCTGGGGTTCAAATCCAGCTGGTCTGGCTCCAGAGCCCCAGCTTCTAATGACTACACCATCACTCACCTAGACCGGCCCTGGTCCTCTTTACTTACCAGACGTAGGTTACAAACCTCATGGATTTAGCGTGTTAGTTAAATGAGATACGGTACGTATACTTGGCACGGGGCCTGGGGGATTAAAGGCAATCGGAAATGCCAGCTGTTCTTTTTCGTCTCTCTCTCCTTCGCTTTTCAGCCCAGACCCAAAGAAACAGAACTCGCAGAGACGCCTTGAAGAAATCATGCTAGGTCCCTTTCTTCCCCACCCAGGAAGTCCTGTGTCCGTATACTGTTGTTCTACAAACCAATACGCACAGGAATAACAATGAGGCCACTGGGTGCCAAGAACACGGTAGGCATTACACAAAACCCGCCGTTCTACAAAACCTGTTTGCTTCCCCAGCCTGCCCAGTCTCTGCCGAGCGGGTGTAAGATTCCTAGCAATATATCCATTGCAAACCCTTTTAGTCAAGAGGGTCTGCTGCTTTGTCTTTAAAGCTTTGTCTCTGCAAGAATACAGGACTCTTTTATTTCAGCTGCAAGGGTGTTTGGGTCGCAGCCAGAGTCTGTAGCATTTGGGGTCCTTAAGCCCTTATGCCTCTGTTGTTTGGCCATCACAACTGACTGCATTGACTTAGTTGGAATTACAACTCAATTTACACCCTATATTTTCCCTTTACTTATTCTGCGTCGTTACAGGACTAGAGACTTAACAGCATTTCTTTGACTTTCTGGCCTCCTCTCCAGACTTTATTTGATTTCTACCAGCCACGTAACAGTGTTGTCTGCAGCCAGTAAGTCTTCAACGGGATGTTCTAACGAGGCTCTTTTCCTCAGCCTCCAGCTCTAGCAGCCTCGCCTCCTCTCCTCTCCTGCGGCGGAAGAGAGACGACCGGCAAAAGAAATGTGCTTCGTTTTTAGCAGGAGGCTAAAACTAGCTTAACAGGTGAAAGAAAGTCGACTCCCGTCAAAGTGGGAAGGATGGTTTCTCGGAGAGAAAACCCTCCCTCTGTAGGCGCTTGATTCCTCCGAGAGCGATAAGGCCAAAATGCCCGGTTGCGATCCAGGGCATGCATGGAGTATTATTCCTGCCGACACTTGTCACATGATGTAAGGCAAGCCTGTTTGCTTCTCTGGAGACTCAGCGTTTGCATCTGTGACATAGCGCTCTCTGGCACCTGTACCACAGAGCTGAAAATACCTCGCCCGTGTGTCACCCCTTTCCTCTGGCAATCCTGTAAGGGGGGGCCCAGATGCTTTGCTTTAGGACCTGAAAGAAAGCAGAGGAGCCAATACATTTAGGGACCTGCCCACGCTTGCAATACAGCTGGGCGAGGAATTCACATTGTTTACCTCAATGGTAAGTGCCATTGTTCTCTAGAAAGGCCTCTGCCCCGAAATGGAGTTCTTAATATAGAACTAAACCCTCTCTCTTGCAAGTTACTGGATTTGGGTATTTAAAAAAAATTTTTTTAACCTTTATTTATTTTTGAGACAGAGAGAGACAGAGCATGAACAGGGGAGGGGCAGAGAGAGAGGGAGACACAGAATATGAAACAGGCTCCAGGCTCTGAGCTGTCAGCACAAAGCCCGATGCGGGGCTCGAACTCATGGACCGCGAGATCATGACCTGAGCCAAAGTCCGACGCTTAACCGACCAAGCCACCCAGGCGCCCCGGATTTGGGTATTTAAATGAACTTTGGGGATTTGCAAAACCAAGGCGATGGAAAACATTAACGTTCAGGCAGGAAAAATACAGGGTCGCCAGAATTTCACATCCTAGAAATATTTCATACTCAGGGTGTATCACCACGAGACACTGACTACTTCATGCGCACAGTTAAACCTTGTGAAATACATTATTAGTCACTATTAGTTCCATTTTACAGCTGGAGGAACTAAGGAAGAGTGTTCAAATGGCTTCTCTGGGGCCTCAAAGGAAGTCAGTACCGCACGGGAGAAATTCTCGTATTTGCTCTCTCTCCCTCACGCAAATAGAGAAAACAGGTTGTCCGGGGAAGTTCTCACGGCTGGAATCTTTCGTGCAACTAGAGGCACATTCACATCACGCCAGCTTTTGGGTACAGTAGCGGATACAGAATTTCTAAAATACACAATACACATAAATGTAAGTAAGCTCCACATTGGAAAAACGCCCTTGAGGCTGCGTTTCTTTCGTTGTCGTCCCTGGGCGACCAGGGATTTGGGAGGACCCCATGTCATGCACGGATTACACCACCTATTCTAGTATTCATGAATTAACCATGTATCTTAGGGCATTCCGTGAAAAGCTGATGTCTTTTTTACATGTGTCTTAACCAAACACCGTACCGGGCTTTCCACTGGTTTTCAAGATGTGGACTGCGCGTGTGGGTCGTGTCAACTAGGCATTTACTGAGCATTAACTACCTAGCAAGCATTGTGCTTACTTGTTGGGAAACAGAATCAACACATTCCCTCCTCCCCTAAGGAATTTAAAATGTAGGCAAGGCAACAAAACGCAATATGCTAGGTTCTGATGAAACCTGGAATTTTACGTATGTTATTCTAAATTTGGCTGAATCCCCCATTTCTTTAACTTGGTGAAGCCTGAAAAACTTTTTTTTCTTCCAAAAAGCACCCAGTGATACCACTATAATCAGTTCTTCACACCTGAAAATTAATGTATTCGCCTCCCAATCAATATTCAGGATGAAAAACTTCCTAAGAGGTCGTCGCATTTAAGCTCCCTTGTAAAAGCAATCACCGAACTGAAATGCAAACAAAGGTTGCTTCAGTCACGTTTACATTCCCTTATTTCAGGTTAAACGGAGGAGGGGGACGCCCTCCTGCCAGGTGCTGCGCTGTGCGCTGAGCAGAAAGGAATCCAACAGGAGCCTGACTCAGGGGTACAATGGGAGAGAGACATAAAGCGGTGACTGCAGTCCAGCAAGGTGAGGGCGGGTTGACTTAGCTGCGATGTACGATGTACGAGGAACGGCGAGCAGAGAGCGGCCCACGTGCGGTGCAGGGGGGCGGGGGGCGGGGGGCGAACGGAGGCAGGCTTGCTTTATGGAGGAAGTGATGTTCGAGCAATTCTGAAACAGCAGGTCCCCCAAGAGGAGGATGAGGACTTTTCCAGGCCAAAGGAGAAGCATGTGCAAAGGCAAAATGGCATGATTTGGGAGTCTCTGGGGGTCTCCCGATCAAAAGAACACCTCCTGGGAAGGTTGAGAGGTGGGGCGGCGTCGGCAGGGGGCTTTGCACGGCGAGCTGAGTCAGGCACCAGACCGCTTCCGCTGATGAAATCTGCCGCCAGCGTCTGCTCCCCCCCCCCCCCCGCACCCGCCGTCTCTGAGGCACCCCTAACTGCTCTCCCAGCTCCCCTTCTTTTGTCGCACAAAGGTAGGGTCCAAATCTGACTTCTCAAGCACGTGAAAAAAGACCTCGAGCTCCACCAGTGAGCATCCCGGAGAAGCTGCAATGGGCCTTGGGTGGTGCTGTCCTCGTCTTTGTCAGGCTCATGCAAGAGCTCTCTCCAACTGTATCCTATAGTGAAAATTCCGAGGCATAGCATGAGCCGCGTCTCCAAGACCTCTTCCTTCTGTTGTTTACCCTTGGGCGATCTCACTGTTGACACTTAATGCACACAATTGGTTGCAGTGAAGTCTATTCTCAGCTACTGTTACTTCTTGTGGCGACAAAAGAAAACAGACCAGGGCGATTAGATTCGGGGAATGATTCGGGGACTGTTTTCCAGTTCGATCTATTCCCCAGAACATGGAGATTGTGTGTGGGTGTGCCGCGTGCGTGCGCGTGTGTGCGGAAAATTAGCATGACTGTCAAAATGTTCTTTCACAGTGTTTTTCAGCGAACAACATTTTTAGCTGGTCTCTGAAGTTGACGGACAGCTGGACTCCTGCTGAATTTCTGGAGTCCTAAGAGAAGTCCCTACAGCAAGCATTGGGTTTTGACATCAATAGCAAGGGAAAACACTGTAGAAAGATAATTATGTTGTGGCCAAAGCATCTTAAGCTCAAGTCCTTGAACAAAGAACAGTTACAGGTATCTTTGTTTGAAGTTTCACGGTGACATAATAATTGGAAGCTTATGTAGATAGGCCTTGATTGATAACTGTCCTATGAAAATATTTTTGAAAGACCGAGCATTTGCTAGTAATACGAAGTACGCTTTTAAAATTCTGTATTGGCGAAGGTTATGTATATCCACTCAACTGAGTTACTTCATTTGTGTAGAGGCTTTCAGATATAAATGCTTGACATGCCATCATTAAAAGAAGTCATGATTATGATTACCCAAGAAGAACCGACAGTGATTACCATTGGCAGAGACAAAAACGTAATCATATTACATTACTCTGCAATTGAGTGATTACTAAGTACAGGGGACTATGCTAAGCACTCAAGGTATATATTACCTCGTTTAATCCTGTTGGTGACCCCTTGAGGTAAGTTTGTTATCCCCTTTTTTATAGGTGAGGAATCTGAATCAGAAAGATAAAGACATTGGTCAAAGTTTGTCAAAGCTAATAATAACACACAGAGCTAGGTTTTGAACTCTGAAACTAATTCCAAAGATTTGTCTCTTAACCACTATCTCTTCATCGTTTTAGGCAATTTGCTTTACCACCATTGTCTTAGGAGAGCAACTTATAGAGATACTTATCTATGGTAATATTCTCTAACAATAATCTTTGAGGTTGGTATTATTAATTCCTCCTTTTTAGAGCTGAGTACATGAGGCTCAAAGAAATTAAAGAACTTACCTAAAGTCATGAGGCAGAATGAAGACTGAAAACAGGTCTTTCCACTTTAAACCCTCTGCTATAATTATTATTGCCATTTTTATTCCAAATAGGTAGAAAGTGAAGTAATAGAAACTTTGTTCTACACATATATACACACACACTCAATAAATTAGGAGGCATTCCTATATCTTTATGTATGAATAAAATGATAATTCAAAATACAACACATCAATTTTTATTTTTTTACAAAAACTTAGTGGCAATTAAAACTTCTAACAGGGGCGCCTGGGTGGCGCAGTCGGTTAAGCGTCCGACTTCAGCCAGGTCACGATCTCGCGGTCTGTGAGTTCGAGCCCCGTGTCAGGCTCTGGGCTGATGCCTCAGAGCCTGGAGCCTGTTTCCGATTCTGTGTCTCCCTCTCTCTCTGCCCCTCCCCCGTTCATGCTCTGTCTCTCTCTGTCCCAAAAATAAATAAAAACGTTGAAAAAAAAATTAAAAAAAAAAAAAACTTCTAACAATCCTAATAATAAAGGTCGAGAATCAGGTATTTTTTAATCCTTATGAAATAAGATTTTACTAATTATAAAATATTTTACTTTTTCTTAGATTGTTTAATTAATAACCTTTCAAAGATGGAGACCTACTACAATTATAGACAATAAGAGGTGCCTGGATGACTCAGGCGGTTGAACATCTGACTTCAGCTCAGGTCATGATCTCCCGGTTTGTGAGTTCAAGCCCCACGTTGGATTCTGCGCTGACAGCTCAGAGCCTGGAGCCTGCTTTGGATTCTACGTCTCCCTCTCTCTCTGCCCCTCCCCTGTTTGCATTTTCTCTCTCTCTCTCTCTCTCTATCAAAAAATAAACAATAAAGGGGCCCCTGGGTGGCTCAGTTGGTTGAGCGGCCGACTTTGGATCAGGTCATGATCTCACAGTTCGTGGGTTCAAGCCCCACATAGCACTTTGCACATGGAGCCTGCTTTGGATTCTCTGTCTCCCTCTCTCTCTGCCCCTTCCCCACTAATGTGTGTGTGTCCGTGCACGCTCTCTCACACGCTCTCTCTCTCAAAAATAAATAAACATTTAAAAAAATAAACAATTAAAAAAATTTTTAATCATAGACAATGATTTTAAGTCCTTTTCACTGTAGGCAAAAGAGAGAAAGAGAGAGAGAGAACTAACTCACTATCTACCTGTTTTAACATGAAAAAAGGGAAAATTTTTCCAAAATGAATTGTTAATGAAAATTCTGAAAAGATGATGATTTAAAATACCTTTGGCTCTTGTTGGTTCTTGAAATTTTTACATTGAAAATGGAGAGAAAAGAGTAAAACTTTAGCCCTCCGAAGGATGCTTAGAGGATAATATCATTCAAAAAGCCGGTGCCAACAACAATTTATACACAGCATGAAGAGCAACAGATTCCGCTTCTGTGGTTTGTATCTGGAGAGGAAAACAAGCCAAAAAGGAAAAATTCCAAAGAAGGTTCAAATTTATTCTCCAACCTCAGAGCCTAGTTCAGGTTTGCCTGTGTGGTTTTATTGCTTAGTTCGCACACACAAATTAGCACTGGAGATCCTAAAAGCCAGCTTAAAAAAAAAAAAAAATCTTTTGCTCCTGGTGTTGATGAAAGAAAACACTCTTTCTCAAAAATGTGATTATTTGATCCCTCACAAGTTCAAGATGTGTGAAAAGAGAGAGGGGGATTTCTTTAAAAGAGCTTCCTTCTACCGCGTTTTAAAATGTTGCTCCTTCGTCAATGATAGGCAATCAGGGGCTTCTAAAAGCAAAGAAACATAATGGTATCTTTCAAATTAGTCAACAGGGAACTTAGTGTCAAATTATGTATATAACCAGAATACCTTGGAGTTACTTTCTATAGTTATTCCTTTATAGGAAAAAAAAATTATATATATATATATATACATATATATGTATATATGTGTGTGTATATATATATACATATATACATATATATGTATATGTGTGTGTGTATATATATGTGTGTGTGTGTATATACATATATGTATGTATATATGTGTGTGTGTATATATATATACATATATATATAAAATAATTTACTTTTTAAACCATTGGAACTTAGCAGTGACCTTTACTACAGTAAAATCTCATTTGGAAAAAAAATCTTGCTGCAACATTCCCTCAAGAATAATTTTTTATAGTTACAGCCAGATAAAATATGATTTGCTTGTAAGGTGAAAGCTACTGCTATACCCTACCATCTGCATTAGATATTACTGTGAAATTATATTGAAGTTATATTGAAACAAGTTAGAATAAGACCAATTATCTACCCAAAGAAAACACTCACAAATCTAACAGTTTAAAAAAGGATATGAGAAATGTAAGTTACAAAATGTGTATTTTGCTAAAGTCCTATAACACAATGGTTAGGAAAAGAGTGTGCAAATTGCCCAGAAGTCCAGGAGTTCAGAGTCCTGTGTTGGACTGTGACATGAGAAAAATCTCTGTCCTGGCATCACCACGTGAGTCACTTGAAAATACACCCTTGCATTAGCGTTGGAACTTTATCTAATACCTTTCGACACTTCAGAGGCCACTGCCAATCAAACTAGTTTTCAAAAATACACTGGCTCTTTTTTTCTTTTTCTCTCGGTCAACCTACTTGAAAGTTTTTTTTTGTGGTTTTGCCCTTGGTGACATCTACAGTGCTGGAAGGCTTTGTGATAAGGAATATCTTAGAACTCATTTGTTTCCTCCTTAAAACAGACACCAGCTCCTAAATCTGTGTTTTCGTCCGGGTGTGCTCATTTCCAGTTATTTTATCTTAAAATAGCGGTTTTTTGCTTGTTTGTTTGTCTTGTTTTGCTTCATTTACATTTCACACAGGAAAGTTTTCTTCTTGATTGAACGTTGTCAAGAGCCAGGACTTCTGTTACATGTGAGGGTTTAGGAG
Source organism: Prionailurus bengalensis (assembly GCF_016509475.1). NCBI lineage: Eukaryota > Metazoa > Chordata > Mammalia > Carnivora > Felidae > Prionailurus > Prionailurus bengalensis. Next base: position 91,132,012 of record NC_057358.1, read on the forward strand.
CTGCCCCCTAAATTGGAAAGTATTATTTACATCCCAATGTTTTTTTAAAACTAAAAAGCTCAAAAATAAAAACCCCAAGATGCACCAATATGCCTATTTAACTATTTTGACTAAATCTAACTTTTAAGTGATTAAAAAACCAAGTCCCTTTGGCTGAACCTCCTATGACCACCTACTCTGGGTAGATGTAATGAAGCTAAGGTATTGGGGTACGACATCTGGCAAGGACTTGTGAATTACAATTTTCTTTTACAACTGAAAACCATATCCTGGTCAGGCCTCAGTGGGGTTTAATGCTGTCAGAGCACACAAGGTTTGTTTTGATCTGTTATAGAGTAACACACATAGCTTTCAGTTCACGCTAATAACATCCCCGTGTCTGGTATACACCAATCCAGAGGCTACTAATTAAAGGCTGGAATTAACCAAACACAGTTTCACTACAAGACATATGAAACTTATTAAAACTTAAAAGTAACTGCTGATTCTCAATACAGGCAGAAGTGAAGAATGTGGGAGTCTTGCGAGGTTACTTAAGCAAAAATTTTAAAGCACATTCAAGATGCTTTGGGTCTGCCTGATCAGTACACAATGTGTTAACATAATAGGGAAATGTGCTAAACTTTTAAGATTACTGCAACCGAGAGATGAAAAGGATTCAACAAGGAAACAGACCATTTCCTCCACCAGGGTTAACTCCTACTCTGAATCTTTGGGCTGACAAATAATTCTACATGCAGTTGTCGGAGCAATTGCCTTACCATTTTCTCACCAGAAACTGCGTGTTGACTTGGAAGTGAAAGGGGGAGTAGGGACCAAGGGAAGATGGCAGAGAGGAGGTGAGTTTCAGCAGGTAAGTTACATAATTCAAAGTAAGACTACAGCTTTATTTTTTGTTAACGATGTGTAATGTACAAATAGGAAAGGGCGTAGTTCATGAGTGTGCAGTTTGCTGAATTTTCACCGGTTGGATTTAATCATTGAACAAGTGCCCAGATCAAGAAGCAGAAAATTCTTAGCACTCTTAACAAAGTTTTTTTCTTTTTTAAAAAATATTTATTGGGGCGCCTGGGTGGCGCAGTCGGTTAAGCGTCCGACTTCAGCCAGGTCACGATCTCACGGTCCGTGAGTTCGAGCCCCGCGTCAGGCTCTGGGCTGATGGCTCAGAGCCTGGAGCCTGTTTCCGATTCTGTGTCTCCCTCTCTCTCTGCCCCTCCCCCGTTCATGCTCTGTCTCTCTCTGTCCCAAAAATAAATAAACGTTGAAAAAAACAATTAAAAAATATATATATATTTGTTTATTTATTCGGAGAGAGCCAGAGACAGAGCATGAGCAGAGGTGGGGCAGAGAGAGAGGGAGACACAGAATCCGAAGCCGACTCTAAGCTCTGAACTGTCAGCACAGAGCCCGACGTGGGGCCCAAACCCACGAGCATCAAGATCATGACTGGAGCCGAAGTCGGACGCTTAACTGACTGAACCACCCAGGCGCCCCTACAAATTTTTAACTTAGCAATGTATCTTCACCCACGGTGGGCATTTAGATCTCACTCCATGTCATGATTTGAGCAAGAATAGCAAACCTCCGAATCTGGAAAGCAATAGGGAATGATAATTGTGTTGAGTTCTCTCTGCTTGTAGCTTTTGACAGGGCTATGGGTCCCAACATGGCATGTGTGACCCCAACTGCTCAAGCTGGATCCAAGGAAGGCATAAAAGAGGGGGAAACTGCTTCCATTAAAGCTTTCTGTGGGAGTTGCCCTCAAAGCTGAGGCTCATGAAAGTTGTGGAAATACTGTGGTTTGGGAGGCTAAGCCCCAGTTTCTGAATCAGAAATCTCCATAACTTACTAGAAAGAAGGCCCGGTCCAGGAAATGTAACCTCTGAGCCTCAGAGACCTCATCAACAAAACAAAGATGTGTCAATCTCACGAAGTTACTGGGACCGATGGAATGGGAGCCCTTACAGCTGCACGTGAAAAGTGCTGAACCAGAAAGAAGTAATCAAAAGATGGCATTTATCATTACTGTGATGCCCAAAAAATTGATTTCTCCATTGGAGAAGAGACCTCTAGTTTGCTCCTCTGTCAAATACCAGTTCACCCTACCCATGTGGATTTTGTTATCTGTCTCTTAGCCAGTTAGAACCAAGTGTAAGACTAAAGAGTGAGTGACCCCTATTGGTGAGAGAACCGACGAAGTTCGTCCCTTCTCTTCTGGACTGACCTACATCTTGAAACAAAAACCTCCAACCATTTACCCTACACCAGGTTTCCAAACTCTGGTGTACATAAATGTCACCTGGATTTCTGGGGCCCCATACGTAAATATTCTCTTCCACGAGATCGGGATTGGGACCCAGGAATCCGCATGTTAATCATCCCCTAGGTGATTCTGCCAGAGGTGGTGTATGGGCCACCCTTCCAGAAATACGGACCCTCTGAGTCTCGGAACCTCAGAGATTGTGATGAGCATCTGTGACAGGAGAGGAACGTTCACTGATTCTATTTTCTCTGCTGAGTAGACACTATCCACAACTGACACTTTCCAAACACTAAAGGAATTTTCCAAGGAATAAAAAAAAAAATTCTCCAAACATGTGGGTTACTGGCCCTTATTTTAGATAGGTTATTTGCATATCGTTTAAAGTCCTAAGCCAAAATGAGATGCTAATGAAATTGGTTGAGTCAAATCAATGCAACTGTAAATTCGTGAAAGCAAAAATAAGATTCCTGCTAATGTACAAATGTAACATTTTTCTCATTATGGTTTTCGATTTCTTTTTTGTTTTTAACATTTATTTACTCTTGAGGGACAGAGAGAGACAGAGCACAAGCAAGGGAGGGGCAGAGAGAGAAGGAAGACAAAGAATCTTAAGCAGGCTCCAGGCTCTGAGCTGTCAGCACAGAGCCTGACACAGGGCTTAAATCCACAAACCACGAGATCGTGACCTGAGCCGAAGTCAGATGCTTAACCCACTGAACCACCCAGGCGCCGCTGTTTTTCTATTTCTTGTGCATATTTCTTGGTCTCTGACATTGTCTATTTTTCACATTTTCCACTCCTCTTATTTTTTTCCAAAAATAGGACCATCAGCACCACAGCCCATGACATTTTTGTAGAAAATTTTATTTGTACCTATGCCCTTAGAGATATATATTTACAGATATTTACTGAGATAAGAATAATGGTTTGTTGAATGAATAATTCTTCCCGGTCTTCATATGTCCTCTTTTTCAACTGTTATCGCCTTCCACTCAGTGCATATTAAGTTATGTCCACATTCACTTACAAGATACATCCTTTTACTAAGTTCAGGTATAGGTCGTTCACAAAAACAATTTGGTATTCTTAAGTGAGGTTGCATTCCAGACGGTAAGTTTTATCTCTTCAGTTGTGCTCAATAAGCATTTATCCAGGACCTACTACGTGCTCAATTCTATTTGCTGGGTTGGTTATTCTCCCAAGTTGATCGGGAAATAACCACATCGTGGTGGAGCACACGTTGGAATAAGGACCTGGCTCCACTTTTCCCTATCAAAGAATCGCTGTTAGCAAATCTGAGCTGTGGATTGACAGATCATTCGGCACCCAATACATTTGAATTTGCTTTTATGGAACAGATCATTTTCATTTCCCTTCCTAGACACCCGACCCACAAATTTCTACCCGGAGAGCACAGTTATCGGAAACTCCTCCCTTACACAGTTCTTGACCCTGGTTCGTGGCCTGACATTGTCAAATTTGCCTGCCTTTCTAAGCAAACCTATAGCCAATCCATCCCTAAGAAAGCACCTGCTGAGCTGAGAAAGAAAAGCTTTAGGACTGAGTGAAAATATATCAATATCAGTGCGTATCTAGAGAAGAAGTAGGGCTAATTGAGAGTGATTTTTTTTTTATGCCCTCCAAATTCCCCATAATTGTTACTTTCATCATTGAATGAAGTAACTAAGAAACAGAGTGAGGAAAAGTGTATCTTAAATTGGGGTGCCTTACCATTAGAAAACAGGGTACAGAGCCATTGTAATTGGCGCTGTTACCAGATATCTTCTTGTTTGTATTTTCAATTCAAGTGCATATTAAAATCAAAATATAGTTGCTTTGAAAAAGGATCCTCAGTGGAAGATACAATTGTTTTTTTCTTGGATGTCAAGATTTCAGGCATGAGTGAGATGGAAGATGGTTTTGTTTCTTCTTTTTTCCCTTCAAGTTTTCTAAAAGGAGCATGAATAACTTTTATAATTAGAAACATACCAATAAATGTTATTATTTGAAAAAAGATTTTAGACTCACTGAAGCCCGCAAATATTTAGGCTTTGCCCAAATTTATTTCTACACTACAGGAATTTGCTCAACGACTTTCGGTGTGGCGGACAATTTCTTAAAATAGCGCTCAATGAATTCGTTTGCTTTAATGATTTTATAATTAGATATCTTGTGAATATTCTTGATTTTTAAGTCTATCTGGTGTTGGTACGAGCCGAATCCAGGAAACTACAATTAACAAAATTCCATCTCCTTTGGATATGGCCTTTTAAATAGGCAAGCATCAGATTTACAATGTGGGACTTGTGAAAATGTCTCATTACCTAGGATTATCATAATCCTGGAAATGACAAATTTTAAAATTTGTAGATTCATTTTAGGACCACAGAGAAGGCTGAAAGAAGGAGCCTATATTTATTGTGACCAGGTGTTCCTGGCCACTATCTTTAATAGCCGAGACCACATTGCTCCATCCCCAGAGCTCTGTTCAGGAAGGCATAAAAGGTATGAACGTTTAAGAGGGCCTGGTAAACTCTTCACCCTAACTGCTCAAAGTGTACCTCGTTCTTGGGGTAGAACTCAGCAGCTTCCAACTTAAGGTGAGAAGTGCTGAGATTTCTGAAAACAGATGTTGAAGTCAATAAACTCAGTCTATGTCTCACACTTGATCCCACTGGACCAAAGAGGAGTATACGAAATTGAATTCATTAAAACAAACATGAGAAGGCAAACAAACAGGGAAAGACGAATGGATAGAACTGGCTAATTCCAGGCTCAGCCTGAGTGGACTCATCACAGAAATCGCCTTTATTCTTATGTGTCCTCTTAGAGGCAGTATTTCATATTGAAAACAAAGTTTCAGACACATCATATTTTAAAATAATGCCAAGCAGAACAAAGGAGAAAGAAGCATGCAACTGTCTGGTGTTATTTATAGGGTCCATATCTGTAAGCCCAAAAAGAGACTATATGTTTTAAATACAACCAAGGGATAATTTTCTTCAATGGGATCATCACTGAAAAGAAAGTTTTCTTATTGTTTTATTCTGTAAACAACCTTTTGGTCATAAAGATTGAATTGATCCTTAGGGGTTCCATACTTTAAGAAGGAAAGTAGTGAACGTCCTCCAGTGAAGGGCCCACGTGCACATTGTTCTCCAGCATCGAGACCCAGAGGCTACTGGTTGCAAGTTTCTTCCATAACTTCCACGGTCATTGGGTTTGAGCTATATAGGCCCTCCCCGTGGTTCACTTTGCACAGACTAAGACTTAAATGGCAATGGAGCATCACCCTGGCCAGACTGCTTGGGTTCAAATCCCAGCTCCCCTACTTACTAGCTTACCTTAGCTGACTTCTTTTAGTTCTTTTCTGCTTCTGTGTCCTTCCCTCTAGAGGAGCACAATACTGCTACTCTATCCCAAGATTGTTGTGAGGCATATATAAAGCTAATCCATGTAAAGTGCTTAGAGCAATACTCAGTACAGAGTAAATTGTCCGTATTAACTATATTCACAAATACAGTCAGTGTGAAGCTACGAATGAGAGAGAAATCAACAAGGAAGAAAAATTAGGGTGCCTGGTTGGCTCAGTAGGTGGAGTATGTGGCTCTTGATCTCAGGATTGTGAGTTCTAGCCCCACATTAGGTATAGAGATAACTTAAAAATAAAATCTTAAAAGAAAACAAAAGAACAACTGCCAAACTGTATTGTAAACATTGTTTCAGAAAAATTAGAAATCATACGCAAATGCACTCATGGTGCTAAGTTACGCAGTTTTGGAATTTTCTTTTCTCTTACATCCGGGCGAAAATCTCCAGGAAATAGGACTGGAGACTTCTATATTATCATCCAAACTTTGCCAAAAACAAACGCCAGTTTCCCACAAGGCTGAGATAGCATTTTTAAAGAAACAGCAGTCACTTGTGAAACATTTTCACCTATAAAAGTAATGGCCAAAGCTTGTCCTCAATTCCACTTAGAACCCATCGTGTTAAGAAGTGAATCTCTTGGGGACTGAACATCAATCGCATGTCGATGTAAAAGGTATTTTTAATTGCACACCACCAGTGGGAAACGGTACGAAGAATAAGGAGGCTTATCTAACGAATGGGAAGCACAATGACGAGTCTCCTTCAACAGATTTCTCAAAGGCCTTTCCAACAGCTATTACAGCAGTCAAATAAAGGGGAAGGTAACAGTGGATTATTACCTTTCACTCAACACTTCTCCCTCTGCCAAGAATTTTTTAAATGTCACAGGAATATAATTCACATGCTTCACGGATTGTGAACAATTTTCTCTGAACCTTCAACCACGTATCCAGCAGCACCCAGGCTCAATATAATCCAAGCACGACAGCCGATGGCCAACACACTACCACCATGCCCTGCCCTTCAAATGCCCCGGGGGTATGGAGTAGAGGACTCTGTGGACTCCACGTGACACTAGCCCATTGCGTGGCGGGGGACTGAGGGGGGGGGGTGGTCTGGAGGGTGCAGGGTGTGGGAATGCCCCCGGAAGTGGGGCACCGTTAACATTCTTCAGCTTTGCCAGAACACTTGAAGAGCTGTGGGCCATCACGCCCAGTGAGTGCAGGGAGAAACTCTCATTGACGGCCATTTTGTCAACTTGGCCGGTTGTAGAAAGGGAAATACACTCTCAAGCATGTCTGTGCCAGTTATTCACAAGCCATGAACTCACGAGAGAGAAAATCACCTCTTTTTAAGCTCGGACGACCTGTGTCACACGGTTCCTGACATAGAAAAATAATGACAGTCACTAACATTGTTAGTGATAATCGCTAACATCAATCAAAAACTCACTGTATGCCAGGCACTGTGCTCAACGCTTTCCTACAAGTATCATCTCATTTAATCCCAAGAGCCCTCTGCTACATTTAAGCGACCTGAGGCACAGAGGTGAAGCATTTTACCCGATGTCACCTGCTGGCAACTTGTGACTTCCGTAATCAAGACCCAATACGTGCTTGAAGGAAAAAAGTGAAGTGAAAGCATTTCAAAGTAGGAGTCTACTTTCCCAGCATGCAAATTCACTAAACGTGCACATATTACCAGGACTGAAGGGAAAGGACACCAAGACAATGGGTGAGAAACTTGGAAAATTACGAAGATTGCCTAACGCAATTGGGAAGAAGCATTACTGCATACTGCAGAGAAATACAGCGATCACCACACACCCTCCTCCTCGTTATCTTTGTTTGAAATCAGATTTCCCGTGAATATGCTGAAACTGACTTTTAACTGTTCTTTTTTTTAATTTTTTTTTTCAACGTTTATTTATTTTTGGGACAGAGAGAGACAGAGCATGAACGGGGGAGGGGCAGAGAGAGAGGGAGACACAGAATCGGAAACAGGCTCCAGGCTCTGAGCCATCAGCCCAGAGCCTGACGCGGGTCTCAAACTCCCGGACCGCGAGATCGTGACCTGGCTGAAGTCGGACGCTTAACCGACTGCGCCACCCAGGCGCCCCATAACTGTTCTGAATAACTACGATCATTATTGCTGCTGTTTTGTTTGGAGCTAATAGTTTATTGGTCTCCGATAAATGGTAGCAACTGCCTCCCCTCCTCCAGCAGCAGCAGTGAGCAGCAACCTTCACCTGCTGGTTCATTCATTCTACAAATAAGCATGGAGCATCTATCACAGGGCGGGCTCTGGGGATACGGTGGTGAGCCAGACACAGTCTTGCTCCCAGGATCTCATAGTCCAGCATCGAAGCCTAATGTGAAACAAATAATTGCCCAAATAGCTAGCAAATTACCATCAAGTTACACGCTATGAGGGACAGATGCATCATCTGTGAGGGATGGAGCCGTGGTACTTGCCCAGCCCGCAAGGGGACAACGAAGATGTCACTAACGACGTTTTTAAGCTGAGACCCGAATAGAAAACGTGTAAAATGAATGGAAGTTTGCTGGGGGTAACAGGTAAGAATGTCCCAAGCAGGGAGAACATCCTGGGACAGCCTAGGACAGCATGTGTAAAGACCCTGAGGCAGGAAGGAGCTGGAGGCAGTATAGATACTGATTTTAATTATTCAATAATTAACACTTCATTGGTTGGCAACAGAGCAGTAGTTTCTAGAAACTGCCATGTAAGCTGAGCCCTAGAAAATAGGACACTCCAAGACAGACCAAGGAAAGTATTCCAACCCTAAACAGCCGGGCCACTGGCCTTGGTGTAGGAGAGATTCTTTGGAACCGTTTGCTCTGGGAGCAACCTCTGAAGTGTTCATGAGTGAACCAGAAGATCTCAGGCCTGTCTGCCCCCTCTCCCACCATGCACCATCAGCACGAGAGAGACAGAACGAGATTCCTGCAGAAGAACTTCTTCCAAAACACTGGTCTGATGCTTATTCAGGTCTTCCAGCAAAGCAAAACAGGGTGGCAGCCGGCCCCACCGCATTGCCATTTTCTTCCCCCCACACACTTCCTTCCCTGAATGCCTCCACCCACCTTGAACTTAACTTAAACCTCTGCCAAAGTAAACAGAGATGCCTTAGAAAGAAAGAAAGAAAGAAAGAAAGAAAGAAAGAAAGAAAGAAAGAAAGAAAAAAGAATATGAAGAGGGAAATGGAGAGAACGAAGAAAATAAAAAGCCCTTCAGGGCTTCTGGCACTTGGGGAGTCGTACAGCGAAACTATCCGTGTGCCGGCCGGACTCCTGTAGCTTTTCAAAGTACACAACAACCCGCTCACCCAGCTTAAGTGGCATAAAGAGCAGACCCACCAACTGATTGCATTCATGCTGTGTGGTCCAGAAAATCAATCCAGTAGGAGGACAAAGCCCACACCTCTTCTTTGCAAGTTCATTCGGTTTCCTCACTTATTGTTTTCTCCCAGGTAATGCCTGCAACCTAAGTAAGATCAGTAAAGTAAGTCGCCCTTGATAAAGTACAGGAAACCTGGATGGGAGGGGGAGGGTAGCAGGAGGGCCGGGGGGGGGGGGGGGGGGGGGGGGGGGGGTGGGGGGGGGGTGGGGGGGGTGGGGGGGGGTGGGCAGGAGAGCCTCCACTATCCTGGGACCCAAGGAAAAGTCTGAGCAGACGCGTCCGTGTGCTCTCCTGATACGGGTGGCGCAGCAGAGAGCTAAGAGTTGCTAAGGGCGTTCTTAGAAGTTCATAGAAAACTCAGTCACCGGCTCCTCAGCATTTTCCTAATTTTGAATCCCCGGAGACCACTCCGACTAAACCAGTTCCGATTTGGCACGGAAACGGTGTAAGTGCCTCCCGGCACACACAAGCTTTTCAACAATCTCAAACCTTTTTCAAGAGGCCAGACAGGAATTTAATCTTGCCCACCTCTCTGCGCAGAACCATTCACGGTTCTTGACTCGCTTTTAAAAGTGAATTCTGACAACCTAGGTGCTGGTCAAGCTCATCTTTCGTTCCGTTTTGAGTTTTAAAGCCATCTCCTTGTCCGAACCAAACAAAACACGTTTTGATGCGAGCAAACTAAATAAATGTTACCTGAAAGGAAAAAAAAAAAAAAAAAAGAAGATATCATACGTATAAATGAAACATTTTAAATATATAAATACATATAAATTACAGAGACAGATCAAGTTCTCCCTTTGGCAGAATTCTTCTCCGTCCATAGTTTGCAAAGCGGGAAAAGTTAGAGGCTGCTGGGTGACAGTCTCATTTTCTTTCTTTCAGCCTCCCTCAGTTTCCACGAGACATGAAGCCAAGCTACCAAGTGGCCCCACTTCAGAAAGCACCGAATTTTCGTAAACCGTAGTGTGAGTGGCCCAACGTGGAAGAACTGTTCCGCAGAATATTCCGTTCCCAGAATATTCTAGAACATTAGCGAGATGTCCATCGGCTTCTCCCTTTCCACACTGCTTCTCCCAACCACTCTCTCTCCAGAACGATGCCTCTTTTTGTCACAAACGTCCTGTTGGAAGGGAAGAAAAAGAGGACTGGGGAAGCAGGGCCGAGGGAGAACCCAGTTTATTAGAAATGCGCATTCAGTCACCCTGCTGAGCCGCTCTTGCCCCGAGGAAGCCTAAAATCCATTCCTTCTCTGCATCTTCTTAAAAATGCAGTCTTTGGGGCACCTGGGTGGCTCAGTCGGTTGGGCGGCGACTTCGGCTCCGGTCATGATCTCACAGTCCGTGAGTTCGAGCCCCGCGTCGGGCTCTGTGCTGACAGCTCAGAGCCTGGAGCCTGTGTCGGATTCTGTGTCTCCCTCTCTCTGACCCTCCCCCGTTCATGCTCTGTCTCTCTCTGTCTCAAAAATAAATAAACGTTAAAAAATTTTTTTTTAAAATGCAGTCTTTTCCACCGGCCGACCCGTAGCTCACTTCAAAGTTGAGACCCTGAGCTTCTCACATCAGTTTGAGATTTCCCCTGAAGCTTTTGCTCTTCAAAGGGGGACATGTGATGAAGTTCCTGATGAAGTTCCTGATGAAGTTCCATTGACCTTTGTGATCCAGGGCAACCTGAACTTCACCAAGGATTCAACCCAGGCAGGCCAGGGGAAGGTGCTTGGGAACTAATGGCTGTGCTCCCATGCGGAACCCCAGAGAAACGCTCCACCTCCCACCCCCATCCCCGCCCCCCCCCACCCCACCCCGGAAGCGTTGGAAATGCGAAGATACATTTAATAATAATATTTGTTGGGGGTGGAACACGCACTTTTCTTCAAGGGGAACTTTGTTTGGCACCACGAAATTAAAGGATTTTCTAACCCTGTCTTCTTCCCGTCTTTCCCAGAGGAGGAAATTGTAAAGGCTGGCCCTTGAAAAATAATATAGTAAAATCTAACTTTATTCCCCTAATCTCTTAATGATGCTGCAGCTGGCCGTGATCTCTTTAGCATAACACAAAAATAATGTATTTGTACCAAGCAGATTTGAAATGCCTTAAAATAGTGAGCGCTATTTACTTGATTGATTAAGTTAAAGTGTTTACATAAAAGTGTCGTATTTTGACATCAGTCATACAACACCACATCTGGTACTTCTAATTAAATTGTGTGAAAAAGACTACATTTTTTATTCAGTCACAACAATATGGCTAATGGGAAGTACAAACGTATTCGTCATGCCTAGCCTGGGATCTGCAGTTAGGGCATGTGGCAGCTAAAATCCCCATTTTTGGATTTTGCAAAGCTTTCATAGCCTCCAACACATGTTTTGCCTGAACAAAGACTAAGTAACTGGGCCCCACCTCTGTGAGTCAACGGTTATTATTTTTCCCATTTTGATTTAAGCCTCTCCAAGCGCCATCAGTGAACTAAAATGTAATGAGAATTAGGATGAAGTTATCTTAAGAAATTGGTGCCCAGAGCCCAGGTAAGGCGCTTTGTTTTGTTAAGCTTTAGTCCTGCAGATTAGGAAATAAACTCAAGAAACGTTAATGGGGGAACAGGGGAGTGAAACCCTATTATTCATTCAGGGCTGGAGTTCATTTGTATCTTTGCTGAAGTGTGGAACTCATACATACCTTAAAAACGGCCTGCTCCTTACTGAAACACTTGATTTAAACCACTGCTGGGTTTTTTTCTTCCCAAATCAAGATGAAATATTTTAAATACAACAAATAAAGGACAAAATGGGTTGGCTTGTTAAGGCGTGCTCACTTCACTTTTAATATAGACAAATAATACTTCAAAATCCTCTTTTTATTTTTTTAAGTTAAATTATGTCCACCCCATGTGCAGATTCAATTTTCTGACTAAGTACACAACCAAACCTAGCTTCCCTGGGAGTCATCCATTTGCCGAAGAAGGTAGAGGAGACACTGCTGTATTTTCTTAAAGAGATTCCTGGCATTTTTTTTTCCTCCTTCGCTTCGCCTTAAAGACTACCTTGAGAAATGTTGCCCAGCGGTAAAAAGAAAATGAGTTTAAGCTTCAAAATCAGGAAATTTGGGTAGTAAAAATGTAAGTTATAAAGTCAATGTTGATCGGAAAATAAACCAAGCTCTTTTAAACAGGTTAAGCGTCAGCCCTGAGAAGACCGCTGGACTTCCTAGAGAATTATCCATCCTTCCTCGGGCAAACGCTGCCTCCGAAAGGCTCTTGAGCTGCAAGGGGATATGTTGGCCCAAGCTGGTGAAGTATTTGAACGCACATATGGGGTAGGCACTTATTTACCATGTGCGACGTTCAATTTAAAGAAAATAAACGTGAAGGCAGGAACCATGAACAAATAGAGGGCACGGTTTTCCATAATTGCATGGAGGCTTAGGTAATGTTCTCTGTGGTGTTTGATTTAAAATGTTAAAATATTAACAGAAGTTTTCTATAGCAGAGTGTTCCTATCACAGTGAAATGACTCATAAGAATGCTAAATTCAAACCAGATGGGCACAAACATTAACTGAAAAAAAAAAATCAGATTTTTAGGGGTCAGCATGGGTCTTCATAAAAATGAAGACCTTGTCTGAGTTAGTGAAAAATGAACTTTCAGTGATAGAAAAGAAACCAAGAGAAAATATTAGTGCCTTTATTTTTATGACACAAGCCACTGTCAATTAGAAGAACTAACATTTACGAAACTTTACGTTGCCATTTTAATTTGAAAAAGATGACTATGGTAATCTTGAGACTTGAGACTTCGGTGTCTCCCGTACAGCCTGAGTCAGGGACACGTGAGTTCAGCTGTGTGCCGCGCTCATATTCTACAAGCATCTCTTTGCTTCCCACCGAGAAGCAACCCTCATTGAAGATTTGTGCGGTAGAGAAACCTCCAACCGGCTGCCCACGGCAGGATGCCACACTCTGCTCTTCCTGCGACAGACCACAGAGGAAAATTCTCATTGCCGGGTCAGACACCCCACCAAATCTCCTCTGCTCTCTTGTTAAAAATATGTTCCCTTGCGTTTCTCCCTTTTTGTGTTTTCCTCCAGAGCTTTCTACCATTTGCAGATTGCAACATGTGCTGCGTGTAAATGTGTACATACCCTACAAGAAGAAAAATATGTGGGCTCAGAATTAATATTGTTTTTGACTTATAGGGAAATTCCAGTTGTGTTTAACTTGGACTGTGGGATCCAGGAACTTTACAGAGAGGAGAAACGAATGTGTTTTGAGCAAAAATGTGCCTGGGGAGTTCCCTACCGTTTTGTCGCTGGAATCTTGGACAACACGGGGGAAAATGACAAGCACATCATTTAGTCCGGCAGCCCTACCACTTTGTGCTGGTGAGCCTGTCAGTTCTTACTCGCTGAGTAAGGGCTGGTCTGCTTTGGGGCGAGGATCAGAGACCTCCCAGGAACAAGTAGGCACTTCAGGAAATGGTGTTTCTCTTTCAGTAGGTGGCCTCTCCTCTCCGGGTCCGTGTGAATCGATGCCCTGCGTGGTGTTGGGGGCACTGTGCACTGAGCTGTTTACCTTTTGGATGAAACCTAAAACCACAGACCTAGCCATTTGTGGTCACCAGAGATCTTATGCAGACTTTCTAAGAGCAGTTGTGTTAACTCCAGAATCCTGGCCCGAGTCCAACTGAAGTAATTACATTCTGCCTCCCTAAAATTCCCCCTGCAGTTTCCATTGACTGCAATCGTCTCGGCCCTCCATCGCACAGCATTGCTGGGCATAGCGGTTAGCATTCCACGTAGACGGAGCCCACAGTTCCGCACTGAAAGCAGTGAGTCCCTAGTCCTCACCGAGGTGTGGCGATGCTTAATTAATTAGTGCTCGTAAAAGCGTGTGGAGAACCTCCGTTTAAAAGTGTTCGAGGTATGCGGAGGGCCAGGAATGTTCACGTGTTCATTTGTCCCTAAGAGCCAGCGGTCGATGTGCTTTTAGACTGCTCTAATGGAAGTACAAACTCAGGACAGAGAGGTAGAGTTAGAATCCCACCGCTCTCTGACCTGGAAATGCCGTCTGTGATGTAGTGTATCCAGTTCTGGAGCTGCATTTAAACGAGGAGCCTCATCTAAGTGTAGTAGGTCTGAAGAGACCACCAGAAAGGATGAAGGGTCTAGAAATGCTGTCATATGAGGGACAGGCCTAAAGGAACTGGGGATGTTTAACCAAAAAGAAGGAAAGGAAGGGAGAGAGGGAGGGAAAAGAAGAAGAACAGGAGGTAGGTGTGGGGTTGAGGGATGGGAGGGAGGGAGGGAGGAAGGGAGGGAGGGAGGGAAGGAAGGAGAGAAAGGAAGAACTGAAATTTGAAGAGCAAACAGACTTAGGAGCCTCACAGAACAGAACCAGGACCAGTGGGTTGAGATGACAGAGCGGCAGAATAAAGCTCTCCCTCCCAGGCCCAGACTAGAATATCTTTACCCACCACCCCCGGGGCATCAGTTCGACTCTTACCCTTTCTTGAAGACTAAATTCGAGTCTATTGCCAGACAAAGCGCATTCCACCAAGAGCTTATCTCATGTCCAACTCACTCAGTACTTACTGTCGGTAGCGCTAATCAAAGGCTCTCCATGGATAACTCATTAATTCTGCGTATCTGTTCTCATCGATATGTCTCTAAGCTTCATCAGAGGAGGAGCCATGCATCATATCTCCCCATATCTGCGGTAGCGGTAAGCAAAGCACATTCAACTCAGTTCTTCACGAGAGCTATTCATTAGCAGACCATCACACATGTGCTAAGTGTACAAAGATGAATAAGACAAACTTACCCTCAAGGGTGAACTCCCACCATATGCCATAAATTATTTTTAAAATAAATACATAAGAGGAAAAAAGAACCCCATCAAATTGGAAGGTTCGGGAAAGATTTTCGTGAAGAAATGGTACCTGTGGTCATCCTTGAAGAAAGAATGCCTTTCCATAGGTCAGAGTGTCAATGGGAGACATTTTACAGGGAAGGAACCTTAAAAGCAAAGCCTCACAAGTGGGAAAACATAATTTCCTGGAGCTACGTAAAGACGCTTCTTGAAGTAGAGGAATAAGTTAGGGAAGAGCAGGAAACGCAAGAAAAGGCTACTTGGAAATCTATTTTGGAGGACCCTGAGATAACAGTCCTTACTCCAGCAATTAACAGCTGGCAGTGAGAGATTTTTTTAAACCTTTTCTTAAACGTTTTAAATTTATTTACTTATTTTGAGAGAGAAAGAGAGCAGGAGTGGAGGGGGAGCCAGACAGAATCCCAAGTAGGCTCCACACTGGCAGTGTAGAGCCTGATATGGGACTCAAACACACGAACCGTAAGATAAAGACCTGAGCTGAACCAAACGTCAGACACTTAACCGACTGAGCCACCCAGCTGCCCCTGAAAGATTTTATCTTTGTTTTCAGTGGGGAGACTATTAAGATGAGACATGTGCGTTAGGATGCTGATATGATAGAGCTGAAGCCTGGAGTCCAGATTAAGGTAATTGCAGGTCTAACCAAGGTGTTGAAGAGGTGCTCAGAGGTGGTGTCAGAGGAAATGGAGAAGACTGATTGCACAGAACTTCAAGTTTGCCCTGGGGATGTGAAAGGAGATCTCCAGGATGGAAACCAGATTAAAAAAAAAAAAAAAAAAAAAAAAACAAAAGGAAAGGAAAGGAAGAGAAGGGAAGGGAAGGGATAAAAAAGAAAAGAGAGAAAAGAAAAGAAAAGAAAAGAAAAGAAAAGAAAAGAAAAGAAAAGAAAGGAAAGGAAAAGAAAAGAAAAGAGAAAAAAAGAAAAGAAAAGAACTCAGGAGAAGGGCTTGGTTTCCATGGGAAAATGATTAGTTTTGCTTTTTATATGTTAAGTTCAGGGGCTTGTGCTGAATCCAGGTGAAGACTTCTAGCATGCAGTTGGAAACGTAATACTGCTTCCCAGGAAAAAATACGCAGTGGTAGATGTATTGCCTCCATCGACAAGGTATAGAGTGTTTACAAAACTAACATTCTCAAAAAGGAGAGGTGGTCTGCCAGACCGTCGGCTGCAGAGGCCAGACATGAAAAAATGGCACATGACTTGATTATTAGAAGAAGGTCATTGGTAACCTTCAAGGATTCAATACATCTCAGAGGAAAGTAGGAATGGGAATGAATACAATAAATATTTGAGTTCCAGGCGACTTAGAAAAGCTTCCGGGAAGCATATGATAAAAACCAGAATCGACAATAGATGGGTTTGGTAATGATGAATAATCATGAGTGACCAAAAAATACTGTACACAGCAAAAGAGAACACCAGCAACAAACACTGGCTTGTGGTTTTTCTTAACAGGTGCACTGAGAAGACAGTACGTGAAGGTTGATCTGGGTGGGGATTTGATGGTTGTGGAACCAGGGAGTACAGGTCAATGGCAAGGGCAACGGGAAATTGAGTCCCTCAGATGGAATCTAATGAGGCTGGTGGTGAACCTGGCCACATGGTCAGGTTAAGTAGAAATAAGAAGGAGGGAGTGGTAGGGACACGGACAGCTGCCCAGCACCACGGGGAGGTGTGAAGGGGAGGGAAACGGAGGGAGTGTATCTCTGAGGGACTGTTCAAAGTGGGCAGATGGAAAACATCACGTTGATGATGAGGTAAGGGTCTGATGACCAGACCCAGACTCCACCACCTGCTAGCAAGGTCATCCTCAACCTCTAAGCCTCAGTTTCCTATTCTGTAAAATGGGAGTGGCAACCTACCCCACAGGGTTGTTACGAGAATTAAATAAAATAATCCATGCCCTTGGCTCAAGGTAAGCACCCCATACATGGATTTCCCCACGTTGCCATGTTCACTTTAACCTACGCCAATCTGCAGCTTTCTAGTGTAGCCCTTTCCCACGGTGTCACCATCCTGACCTTCTGCGAGTGGCTTGCCCTGATTACTTTCTCCTCCACAGGACAACTGTGTGGTTACACTCAGGGGGACAGTTAAGGATCGTGAGTCTCAACCCTACCAAGTCGTGGTGAATTCTCCGGCACTTTATCTCTCTGTCCCTAGAACCCACGGCAGAAGCTCAGATTAATAGTTGAGGGACCGTTTCCAAAGAGGGATGAGGTGTGTGTGCTGAGGGAAATGGATTCACTCTTGAGCTGCTGGGCCTGCCTCCAAGATTTCTCTTTTCTCCGTGGAACACCTTAGCTACAAGTCATTCCGCAGGACCATTTCCTTAGGGAATTTGGTGAAGAAAGAACATAAGTAGCCAGCCGGTTAGAGACAGTTACAGCCTAAGAATAGAGAAGAAGGAGGAAATCAGTGCAGGGTGGGGAATCCCAGTCCCTGCATTTTGTGGTTCTCTTGGGCCCAGAGACTTGACTTTCCCTTTGCCAACAGTGCTGTCTCTACATCCGGTGGGTAGGAATTTAGCTCTTTGCTGCACTTTAAGGAGACCACAGTATATTTTGCCTTAAAAATAAGTCCCAACAGGGACGCCTAGGTGGCTCAGTTGGTTAAGTGTCTGACTTCCGCTCGGGTCATGATCTCACGGCTTGTGAGTTCGAGCCCTGCGTTGGGCCCTGCGTCGGACTCTGCGTGGGGCTCTGTGCTGACAGCTCCGAGCCTGGAGCTTGCTTCGGATTCTGTGTCTCCCCCCCTTCTCCCTCTCTCTCTCTGCCCCTCCCCCACTTACGCGCACTCGCTCGCGCGCTCTCTCTCTCTCTCTCAAGAATAAATAAACATTAGGGACGCCTGGGTGGTGCAGTCGGTTAAGCGTCCGACTTCAGCCAGGTCACGATCTTGCGGTCTGTGAGTTCGAGCCCCGCGTCAGGCTCTGGGTTGATGCCTCAGAGCCTGGAGCCTGTTTCCGATTCTGTGTCTCCCTCTCTCTCTGCCCCTCCCCCGTTCATGCTCTGTCTCTCTCTGTCCCAAAAATAAATAAACGTTGAAAAATAAATTAAAAAAAAAAAAAAAGAATAAATAAACATTTAAAAAAAAATCCTAACACTTTACCAGCCTTGCAGTCTTTCTTTAGATTTCATTTCCAACACCAAGGCAAAAAAAAAATAATAATAATAATAAGTAAATAAAAATAAAATATTTGTTTACATTTAATGAAATCAAGTTTTTCTACTTTTTTGACTTAAGTTGTGACTTCCCCCAATGATGTGGCAACTTATTGTCTCTAAATCCTAGAGCTATGTTTCTGCAGCTCCCGTGTTTTCAGGAGTTTGCAGATAGTCCAAAGATACACTAGGAGTAAATGTCTTACCGAGGGAAGAGAGAGTGGGGACACAGAATAGGGGTCCTTCAAAGAGGGCTCAAGACCAGGAGAAAAAATAACCCAAAGTTGTAATCTGTCTTGTACCAGCATTCAAACGTGACCAGCTGTCAGCTTCCTCTTAGAGAGTCAAAGGCAAGCTGGAAGTTCCCATCATACCAACACCTTCACTTTACAGGTGAAAAACATTAAAACTAAATGAGAAGTTTTCTGAAGTTCCTTTTTAAGAAATAAATTAGTCTATAAATAAATGTATAGACAACCTCTATAGTCCTAAAGATTGGTTCCCTGAATCTATATTTTGTTGATCAACAAACTACAAATTCTAACACAAGAGGCACCACTACATAAAAATCCATTCCTGGGGCACCTGGGTGGCTCAGTCAGTTAAGCGTCCGACTTCTGCTCAGGTCATGATCTCACAATCCGTGAGTTGGAGCCCCTCGTCGGGCTCTGTGCTGACAGCTCAGAGCCTGGAGCCTGTTTCAGATTCTGTGTCTCCCTCTCTCTGACCCTCCCCCGTTCATACTCTGTCTCTCTCTGTCTCAAAAATAAATAAACATTAAAAAAAATTTTTTTTAATCCATTCCTTTCCTGGATCCTTGAACACGGGAAAGTATTCAATGCTAGCGGAAAGAGAAGATGTTAGGATTTGCAAACTGTCTTATCTTACTTCAGTCTCTTAGCATCACCTTGTCACGAAGATGAGGAAACCTGTTTGCCTAAAGTCACACAACTTGTAAAATGTGAAGCTCGCACGTATGTGACTTCCGAGCCCGGTTGTTGCTGTTGTTGTTCTGTCATTCAGTCACAACACATTTCCCCCCCGAGTGGATTTCTGCATTTACATGTTAGAATTCCATTTGTACTTCTACTTCAGAAATGGCAAGAAAGAAAGAAAGAAAGAAAGAAAGAAAGAAAGAAAAGAAAGAAAGAAAAAGAAAGAAAGAAACAAAGAAAGAAAAGAAAGAAAGAAAAAGAGAGAGATAAGAAAGAAAGAAAGAAAGAAAGAAAGAAAGAAAGAAAGAAAGAAAAAGAAAGAAAGAAAGAAAGAAAGAAAGAAAGAAAGAAAGAAAGAAAGAAAGAAAGAAATGGATGGCTCACACCTTGAACCATGTGAAGGTCTTCACATGGCTTATCATCAAGTGGCTATTACTTCTAATTCTTCTCATCTCTTCCCATCTTGGTACCACGAAACCATTCTCCAAAGTGACCCACAAATCAGATCCACGGATGAGGGAAAGGTGGACAGAGGGGACTCCATCCAATTCCACCTTCCCCTGCTAGATCAAGGCTCTTCCTTCCCTTACTTGGCCATGCCAAAGATACTTTGTTCTCCTTGAAAATGGAAGTATAATATAATATTTCATTCAAAAAACAGCCGAGGTATCTTCTGCTATTTTTGAAAAAGAAGTTGAACCCAGAAATTCTGTAAGTTTTCCTACTTGATCATGGAGGTTATCTTTCTTTCTAACTGAGAACACAAAAGCAATGACAAGGAATATTTTCTTCAAAGTGATACAAATTGTTTTTAATGAAAAGATACATTGCAATGCACTCTGTAATTAATACACCCATTCATTCTTTTAACAAATACTTCGTGAGTACTAATTATGGATTAGACACTATCAAACTTGCAATTTAACCTCATAATTGAGATCTGTAATAAACAAAGACTTAGGAGCCCCTGCCTCCCTAACTAGAAACACGATCCTGGCATTGAGGTTATGTTTCCATCCAGTAATGCAAATCATTAGTTAGCCTTTTCATCAAAAAAAAAAAAAAAAAGGAAAATTTTATTATGGGATCTACATGTATCAATGCTAGTTGCAAAGGAGAACAACACAAAACTTCTGAAACTGATAATAATGCTCCAAGCATTTCTTTCTTCCCACACAAACATATATCCGGCCATTAATATCAACACGATCCTCCCACATAGTCCTGGCATTGGAGAGAGGAGGCATAAACCAGGAAGGTCTCACCTCATGACCTCTTTCTTCCCCAGCTAACATATGGTTACAGAATTCTTTCTGATTTATTTTACTGAAATCCCAATCAACTGTCCTTAAGTGATATATATTTTTTAAATATCAGAAATACTTTCATAATGTTTCTAATTTGTCCTCTAGAAAAAAAAATGGATTTCAAAGTTTGTACTCTCACTATTATTATTACTGCCTTGGATCTTTCTTAGAAAAAGTCAGAGGGTTTCTGACAGAGAAAGTCAAATTCAGATTATTTAATTAACTCACCCAATCACACAGATGGTTTCTAAAGGACAAAAGTAAAAATAAAACACTACTGTTGGAACTGCCATGTCTATTTTCGGACACAACAATTTCACTTCCAGGATTTTACTCTGTAGATACGCTCACAGAGGAATCAGAGGAAACATGACTTGGGGGGTTAGAGCAAAGGGAGAAAATGCCTTATTGATGAGTTGAAGCAAATATTGAATACCTCTTGGGTTTAAATTTAAATGGTGTGGGGCGCCTGGGTGGCTCAGTTGGTTGAGCGTCCGACTTCAGCTCAGGTCATGATCTCGCAGTTTGTAGGTTCGAGCCCCGCGTCAGGCTCTGTGTTGACAGCTCAGAGCCTGGAGCCTGCTTCGGATTCTGTGTCTCCCCTTCTTTCTCCTTCTCTCTCTCCGCATCCCGTGCTCATGCCCTGTCTCTCTTTCTCAATAAGAAATAAACATTAAAAAAAATTATCTTTTTTTCAACGTTTTTTTTATTTTTTTATTTTTTTATTTTTTTATTTTTGGGACAGAGAGAGACAGAGCATGAACGGGGGAGGGGCAGAGAGAGAGGGAGACACAGAATCGGAAACAGGCTCCAGGCTCTGAGCCATCAGCCCAGAGCCTGACGCGGGGCTCGAACTCACGGACCGCGAGATCGTGACCTGGCTGAAGTCGGACGCTTAACCGACTGCGCCACCCAGGCGCCCCCAAAAAAATTATCTTAATGGTGAATGTGTTGACATTCTTTCTAAGATATTTGAGCTATTTTTAATTAAGTACCCCTCTTGCCAGTAGTATCCAGTCACTGCATCCCAAAAAGACAAAATTACCTGAAGCCAATATGGCACCGTATGTCAACTAACTACAATTTAAACAAAAATTTGAAAAGGAAAACAGAAGAGACAAAAGCCATAGTGTAGAAGGACAAACCTAATCTGCCTTCGAGGAAAAGAAACTGAATTTCTCTAAATGTTGAGTAAATGGTGTAACACAGCGTACCCCAGGGGGGAAAGTTTTCCCTTCCGATTTCCCTGCCTTGAGGAATTGTCTTCCACTCCTGCTTTTGCCACATGGAAGCCCCTCCTTGGCTTCCGCTGAGGTTGGGTTGTAATGGACTGCCATTCTTTTACTGTCTGCCCAAGACCTATTAAGCTAAGATCTTCAGAAGGATGACCTTCAATTCAGCATATTAGTGGTTACTTGATTTACCGTTTAATTCAAATGTAGGGCAAGTTCCAAAAGAACCAAAACTATTGGCAACCTGGTGAACTTTGGTTCTGAGAAAGCTCTCTTAGGTTAATAGCCGCAGGTCACTGGTTTCCCAGGGGTTCTTTGCGGTGAACCTGATTGAAAGGCTAAGCCTCTGAGACATCGCATGGGCCCTTTGATGCTAGATACCCTAGCCATAGCTTGACCTTCAAACCATTCCAGAATGTGGCCCCAATACACCTTTCCAACGTCATGATTACACCCTAGCCTCAAGCTTCTGCTCCACCTTTCCCCATCTTGCACTTTACCCT
Source organism: Prionailurus bengalensis (assembly GCF_016509475.1). NCBI lineage: Eukaryota > Metazoa > Chordata > Mammalia > Carnivora > Felidae > Prionailurus > Prionailurus bengalensis. Next base: position 91,154,092 of record NC_057358.1, read on the forward strand.
TTTTCCCTGAAAGGAAATGTGATGAATGATACTGTACAATCTCTGAGGTGCAAAAGACTGAAACTCAAATCAGTTCAAGAAAAAGAAAAGCCATTCAACTGGCGTATACAAGTGAAGAGTCTTCAATTATCAGACACACAGGAGTCCAGGAACTCTGATGATATCATTAGGATTTGTTCTATCTTTTGACTCTGTTTTCCTCAGAGTTATCTCTATTCTTGTGCAAATTCTTCCCTCTAGGTGGCCAGACCGCTGCCGGCACTCCAGGCTTACATCTCCGTCTTTTCTACCACCTCAGCGGAAAGGGAGATTTTTCTCTTAAAGCTGCATTGGTTAAAATTCTGAAATTGAGGCTTCTAGGTCTGATTGGGTTCCACGTCCCCAGTTGCGGTATTCACAATGACGGAAGTGATGCCGTGTTCTGATTGGTTGGGTCTGGACAACTTGCCCGTCCCTGAAACCAGTTCCCCACCGCCTACCTGGAGTAAGAAAGGAGGCGCTTGTTATCAAGAAAAGGGGGGATACATGTTGAGTGTGGGAAACTGACACAGAAGTCCGCTACAGGGATCGGACTCCCCTTGCTCCCAAAGCCAAAATCTTGTGAGGGAGCTAGACAGATGAATACACAAATACCAAACCTGTGAAATCTTGGAGTTCTTATATTTCCCAAAGAAATACATCTGTGCAATAATTATGAACAAGAGTTTCTTTTATGTCACTGCCATTTTTATGCATTTCTGCTGGTTGAGGCAGAAAAACTAAAACTGGTTTGTGGCTAATTCAATAACAAGAAATTGTCTTATTTTGCGGGGGGGGGGGGGGGGCGGGGGGGATAAACCTAATCCCATGCCTGAAAACTGTTTTCTTGTTTTGTAACCTTAGGTCTTTGCTTGTATGCATATATTATCATGGTCGAAATCTTGATGGCAAACATTTTGCATTCAGTCTTTTTAAAGTTATATAATTATAAATATTTCCTATATATTTTCACTGGTTCAGTGATTGCATGATATTGCATGGAGCAAATCTCTTATGGTTTCCTCAGCCACTCTCTTATTATGACAGATGTAGGTAGTTTCCAATTTTTGCTAAATACAATCCACTGCAATACACATCTATCTGTGTCTAGGTAGTGGGGCTTTTTTGTTGTTTTTTTGTTTCTTGTTTTTAATTTCTTGTTTTTGTTTCTTGTTCTAATGTTTATTTTTGAGAGAGAGAGAGACAGAGCATGAGCAGGGGAGGGGCAGAGAGAGAGACACACAGAATCCAAAGCAGGCTCCAGGCTCTGAGCTGTCAGCACAGAGTCCGACGTGGGGCTCGAACCCACAAACCGTGAGATCGTGACCTGAGCCCAAGTCGGACGCTTAACCGACTGAGCCACCCGGGTGCCACTTTTTCTTTGTTTTTTTAAGAACTGCATCCTTAGGTGATACTTCCTAGAGTAACATTACCGTGACAGAAAGATTAAATATGCAAAGAGGGTTAAAAACATGGGATTTGAAGTCAGGGATCCCGGAGTTCAAATCCCAGCTCGATCACTTAGTATGTGATCTGAGACACGCGACTCAGCCTTTCTGGATTTCCCTTTCTTACCTGTTAAATAGGCATGAAGATACCTAGTGTTTTAGGGATGTTGAGAGGATCATATGGAATAATTTACATAAAGTATTTAGCACAATATATGGCACATAGGGCGCCTGGGTGGCTCAGTCGGTTAAGTGTACAACTTCGGCTCAGGTCACGATCTCACAGTCCGTGGGTTTGAGCCCCGCATCAGGCTCTGTGCTGACAGCTCAGAATCTGGAGCCTGCTTCCGATTCTGTGTCTCCCTCTCTCTCTGCCCCTCCCCTGTTCATGCTCTGTCTCTCTCTGTCTCAAAAATAAATAAACGTTAAAAAAAATTTAAAAAAAAAACAATATATGGCACACAGCAAACACCACTAACATGATAGTTAAGGGGTGCCTAGAGGCTCAGCCCACTAAGCATCTCCCTTTGGCTCAGGTCATGATCTCACGGTTTGTGAGTTCGAGCCCCGCATGGGGCTCTGTACTGACAGCTCAGAGCCTGGAGCCTGCTTCGGATTCTGTGTCTTCCTCTCTCTCTGCCCCTCCCCCACTCATGCTCAGGCTCTCTGGCTCTCAAAAAAATGAATAAACCTTTAAAAATTTTTGTTTAAATGATAGTTAATGGCAGAATTATTGCCCTAAGTTTCTTGATGATACAGTATCACAGTTTCCTAAGACACTTTACTAATCTGCACCGAAATTTACTCAGCTTTATTGTATTTGCGATACATATTTGTAAATCTTGTAATTTACCAATTTAGTACTACAAGGCCATTTTAATTGGAAGTTCTGAAAACTGAAATGAGTACACGTTCTCCATGTATTTTCAAAACCGGGTGGTTCTCAACTAAGAGGACACTATCATCTCAAACCTCAGTAAGTGAGTCACTTACAATTAGTGGCTCTCAAGACTTTTCTAACCTAAAAAACCTGAGGGATATAATGTACTTCATCAATAACAGTGACCTTTTATGGCAGATTTTTCCATCTGGAGACAACAGCCCTTGGAAGTTATACTAGAGTTGGAAAAGAGATGGTCTGAATAAATAAATAAATAAATAAATAAATAAATAAATAAATCTCTCAGGTGATTTATCTCATTCAATTAAGAATCGCCAATGTAGGGGCGCCTGGGTGGCGCAGTCGGTTAAGCGTCCGACTTCAGCCAGGTCACGATCTCGCGGTCCGGGAGTTCGAGCCCCGCGTCAGGCTCTGGGCTGATGGCTCAGAGCCTGGAGCCTGTTTCCGATTCTGTGTCTCCCTCTCTCTCTGCCCCTCCCCCGTTCATGCTCTGTCTCTCTCTGTCTCAAAAATAAATAAACGTTGAAAAAAAAATTAAAAAAAAAAAAGAATCGCCAATGTAAATAAACATATATATTTAACCGCATTAAAGTTTCAATATACCAATACCCACAATTGTCATCAGCCTTGTTTTTCTACCTGTGAAGATGAGATTGCACCATCTATAAGGCTGGAGGGTAAGAAACAAGCTATAAGGTACGGGTATGAGCAGAGGAGATTCCCCTCAAATGGGACCTCAAAGCATACTTGCTCTAATTCTCATCGGTACAGAGGCTTAATCCTACACCCTACCCCATACCTGTAGTGAAAACCAGCAAGTGATTAGGTACCAGAGTGATGGAGAGGATGGTGATGTGGTGCAGTGGGAAACTGAAAGCTCATTAACACTTGGCGACAGATTGATTGATTTTCCCATTTCTTCCCTGACCCAGTGATAGAAATGGACTTCAACCACAGAGGACCACGGACGGCCCCAGTCTCAGAGCGCCTCTCTTCACATAGAGTCAGTGTTTCAAGCCCGGAGAAGACAGAGGAGAGGATTTAGTAAATTAAAAGCCCAGTGGAATAAGCAAGAAGTGGGAGAAGAGAAGCCCATGGGAAGAGGGAGGCAGAGGGTTTCTAAGCCAAGAGCGTGAGTTACTGGGGGAAAAAAGTACGTAGCGTTGGCATCTTCTTGGCCCATCACCAGCCCAGAAAGAGAAACTTATATTGAGTTTCTGAGCTGATCAATAAGGCTTAGAACACCGACATCTACCCCCCATCATTACTGCCACCAGCCCTCACTCAGGATGTGGAGTAAGTAATAACTTGTGTAGATTACACATATTGAAGATTAAACTGGATAGTCCTTGAGGTAAAAACTGGGTAGACCTTGAGGTGAAAGCGATGGAGTGAACTGTTAGGGGAGTCTGAGACTGGGTAACAGATGGAGGATAAAGTAGCAGCAGTAGCAACCCTTTATATAAAGAGAGAGCTGTGAGATGTTGATCCTGAGCTCCGGGGAGGATTACTAGGAAAGGCATCTCTAAGCTTGGCCAGAGCACTGGGCTGAAGAGACAGAGGGCAGAGACTAGCACAGAACAATGGCACTGGGCAGCACAGTGGGTGACGGTAAAGATGGAGGGCTCCCAGGCTCCTGCCAACTCCTGTCTTTTGTTTTTACCTAAAACCAGGAGTCCTGATCATATAGCATGAAGAACCGTCCTAAGTGAGAACAAGTCCATGGCCATTTAAACAGGCCACTGGGTTGAAGCAGAATAAACTTTATCTGGAAAAGTAAAGTAGGCTTCTGGTTCAAGATGGCAACAGCCTCTGCTCTCTCCCCAAACTCAATAAAAGCAACAGCCAAGAAAAAATTTTAAAAGGGGGGCGGGGCACCTGGGTGGCTCAGTTGGTTAAGTGTCCAGCTTCGGCTCAGGTCATGATCCTGTGGTTTGTGAGTTCCAGCCCCACATCGGGCTCTGTGCTGACAGCTCAGAACCTGGAGCCTGCTTCAGATTCTGTGTCTCCCTCCCTCTCCGCCCCTCCCATGCTCATGCTCTGTCTCTCTCTGTCTCTCAATAATAAATAAACATTAAAAAAAATTTTTAAGTGTATACCCACAGGTATAAAGAGAAAGAGAGAGAGAACAACAACACTTTGAAAGCTAACAGGCTAATGGGCAAATGGAAATGCATTTAGCAGACTCAAGAGCTACATCTGAAGCCAACAACCAAGAATACTGACAAGCAGCTTGAATTACACTGGGGACTCACAAAGGTTCGAATATTTATGGTACAATATCTCTGGTTGCAGGGGTGAAGATGGACTGAAAACAGAAGGATCTGTTGGAAGTCTGCTTGAGAAATAGCGAACTCCTCCCCAGACGCCTCTATCCCACTCCATGCAGTTGGTCAACTGCTCTTCTTCTACCCCAGCAGAAGCCAGGAGACTCCTTCTCTTCGGAGCGGGACATGGAGGGCATTCCGACTGGAGGCTATCAGGCTAAGTCGAAGGCAAAGGTATCATGCTGAAAATAACGATTAAGTGGAAATTGACATTCTTTACGTTGAAACCACTAAGCCTTCTTTCCCATGGTGCTTCCAGAATCCTGATATCTAGGCAGAAGTTTCGAAGAGTCTTTTCTAGGTCATATGATTGGCCTAAGGGGACAATCCTCAAACAAACCACCCCGCCGGCTAACAATCCACATGCTCCAAGCCCCTCCTATATGCACAAAGTTCCAATCATCTTTTTATAGCTCAAATATTAAATATGAGCAGACAATACGGATCACCAGGCATTTGAGCACATCTTCTTATGTAAAAGAGAGGGGTCCAATCCAACGAAGAGGAAAAAAAAGTAGAGTAAATGACTGTGCTATAAGAAAACAATGTCAGTTAGTCACTGATATCCTAAGAAAGATCAAGCATTCATGACATAAGAATAGGAATTTACTCTTTTAAAAAGGAATATAGAATACTCAGATCTTGTATATTAAAATATATAATAGCAGAAATAAAAACAAAATTGAAAGAATCAAATTGTATTTTAAAAATTGTTTCAGGGGCGCCTGGGTGGCGCAGTCGGTTGAGCGTCCGACTTCAGCCAGGTCACGATCTCGCGGTCTGGGAGTTCGAGCCCCGCATCGGGCTCTGGGCTGATGGCTCAGAGCCTGGAGCCTGTTTCCGATTCTGTGTCTCCCTCTCTCTCTGCCCCTCCCCCGTTCATGCTCTGTCTCTCTCTGTCCCAAAAATAAATAAAAATGTTGAAAAAAAAATTAAAAAAAATTGTTTCAACATTATTAAGATCATATTCACTATTTGCTGTGTCTATTAGGATATAAAATACTTTGGGGCGCCTGGGTGGCTCTCAGCCGGCTAAGTGTTCAACTCTTGATTTCGCTACAGGTCATGATCTCACAGTTTCGTGAGTTCAAGCCTGATGTCAGGCTCTGCACTGACAGCGAAGAGCCCACTTGAGATTCTCCCTCTCTCTCTCCCTCTCTCAAAATAAATAAATAAAATTTTTAAAAAAGGATATGAAATACTTTGAAAACATTTATTAATTGCTATCCAGTCATTTTTAGATGCTTGTTATTAAGTAGGAACAAATGTGGAAAAGCTCTGAATGCCCAATTACCATTGGGCCTTAAGAAAACGTACAGAAACAGGGGCACCTGGGTGGCTCAGTCGGTTAAGTGTACAATTTCGGCTCAGGTCATGACCCCACGGTGCGTGGGTTCGAGCCCCGCGTCAGGCTCTGTGCTGACAGCTCAGAGCCTGGATCCTGCTTCTGATTCTGTGTCTCCCTCTCTCTCTGTCCCTCCCCTGATCACACTCTAGCACTCTCTCTAAAAAACTAATAAACATTAAAAAAAAAAGAAAACTTGCAAAAACAAGGTCATCGAATTTTAGTACTTGAAAGTATGACTTCACGTCACCAAATCTGTACCAAATACTTGCTAATTTGTAAACACCAATACTTCCTAGCATCTGGAAGTTCACTGGGACACATACTTCTGGCACATTAGATTGTTTTTCAGATGCCCTCTTCATCTCACCAACGTTGGGCTTGGAAATATGATTTGCTTTGGTCAGTGGAATGTGGGCTGAACTGACAGAGCAACAATTCCTAGCAGAGGCCTTAAAAGTCATCCCTTATATCCCCTCATCTCTCAGGAACCTTCTGACTTCTGCCATGAGAGCTGCCATTCTTCCTGTCTGGGTGATAGAATAAGACGTGAATTCCACCTATACGCTAGACAACACATAGACCCATGCAAGCGTTACATGCTTATCGCTGTAAGCCACCGATATACTGTGGCTGGTTATTGCATAGTAAAATAATAGACTTGTTGATTTTTTTAATACGGTGCTTTCAAACTCTATTTAAAACAAACAAACAAACGAAACGAAACCAAAATCTAAAATTCCGCGCTGTTGAGAATCTATATGTAGGAGAAGAATCAGGCTTCACACTCCCTTCTGTAGTGATGCTTCTATCGCTTTTCATTTGTATTTAGTTTTCATTTTACAGGTATCATTTTCTGAATTGAGCACATTTTCATACCCATTTCAGAATTCCATTATTTATAAACCACAGCATTAGCAATCCTCCAAACATGGCAGAACTAAGACTAAATGGCTTTCCACTGAAGAAAACTAAAAGAGCAGAAGTATCTTCTTAAAAGGATCCAAGAGCTAACAAAATAGTGAAGAATCACCGGGCCCAAATCCAGATGAAAACAAGACCCCAGAGAGGTAAACCCAGGATTCAAAGTTGCTTTGCTCTTGCGAGCATTTGCTGATGTGTGAGAAACAATGTTGAACCTTAGCTGTACTTTGAGGGGACTTCAAAGGATCAAAAGGATGAAGGTAAAAGCCTAGGGCTTGCCAAAGGCAAAGACTCTGGTAAACTCTCCCTTAAGAGAGAAGTAGAAGTAGAAGGATGAACTGAAAATAACCCAGTCTTCACATGGATTTACATCTAGCTTCACCTGGGTTGTTCAGGAAACTTTAAGCCTTAAAAGGAGATTAAGATATTCCCAGACTGGTAGTGTTCCCAGGCTCCTCGTTGAAGCAAGATAATATGCTTTAGAAGATAGGTTTTTAGGCCTCAAAGTAGCCCTAAGTGCGGTGTCCAACACATAGACGGAAATAATCAGGCACACCAAAAAGCAAGACACTTGAAATGACAACTGTAAGAAATAACAGATAGCAGACGCATAAACATTTGAGAGATTGAAATTAACGGATGAAGACTACAAAACAATTATGCTACATTTTACAAAGAAAAGTGAAGCCTGAAAATTTCATTGGAGAACTGGACACCATAAAAAGTAACAGAGCAGATTCGAAAATGAACCAAATAAAAATTCTATAAATTAGGAATACAGTAGGAATAATAGACAAAATCAAGATGTTAGACAAACCGAAGGAACTATCTGTATCAGATGCAGGACAGATTTTGGTACTACTCTTCCTCCAGATTAACAAACTTCTGCAGGAATAATTCTTGCAGTTAAGAGAATTCATTGAATACTTCTAGCTATCACTGACAGGTGGTGCACAGCCAAGTCCATGAGAGAACTGCTTATGTACAAATACAGAATGTACTTTGTTGAGTGAGTAGGAGCACGTTAGCTTACTTTAGTTTGAATTTCTCTCTCTGTCTTTGACTCATTTAAAGACGGAATTATTGGGGAGCCTGGGTGGCTCAGTTGGTTGGGCGTCTGACTCTTGGTTTCAGATAATAACAATGAAAATGCACTGGGGAAATCCAATAAAACATCTCATTGTTTGTTTCTCTTTAAAATAAATGATAGTAATAATCCTTGGGGCTCCTAGGCGGCTCAGTTGGTTAAACATCCGACGCTTGATTTCAGCTCAGGTCATGATCTCATGGTTCATGGGTTCAAACCCTGCGTCAGGCTCCATGCTGGCAGTGCAAAGCCTCCTTGGGATTCTCTCTCCCTCTCTCACTCCCCCTCTCCCCCCACCTTTCAAAATAAATAAATAAATAAACTTTAAAATACTAAATAAAATAAAATGATAGTAATAATCCTTTCCTTTCCCATGCTTTTACTAAGGGAGAATATGTTCTGTCTTCAGAGGGCCTTGCAAAATTAGCTCCTGGACATTAGCTTTTTCAGTCTTTGGGGGAAACTCTCCCCCATGACACAAAGTCCTAAACCAGCATCTAGGGCATAAATAATTATGAAAAAAAAAAGTGTAATTGATCATCTGTGTTGAGGCTGTAGTAGGCATTCAGCATCAGTATGAATGATAATATTTCTATATTCATTAGAACATGCTTTTATTTAGTCTTTAAAGTGGGTATGATTGTCTTAACTCTGAGAAGTTAAGGAACTTGCTGACCATCACACATTAGCATGTGTTGGAGTATCAACTCAAAACCAGACCTCATACCAAGACTAGAACAATACAAACTGTGCAATAATACTGCTTTGTTGAATGAACCGAATAAATTCCCACACTTGCCAATATTGCTGGCTCCCCTGGGAAGTAGAAAGCATCAGACTTAGCTTATTTTAGCCATTTAGAAGCAATTAGGTATATTTGCTCTCTGTGCTCTCTCCCCTTAAAAGTCTGAAACATTCCTGTGGACACTAAAGCAATATTGCTCCTATGATTACCTGTTTGTTGGAACAATGGCCCGGTCCCTTTCTGTGTGTTTCAGGCAATTCCGCAATAATCTTCATATTACTTTTTATGGTTTGCCATTTGAAATATCTACTTGGAAGACTGAAAACAAAACGGCTTTTCCCACAGACTAGTCTCTGTTTCCATTTGGGAAACTCTAATATTTCTTTCTCTGCATGTTTCAAATTCAACTGAAGTCAACATGGCTTTGCTCTTGCCTCCCTTTTACTGTTTTCATCTTTGTGCACCAAGGTCAATGAGCTCATAAACGTACCTGTCTCGAGGAAGGGTGAAACAAAGACCCCTAAAGCCGACTACGTTTGAATCTGCTTCCAAATGCCACATGCACAAGCATTTCCCCCAGTAGATCAGTGCTCCTGGGGACACCTACGACTTCATGATCGCTAACATCAGGCCTTGGGCATGGGTGGCACTGACCAGGAATTCTCTCTTCCTGCAGTTCCTGCCACCCTCCTCTCCCACTCAACTTCCTGAAGGATTTCCTCAAACCAACTTGCAACCCCGATGATTGAAATTCCCATAGGAACCCAACACCAGCTCACCCTCTCTGGACATTCCCAAGATTCCTCCCCTTCGATACCAGGTTACCTCAAAGAATAATTATGTTATTTGCTACAAGATGCAACTCTGAGTTAAAGCTAGAAATTAAAAAAAAAACAATCAGGATTAATGATAGAGTCAATATTTGGGATTAAAAAGAGGTCAGTAAGTCTGCCAAATACTGTGTACCAAAAAAAAAAAAGGGAGGTGGTGAGTGCCATCGAGAAGGGCAAAGAGGCTTCCTTGAAGGTAGATCTTGCTCCTTCAAATGGAATGAAATTATAAGCAGACGATGTTCATCCCAGGAAGCTACTTTTGTGCTCCTGCTCACAAGTGCTAGTCATCACGTGCGTGCACATTTCATCTGGAGTCTTGAATGTTCCCACAGTTTCTCCTTTTCTATATACCTCTGGCACTTTAGTGTCTCTCATTAACACTCTTCTGATAACTGTCTCTGACTTTGCTTCTATTCCAAATGCAGTGTGGGCATTAGATTTCAGTTTTTCACCCTCCGATCTGTCTTATACTTTTTGCTTATTCTCCGCCAAGTCTCATTTGACTGCTTATCCAGCAAGGGGAGTATCTGCAAAGAGACAGCTGAAGGTTTTGTTCAGACTTCCACCCAAGGCAATGGTTTGTTTAGTTAAAGAATAGCTTCTCTTCCAAAGGCTGTATCTACAACTGAATTCTAAGAGTCATTTCCTACTCGGAAATAAATCTTCAGGTCTGGAAGTGGAGTGGAGTCTAAAATAGGGATGGCATACTACACTAAATTATATCTAATATTTGTTCGTCTTGGCCAAAGAGCTATTGTTTATGGTATGTGTTTGTGTACGTATCTCGGTACAGATGCAGTCATTGGAATAAAGACATTTATTCATGTTGTTCTTTTCAAAAGCACACAATATGTTATACTGCATTTCTGCTTCTTCCTATATGAATGAGTTTCTTTTACAGGGGTACTTAGATCATAAAAAATATTCTCCTGAGTTTTACTGGGCAATGGTATGACACATAACCACTAAACCTCATATTAGGAAAAAGTTAGCTTAAATAAGAAATTGAAAAATCTGCCTGCAAATAATACTGTAAAAGTTTACAGTCCATCCTAACCATCAAGGATACTTTCCATAACTTTAGGGTTTGATAGTAAAATATATACACACACATATGTATGTTTCTAATAACAAAGCACTAAAGTAAAATAAACCTGCTTGTCCAAATACGGTTGCGTTTCAGTCAAAGTTTTGCTTAATATTTTGAGAAGAGCTTTGAGAAGATAAACGTTCTCAGCCTTGGATCTGATATAAGGTGCTCATGGTGCCATCTACCGGCCGTTTGTTACATGACTCGATTGGGAGACCTGGATTTGGAAAATTGTGTTTTCGGCACAAAGCAAACTCCATGTTGCCCTATAACCACGGCTCCAAAGGTAGCCCAATTTTAAGACAATGTCAACTGTGTTGATTTTCTTTTTTCATAAAAGGATATGCGAATTGTTGAGCGTTATCGGAATTATAATGCGTCTCATTTCTGAGCGGCAACGTTTCTGACAATAAAAAGCCTAAGCTACACTGTGCACTAGGAACCCACAGTTCAACTGCAGTGAGATGTCCTGCTGTGCCTATGTATCAGAACGAGGCGGGGAGAGCACTCTTGGCCAGCTGAGTCTTCATGGAAACACCATCTTAGGAGCACAGAATGTGCCCAGTAGGGTGAAGCTGTGGAAAAATGGGGGAGGTATCGGGTGTTGGTGCTAAAAGGATCATTCCTCTGTAAAGGCAGGAGTTGACAGGCCTGTCCCCCCCTCAGTATCCCCTCACAAGTCATAAGATCATGGCAGCCTCCAGGAGAGGGCTCACCTTCACCAGCAACTTTCTGAGCAGGTTCTCTCTTGAGGTCCATTCCTGGAGAGCCAGCCCAATGTCTTCTTCCTTCGTTACCTCCCCACTGAATGCAGGCTCTTTCTGTGGCATCTTTCTCCTTCCATTTGTCTCTCAGAAGCTAAGCTTGTTCTCCTCTGTAATATTTTCTGTGTCTCGGGTACAAAAGGCCTTTATGGATATTCTACGCATCACTAATGGGCCCATTTATTATCCTGCCCGAACTCCCGTGGAGCTACCCTGAGTTTGGAGCTCTCACGGGCCTGGACACTTTAGACCATAAGCCCACATCAGCCGCAGCGGAAGGGCTTCAGAGCCACCCGAGCTGTTGGTTAAGCCGGTTGACCGAGCAGCCAGGGTCCTCTTACACAAGAGGTCACGGACAAATCAGAAAGTGGTCTGTAGGCCTCTGTGTGGAGACCACCTGATCAGCCTTCTGAAGTCTCTTTTTTATTTAAAAAATCTATGAAGAAACTATTTTCCAAGAATTAAATTAAGTTCCAAACCTGACGTATATTTCGAGGCGAGAATCCAAGACTCAAGAGGGTAGAGTCCTTCTTGAACCATATATCAACCTAACCTCTTCAAATGCTATGGTTGGGGCGGCTGGGTGGCTCAGTCGGTTAAGCGTCCGACCTCAGCTCAGGTCATGATCTCGCACTCCGTGAGTTCGAGCCCCACGTCGGGCTCTGTGCTGACAGCTCAGAGCATGAAGCCTGCTTTGGCTGTGTCCCCCAAGCCCCCCCCCCCCCACCTCTGCCCCTCCCCCACTCGTGCTCTGTCTCGTTCTGTCTCTCAAAAATAAATACATGTTAAAAAAAAAAAAAGAAAGAATTGGAAAAGATCTACGTGTTTACAGGAGCAAATGGTATAAAGTCCCAGATCACAGCAAATATTTTAAACAAGTTCTATAAGCATGAGTGATTTTTAAAATCAAAGTTGACTTAACCATTGTTTTATTTTACTTTTTCTGAATGTTTATTTATTTATTTTGAGAGAGAGAGAGAGAACACATGTGTGCACAACCTGGGGAGGGGCAGAGAGAGAGAGAGAGAGAGAGAGCGCAAATCCCAAGCAGGTTCCACGCTGTCAGCACAGAGCCTGACACGGGGCTCCGTATCATGAACCAGGAGATTACAACCTGAGCCTAAATCAAGGGTCTGACGCTTAACCAACTGAATCACCCAGATGCCTCCCCACCACCCCACATTGTTTTATTTTTTAAAAAGGCCTGTTTCACTTCAGTTGGCACAGAAAAGAGGCCTAGAAAAAAATTACTTGTTTCCTGAAAGACCGTGCAACTCTAAAGACACTGCTAAAATCCAACTGATGTTTGTGTGTCCGTAGGTAAACAGAAGATTCATTACAAGAAACAAAACAGAAGTTTTGTTCTATAGAAGAAGTTTTTCTATATAAGAAGCCTTTTAGAAAAGGGTAAGTCCTTAATAATTTAACTAGAAATGAAGGGATACAAAATAGATTAGTGAAACACAGAGAAAGATACAAGATAAAATATTGACATCATGGACTGAGTCTATTCAGCTGATATAATATGTGAATTTTCAACTTGATATGCTAACAGAAGTGTTAAGTTTCAGTTTGGGTCTTTTGAGGATCACTCCTTTGTTTCAAGTTTTCTAAAGATAACTTTCAATTTGTAGGTGTTATTTTTATTGTAGGAAAGAACCCAGATTATTCTAGAAAGGCACCAACAACACAGAACTTCCAAGAAAAAAAACATTCCATTGAATTAAAACCTCAATCATATTTGCAATGACACCAATCAGATTATCCATTCAGCACAGAAAAACTCTTATACTTTCAGTGCCCAAACTTCCAACTTCCTTAAGTGTTCGTTCCTCTTTTTTGAAAGACATGTACCATCCATTCCGGATTTCCTTTGATCAATCCTTCTGGTAATTTCCAAGGATCTACTGGTATCTAAACAGCGCAGCAAAGGAAAAACAAGGTGGGCTTAATTCAATGAAAGAAAAAGAAAAGTGTGAGGAAGAGAGGGAGAGAAGAGAATATTCCCAGAAAAGGGAGATACAAAATAGAGAGAGGGAGGAGAGACAAGAGGTGATGGGCAGGGAGATGGCAAGAGAGTGAAGGGGGCAGAGAAAGGAAATCAAAGCAGGGAGGAAGGAAATAAGATGGCAGGGAGGGCAGGAGGGCATAAGAAAGGTGATGAGAGGGGAAAAGCAAGAGAAAGGATGGAAAAAGAGAGAAGGGGAGACAAAATTACAAGGAGGGATTTAAAAGCCAAGGAAGGGCTCCCCTGTGGGGTTGGATCCCTGAAGAGGTTGAGGAAGGGAGGTAATAAAATAGTTACCCAGCCATTTAGAAACTCAGCAGGTCTGAGCTGGAAGGAATATTATGGAACATCTCCTCCAACCCTTCAGAGTACAGATTCAGAAATAGAGGCCGGGAAGGTGAAATAATCAAACAGAAGTCGCGTAGCTAGGTATCACCGTCGGAATAAAAGTCACAACGAAGGAGCAGTTAGCCCCTCCGCAGCAAAACCTTAGGCAGGTGGCGGGAGGGCTCGTCTGAGAAATGGGACCGGGCCCCGGGTCATCCAGGCTCATCCAGAGAGAATTTGGTGTCGTCTGATGTCATTACTCAGCTCAAGGTGAATTCCCAGGGCAAGTGACAGCTCCGCAAAGAGAAGTATCAAAAACAAAGGAGCAGTACTAACAAAACTCTAATCCCTCTGGTGTTGAGAGGAGGACGGGAGCTTGAACTCCAGGGTCAGGCTGCCTCCGTGTGAGACCTCACCGAGCCACTGCCCTGTGACCTTAGAAAAGCCTTCTCTTTACCTCGGTGTCCTAGTCCGTAAGTTGAACAAGTACGGTACTTACCGTCCAACACTGTTGTGAGAATTAAATAAAATAATCCGTGGCATGCGTTGACTGCTGCGCCCAGCGCACCATACGCGAAAGATTTGGGGATTCCTTGCCAAACTGTTTGAGCTTCAGCGCCACCCAGCTGTGCTTAAAGCCTTGAACTGACTGCATTTCATTTGTGTAAAATACTTGATTATGAAATGCCTTGGGCATTTACTATGAATGAATGAGGAGGGATAGTAGGAGGCTGTTTCTCCGAGGCAACCACCTGGCGAGAGTTTTCCAAGCACTCCTTACCTATTTGAGGGGATCTAAATTTCCGCTGTCACCAGTCTTAGTTATGAAAGATAAACTTAATTTGGCATTTGACTTGCTTGGCTGCAGACCTACTGAATGCTATTTGTTTTGAATGAAAACGGAAAATTTAAACCAAGGCATGACTTATATTAACTTGCAAGCATTAATGCTGATGTGTTGCTTTTCCTATTAAAACAGCCTTCTTTATATCCATTTCAGCCAAGGTGCTGATCCCTCAGTGACCGCCTCCGCGTCTTTCATGTCACTTCTGAGAGCTCTTTCATTGCCGGAAGTGAAGTGAACCAGTGGGGAGGCTGATTAGAATCTGTGCTCCACGCAAGTGGATAAAAATGAGATTAGGGAATGTGAGTGCATCTCTAAATCACTGCACTTGACCAAACCAATTACGTTTAAGTCAGCTTTCTCCTTCAATCCAGAGGAGTGAGCAATGATCCAGGAAAAGAGAGACTCAAACTCTGAGTGTAAGCAGTAGTCGTCGGCCTTTCTGTCTCTGTCTCTGTCTCTGTCTCTTTCTCTCTCTCTCTCTCTCTCTCTCTCTCTCTCACACACACACACACACACACACACACGCAAGAGCATGCATGATTTTCCTCCGGTGAAGTGGCATTTTCCTTCCCTAAAACTTCTCCAGATGTTCTTAAATCTGCTTTGCAATAACCACACTTCTTATTTACAGTGTGTGTTCTAAGTACCCAGCATTGGGCTGGGAGTTTTACGTATGTAACTTAATTTGATACGCACAACAAATCTGTGACGTGGATAGTGTTGACCTCTTAACGGTGAGGAGGTGGGAGCCCAGAAAATAATAATATCAGTGATAATAGTTACATTTTTAAAATCTTACATGTGCTCAGTGATTTTACATATGCTGCTTCATATCTTTTGAATGATTCTGTGAGGTAGATTTTTTTGGTCCCTATCCAGTTTTTAAAGGTGAGAAGAGTGTGGCTCGTAATTATTTATAATCACTACAATCTATTGTATACCAGTTGTGTATAAGCACTGTGTCACATCTCGTAATACAATACACGATCTTTTGTAATTCTTACAACCTACTAACCTAGTAACATAATTCTCATCCTCTCCACTTTACAAACAAGCAAATGAGGGCATGGTAAGGCAAAGAACTTGCCCAATATCATTCGACCAAGACAAGACCAGACCAGGATTTTAACCAAGATTTTGATGACTTCAGGCCTGACTATTTAACCTGTGCCATGGATCATTCCTATTGATTCCTTTTCCAATTTTACATGTATTTTTTCCCTCTATCTCTGTTTAATGTAACATAAAGGCTATAATGAAAGAAATTCCAGATCTAGAAAACACGGATTTGAAACCAATTTGAAGGGGCTCCCCCTGTCCAAATCTGGGACAATTTGAGCATCAAAATAAATAATGACAGTAACAGATTTTAATCCACTTGTAAGTAGCAATTCATGGGCCCACACTGATATCAATGAATGTATGTATGTATGAATGAATGAATGAGTGAGTGAAAAGAAGAGAAACCTCTTCCTTAAAGCAGAAAGCCGGACAAGAAATACAGGAAAAATGATGGAATTGGAAGACCACCCAGGTGGCAATTACTATAGTAATAATTAACTCTTGCAAGAAACGTCGATGGATGCCAAAAGTCTTAGGTGAACATGGAGTAGGGAGTGAGATTTTATAGTCTCAAAGGATCTACCCACAAAATATTTGTTAATAACAGGGGAGAAAATAACTTTTCAGTAGAGAGACACCGCAGACACCACAGTCTTAATCAAGAGGTCAAAGTTAATACTGCCAGCAACAGGAAAGACACCACATGGTTTTCGGTAAGATGTCACAAAAAAGATTATGAGGGGTGCCTGGGTGGCTCGGTCGGTTAAATGTCCAACTCTTGATTTTGGCTCAGGTCATGATCTCACAGTCATGAGACTGAGCCCTGCCTCAGGCTCCATGCTGGGTGTGAAGCCTGCTTGAGATTTTCTCTCTCCTGCTCCCTCTGCCTCTCTCCCATTCATTCTCTCTCTCTAAAAAAAAAAAAAACAAAAAAAAAAAAAAACAAAAAAAACCCACAAACTAAGGGATATTCCACAAATGACGGGTGCATAATCTTCAAAAGTGCCAAGATCATGAAAAGACTGAGGATCTGCTCCAGAATAAAAAGACTGAAAACACAATTGAGTGCAACATGTGTCCTTGATTTGGATTCTTTGCTGTAAAGGACATAATTGGGAGAATTGACAAATTTTAAATGGGGTGCCTGGGTGAAGAATGTAGATTTCCTGGTACTACTCTTGCAAATTTTCTTTAAGTCTCTAATGTGTCAAATAAACAGTATTGTTTAAGGAATTCAACCACTTTCTATGTGATCTCGGGCAGGTCACCGAACTTCCAAGTTTGTTTTTTGTTCTGTAAAAGTAGGGAAATAATTTGGTAGTTTTGATGGGAAAATAAATGAGATGGTGTGTACACTGGTGTTTATTAGAGATTCAGTAAAGGCTAGTTTCCTTTTCCTTTTCAACCTGAGCCATCAACTCAGCCAACCTGAGTATCAACCTAATACTTTGATCGTGATCTACTGGTGGGGAGAAGGGGTTGGAAGGAACAATAGGATTTATGCTTTGCTTCACAAGGTGAACAAGTAACATTGTAAGAAACATCCCTGAAGCTCCAAGCTCAATGTTTTCCTTTGGGTGACTTTATAATCTGCTAAGAAACTATCATTCCACAGGGCAGTGATTCCAAAATTGGGGTCCACAGATCTATTCTTGGAGGTCCAGAGAGTTTTCTGAAGCAAGTTTTGCATGTTTTCTTAAATTAAAATAACAATTAATATCATCTTACCAGCATGATCATATTTAACTGAGTGACTATAGTGTCCATATTTGCAATTGTTTTCAAAATTTCAGAGCCCAAATTTATTATCATGAGCTAATGAGAAAAAGAAGTGGATTCGAAAAGTAATTTATGAATTTGTGCCAAGTGAAGGTTATTGCCAGCAAAAATGGAACCCTTACGTTAATACAAAAAAGATGTTCTGTCCTCAAGACATCTTACCTCCATCTGTCAGACAAATTATTCTACTATAAATAATAAGCATGATAAATTAATAAACGATATACTCTGAGAAAGTGATAAGTGTTATGGAAAAGGAGAAAGTAGAGCAAGTTAAGAGTAATCAGGAGTACCAAGTCAGGACTGGGGAGAGGCATCAGGTTCAATATTAAATATATTGACCAGAGTTGGTTCCACTGAAAGGTAACATTTAAGCAAAGACTACATGGAGGTAAAGAAATAATCTGGGGCAGATGTCTGAGAAAAGCAGATACCTGGAGGAAGAGTATTTGAGAAAGAGCCAAGTCACTGAGGCAGGAGTATGGTGTGTTCAAGGAACAATAGGAAGGCCAGAATGGCTGCAGCAGAGTAAATGAGGAGGGAAATGGTTGGAGAGGACTGTCAGAGCAGTAAGGGTGGGGAACAGGTGATGTATGGTATTATGGAGCATTCGTCTTAGGGATCTGGACTTTTAGTTTGGGAGAAATGGGGTTTTGAGCAGAGGAGTAACTCACCCTGAAGTACATTTTGAAAGGATTACTCTGAACAGACTGTAGGTGGCAAAAGTGGAAGTGGGGAGAGGGGTCAGGAGGCTATCTTGGCGGTCCACATGAGAAATGACTGGCCCAGACAAAGAGGACGCTCAGAGGGTGGTTAAGAAATAAGGTTCTGGTTCTGTTTTGAAGGTAAAGCCAATTGGATATGCCTAGACATTGGGTAACAGTGTGAGAGAAAGGTAAGACTCAATGATAAATCCAAGGTTGCTGAGTTGGATGATTGGAAGATGGATTGTCCAATCACTGAAAGAGACAAGGTTGTAGGGAGAGCAGTGGGACATACATACTGAGTTTGAGATGTCTGTAAGGCATCCAAAAGGATATATGCATCTGGACCTCAGAACTGGTGGAGATGGAAATGTGTCCTCGGTATTTATAGCCATGAACCCACAGTGTGATGAACAAGGGAATACAAGCAAATAGAAAAGAATGCAAAGAAATGAGCCCTGGGAATCTACAGTGTTGAATGCTTGGGGAGAGAAGGATCCACAAAAGCAATTTAGCAGGAATAACCAGTGAAGGGGACAAAAAAACATGAGTACAATGTCTCGGATGCCAGATGAAGACAGGAATCACTGGTCCAATTCTTCACTTGCCTGTAATGGGACTCTACATCCAAACCATTTGCCATGTAACTTTCTAGTGCCTTCCCACGGTGATGGGGATAGTTCCCCCACTTGCTGTGTGCTTGGACACACGAATAACTTTGGTGGGCGTGAATACAACAGAGGCCTGAGGTGGACTTGCATGGTTTGTCTTATCTCTTGCATCCCTGGCATTTTCCATGAGAAGAATATGTCCTAAGTAGCTGCTGATTGAAGGAAAAGGAAAGACTCATGGAACACACCAGAACCCAACCTATAGCCTAAGCAGATCTGCCCCATCTAACCTGCATACCTGTGAGCATAAGAAATAAATTTATTGCTATAAGCCACTGAGCTTGTGATACAAACATGATTGCAGCGACCGCTATTATAACCACACAAAAGTCCCCAGGAACATTTATACAACCCAAAGAGAAAGGGACTTCCCCCTTCTTGGTCACAACCACCTTCATTTGATTTAGATAAATGATGTGACACTTCTTGCACCTGCAGGTTGTGGTGTAAGTTCACTCCTGCCAGTGTGTGTGTGTGTGTGTGTGTGTGTGTGTGTGTGTGTGTGTATGTAATATTTCTCCACTGATGCTTACGACCGGGTGCAGAAACCAGTAGACTAGATGACCTCCAAAGGGTTCTTCCAAATCTAAAACATCATGATTCTACATAATCCAACCCACTCTATGTTTTGCCTGTGTCACACGTAGCCCCTTCCTTCTGGCAGTTCCTGCTTTAAGTCAAATGGAGGTCACTCTCTGTCCCTGTGCTTTAGTATCATTACTTCTGAGGTCTCTTGCAACTAGCAAATACGAGAGGCCTCCACCTTCCAGAGTCCTGTATCACAGCCTGTAGATGGGGGAGGAAATGAATATAGAGATGGGGCAGCAGGTGGTGTAGCTCCTGTGTGGTGTGGAGAGGAGTCGTGGAGACAGTTGATCTCCCAGATACCAGCTTCCTGACCCCTGGACTCTCAGATCAAATGGCTGCTTGCAATAGACTGGAAGGGGTCCTGGAAATAGGGCAAAATTCCTTTAAGAGCACAAATGTGGAAATCAAAGGACCATACTAGAAACACTGGATCAACAGTAACACTTAATAGAGTCCTAGATTTGCCATGTGAACAGAAAACCTAAGAGGAAAAATGAAACTACATGGAATGTTTGAAAGTCCCATCATCACAGATGTTCCCCTTATATCCTGGAAATTCCTAGACAGGGCCTGACCTTAAATGTAGGTGGATATTAGGAAAATAACTGGTATGGTTTTTCTCTCTCTCTCTTAAGCTCTCTTTCTCTCTTTAAATAAGTTCCCTGTAACTTCTAGAGAGCATACAAAATTAATAAGAGATAAATTCCACCTTTCGGGGAACTCTCAAGGACTTTTAAAGTTGTAATTCATCTTAATAAGGTGTCAACATAGAAAGCAGACCAGTATTTACATCAGCCCCAAAAGAATTTTTTCTATCCAAAGAGATTGAAGGTTTACTGGATTAGAAAGGAATTTCCCTCTTTATCTTTAGAGATTGTAAAATTCCTTCTTTTGTTATTTCCTTCTTTCTTTCCTGGAGGGATGCTCTATTCCTACAGTTTTCTTACTGATCCATTTCACCCCATCCCAGAGAAAGAGCTGAGATTTCGACAGCCCCCAGACTACATTTTGTTGTTCAACTACTCTGAAAGAAGCATAAGGATCCTGAGAGCACTGATCACTTTTCTTGATCATCTTTAGTGGCTTTCTTCGGGAATCTTTAATTCTACTTCCAGTGTGTGTGTGTGTGTGTGTGTGTGTGTGTGTGTGTGTGTGTAGGCACACCTACTAGAGGCAACACTATATTTTTAAAAAACACACAAAAAAACTTTTCTTCAAAAACATACTTACTATTTGATGACTCTGGGAAGCCATGTCTTGATTTGTTCATCAAGAAGTTTTTAAAGGCTGGCTGCATCGATGGGAATATTGTCACGTGACAGTAAAATTTCTGTTAGATTCATCAAATTCAGTTAAATAAATCAATTCAACTACATAAAATTACGGTGCATACATACAATGGGAAGTATTTCCCACCCTGTAGCTGTTAAAAATAATTATTTAGCTTACCTCCAAGACACATTATTAAGTGGAAAAAAAGATGCAGCGGTGTCTAGAATGTGCTAGCATTTATATAAGGGGAGGAAAGAATATATATGTATATGTTTATAAAAGCTCAAAATATATCTGAAAGAATACACAGGAAACTTTAACTATGGTAGCCAATGGGAGTGCAGCTATGGGAGGAGGCAGGAAGGACGGAAACCTATTTGTGACTGTGTACTTGAATTTATCATGCAAGTATTTTACCTCTTCAACGAAAAAAAGCAAAATCATAGAAAATGTCCCCCTTGGTCCCATTTTTAGGAGCCATGGGGTAGAGTGTTCTACCGACATGAGGTTGGGCTTTGGGGTCAGCCAGGTTAAGATTTGAATCCATGTGGGGCAGCTGGGTGGCTCAGTCGGTTAAGCCTCTGACTTCAGGTCATAATCTCGCAGTCCGTGAGTTCGAGCCCCATGTTGGGCTCTGTGCTGACAGCTCAGTGCCTGAAGCCTGCTTCGTATTCTGTGTCTCCCTCTCTCTCTGCTCCCACTCCCCAACACCCCTTCTACCCCCCACCCCCCCCCCCGTCTCATGCTCTGTCTCTCTCAAAAATAAACATTAAAATTAAAAAAAATAAAAAGATTTGAATCTACAGGCTGTGAGACTTCCTGCCAGTCTCTGAACTTGCCTGAAGCCCTCTTCTCTGTGAAATGGGGGAGATGATAACTACTGTAAATGATGGCCTTGGGGATCAACAAAAGCAATGAATGGAAAAACACAGTAGCCCTGATTTCCTCTCTGCCTGTTGGAAGGGGCCTGCTTTGGCTACAGGATGTCCTTCAAGATTTTTAAAGAGTTAATTGATTGCAGCCTGTTCTTTTCCATCTGTCACATCCAAAGGGCATGAACAAACCTTTAGTAAGATGCGCCTGGCTCTGCCACAGGGAGTAGTTCTTGGTGCCTCAAAACCAAGATCCCACTGCCTTGAGCGCAAGATGACGCTGAAGAAAAAACAGGGAAAGAAACTTTACTACTTGTCGTGGTACGTGAAACTTCACCACTAAATTTCTCCCTTTTATACCTTGGTAGCCAGTAAATCTCTAGTGGCCTCAGTATAGACGATATTTAAACCTCATCTACTAACACTTTGCAGGGAATTCATTTAAGCAATTAAAACCTTGCCCTTCTCCATGCATCACCACCCGTAAAAGAGGACTAGGAAAGGCCGGGCCCACCAGCCTCCAGTCCAGTCCAAACTGCCGCTTGGTAGATTTTAGAAGGAACCTTCTCCTCAAGACCCTTTACCACCATCTGCTGGAGAGCTGAAGGTATCAGCTATACAGATGCCCCCACGCCTGCCAGAGGATGGCACTCCTTGGAACTGCGCAACACAAAGCCCGCACAATCTGAACAAATGCCCCCAGACAAGCTTCACGGTTTTGCCAAGGGCTGGCACTACTCCTGGAGCACAGGCACCATTGATAAGTAGCCGTCACCTTCAGGGGTGCGTCCCACAGGAATTCGTGCCTGCAAGGACTCTCCTTGCTCACCCACAGTACTGGACTCAAGTTTCCCCCTTTCCCCACACCTCTCGGATGGGATATCTGTAGGTCCCCTCCAGACCATTTCAAAGACCTTTCAGGAGCCCACGACCTCCGCAGGTGAAGGAGTTTTTAAGGCGTGTGAATTCATCCTTCCATCATTGCCTGAGGCAGCACCGCCAGTTGCGACAGCCAAGGGACCTGGAAGGGAATGCAGCATTGGCATGCAAGCTTGGCAGATGGGAAACAGATCTGACTAGGTGCCATCAAAACAAGGCAACTGGCCATTGGAAACTCTGCCGAGGTCTCGCGTGCTGGGGAGTGGGAGAGGAGAGGAGGGGAAAGAAGTCCTGTGGGGCTCTCACAGCCGGTCAGCTCCTCATCTCAAAGACACAAATGAGGTTTGGCTTCATTTCAGCCCGCTGATTGCTTTATTTCAAATTACCCTAACTACTTAGCATGGTAAATTAAGTTGAAACCCCCAAAAGTTTGCAGAGGATGTCATCTAATCTGATTAAAAGGAATATTCCCGTCACAAGCGAGGGAGGAAATGGAAATTACTCTGAGCGCACTGCTATTAAATAATTTGCATAGACTTGCATATGCTATACATCAGAAAAGCATACGCTGCTTCGATTTAATGAAATAATTTTCCCTCTCTAAAGACTGTTACAGTTTCTGTCCTTCCCTATCTTTTTCTTTTCCCATCTGTCTCTTTTTTAATGTTAAAATTATTTCATGGGGAGGGTACAGAGCTATGCACAAATCACATGAAATATGCTAATAATCTTCCTGCTGGCAGGGCTGGGCGGTCTTGAAACTGCATGGCCAAACTTCCCATGTGCCCTCCCCCATGTCTCCCTCACATAATTAAAGGCTCCCTTTACAGCCCTTAAAAGGTCCAACTTGATTCATTTTGGGGCTCCCATTGATGGGGGGGTTGGTTAAAACCAATCTTTTGGCCCTACTTTCCCAGTGATGTTTTCCTAACCCTAAGGAACAGCATCTAAATCAAAATGAAAATGAAAGGAAAAATCCCCATCAAGCTCATGTCATCCATATCTGTTGAGTCTATGATGCTGCCATTGTGGTTGCACGTGTACAATAATCATCCTTGAAAGATTTTTGTGCCTGCTCTGCTTCTCAGGGTTCAAAACCCTTGACAAATGTTGGCTGCTGTTAAAGCGTCACCCCTATTTTTATCAATGGAGACAAGGAAGCCCAGATAGATGAACATGATGCAGGGGGGTGCGATGGGGGATGAAATCTATCTATTCTTGTATTCTCTATGGATATTCACTAGTTTTTGGTAATATTTTAGCAGATCTCATGTTCAGTTGTAACGTAGCCAACAGAGGAATTCTAGTGAATTCCCCAACAAAATTACATTAGGATCAAATGTGATCGTTATAAACACTATCCAGATGTTGGGGATGGACTGGATATAACTCTTTAAGCCCCAAATTACAGTATAATAAATGCAAGCATGGGGATCTGCCAATACATCTGAACTTCGTGTCGGAAACCAGGTCTGACCTTAATTTAACTCTATAAGGAACTAAGAGTTTCCCCACTTGTATAGTTAGGATGCATCCAAAGATCTCCAAGTGCTATATTGTCACGAGTTTTACCACTTACTTGAAGAATGACCATATCAAATTCTGGAGTCAAGCCAATCTTAATGCAAGCATTTTATTAGCACATTTAGAAAGGAAACAGAATTGCAAATAGAAATAACTACTGAGGTTATGAAACAAACCTGTGAAATGAAATACAATATAATACTAAGATCACATTTGTCCTTGGTAAAGCTCAGGGAGTTAAGATACTATAATAAGCACTAAAATATTTTACTACATAAACCAGGGATGCTAACTAACACAGGCCCACAGAGAAAGATAAAATTTAGCAAGGAAAAACTTCATCCTTTGCCCCTAAAAATTTTTTTTTCTATAGGTAGGGCTGATATAAACCGATAACTTTGTATTACAGCTCAAGATCAGTACGGAATGTATCCTAATAAGAATATCAGCGCTTATAAGGGAAAATAGATATTTCAAATATTCTAGTGTCAAATTAAAAAAAAAAAACAAAAAAAAACCAGGTACTCTGAGAAGCTGGAAACAATAGACTAACCAATTTGCTAAATAGTATACCATAGCATGCCTACTAAATGCATACTATTATTTTGGATGTTTCTGGAAGAAACAGAAAGTAAAAGGAAACGTTTTAAGGAGAGCCAAATATGCATCAAGTCATTTAAGAGATGTATGTTCTTTATCTGGATATACCAAATTACAGAATGGTCTCCTCCCTGGAGAAACTTGAAACATAGTGCCAAAGACATGAGGTATCCAACCTCCCAAATTCAGAAGTTAAATCACCAAACAAAATAATAAATGTCACAAGTTAGCGTAAGTATAACATTGAGAGGTTCTGTGTATCTCCCACCACCAACTTTCCAAACAAGAAAAAAAAAAAAAAAGCTATTCATAGCAGTCAAAAAGTATTGGGGAAAAAAAACACATCAAATCATCTACCAAAAATATGAAACCTACAACATGATTGTGAGTGTTAACCTCAGTAGTTTTTAAAATTACACCCTTTTTGAAAAAAGAAATAAAAATCTATCACTATCACATCGATATAGTTTGGGGCACCTGCGTGGTTCAGTCAGTTAAGTGTCCGACTCTTGATTTCGGCTCAGGGCATGATTTCACAGTTGGGCTCCACACTGACAGCTCAGAACCTGCCTGGGATTCTTTCTCTACCTGTGACCCTCCCCTGCTCACTCGCTCACTCTCTCTCTCTCTCAAAATAAATAAATAAACATTAAAAAAATACATTTAGATAGTCTTTGAACTCTCCCTCTGTTCCCTCCTGATCTCCTTCCCCAATATTTTCATCATTCAGTATATGACTATGAGGCATACAAAGGGTTCAGACAAAGGAGTGTCAAGGAGGGGAGGTTGTTTGAGAATGGAGAACTTGGATGAGCTGGCACCATATTAAGCCTCGAGATACTCTCAGTAGAATAACTCAAGTGTCCACTGACGTTTTAATGGAAAAACAACATGTGGTATATCCATACAAGAGAATACTATTCAGCCATTAAAATGAATGCAATTCTGACACACGTCACAATACATATGAACCTTGAAAACATTATGCTAAGTGGAAGAATCCAGACACAGAAAGGGAAATATGGTATAATTCCACTTGTATGAGGTATACTTAGAATAGGCAAATTCATGGAGCCAAAATAGAACAATGGTAACCAGACACTAAAGGAAGGATGGAATGGGAAGTTATAGTTATAGGGACAAAATTTCTGTTTGAGATGGTGAAAAAGTTCTGGAAACCGACAGTGGTGATGGTTGCACATTATTGTGAATGTACTTAATGCCTCTGAATTCTGTACTTAACACTGGTTAAAATGGTAAATTTTATGTTATGTATATTTGCCATAATGAAAAATATTTTTTAAATACATAGTCATGAGAGAAGACAGTGGAAACCAACGTGCCCTGGCAGTGATAGGCCTGGAATATGCGAAGATGAGTGAGTGTTGGCAAAGCAGGTTTGCTGAAGGCAAATTTCCTCCCAGGGTCAGTCAATTAACTGTGTATAAAACAGTATGGAGTAAGGATTACTATAAGAACCTAGAAGTGCCCGACCCACCTAAAGGCAATAATTCAACTAAAAAACAAAGCAAACGCAATGCAAATATCTTTAGGGGAAGGGTACCAATTTTTCACTCTGGATATTGGACATTAATGTGATGTTGGACCTACAACAAATACTTGCTATAGGGTTTCTACTTCTAAGCACGTCTTACCAGAAACTGGAGGCAGAACTTGAGGAGTGGAGGGAGGTAAGATCTATAACAACAAAACAACCACCAGCATGTATAAAAAGCTTCCTGTGTACTAGGTAAGCACTGGAAGTGTTTTATATGTATTTTATTTAATCCACAAAATTACCTATGAGGTAGGAACTACAATTATTCCCATGTGATAGATGCAGAAACAGAGGCACAGAGGGATTAAGTCTTTCACAGGTAGATAAGTAGAAGAGCCAGCTGGCCATCTGGTTCCAGTCTAGGATCCCAGCCCTCAAGGCATAAACAAACAAACCAAAAAAAAAAAAAAAGAGTAGAGCCAGTGATTCTCAAACTGGAAAACTTTTTCAAGCATACAGGGTTAAAAGACACATATACTGAAACTGTAAGCAAAACAAAGTTGGCAGGGGAAGCAGGTACCGAAAGGAGATGATGAGGTCGGAAGTTCATTTAACATCCATATTTAAGTGGAAAATGAAGAAACAGAACACATTGGAGACTGAGGATAATGTTAGAGATGGGGGAAAACACCAGAAGTGTTAATGGCACCAAGGTAAAACAAAAGAGGGCTTCAAGAACTTCAACAATAGCAAATGCTACAGCGGAAGAAGAACCAAGAGTGGGCTCATACTAGTAGATCAGAGCGCAATAGCGAACAACCCCCAATGCCAGGCTTCAGAAAAGCCAAGTCTAACTCTTGCTCAAGATACAGGTCCATCACTGGTTGGCCGGGGATTCCTCTCCACGCTGACGTTCTCTGTCGAGGACCCAGGCTCATGGAGCAACCACCTCCAGAATTGCCCTTTGTCATGGGAGAGAGAACAGGAGAGTGACTGGCTAAGGGCCACTAAGATTTTGAGTGTGGGTGCATATATCACTTCCACTCATATTGCATTGGCAAAAGTCAGTCATGTGGCCACATCCAAATTAAGGAGGGCAAGGAAGTGAAATTCTACCATAAGCCTACATGAAATCAGAAATATTTGGTGAATGGCACTAATAACTACCACATTATCCCCAAGAGTAGTTTCAATAACAATATACCCCCTAACATTTACAGATTAAAAACATTTCTTGCCTATATTATCTCACAGGAGCCCCACAAATCAAGGTCTGTTTTATTATTTCCATTTTAAAGCCGAGGACACGGGCTCAAAGAAATTAAGTTACTTGCCCAAGGTCACATCCTACGAAGTGGCAGCACTGGGACTTGAACCCTAATTTCCTGACGCTTTGTCCAGTCCAGGGCTGTTTATTTGATGTCTCCAGGCAGACAGCGGGGGGCAGATGCCAGATTGCAGTGGAAATCAGTTGCAAGTGAAGAAATGGAAGAGTGTTCACCAAGAAGTTTAGATCTGATCTTGCAGCCATGGGAAGTTTCCTAACTGGGGAGTGACATATTTAAAGGAATGTTTTAAAAGGCTTAATTAGAGCTCGTCAAGTGTGCCTCAGACAGGCAGCCAGATGCACTACTTCTGGAAAAATTTTTAATTGTTTCAGCCTTTTGGGAAAGCGGTTTGGTGATATGGATTGGGAGTCTTATTAAGAAAAATTCATCCTCAGGGGCGCCTGGGTGGCGCAGTCGGTTAAGCGTCCGACTTCAGCCAGGTCACGATCTCGAGGTCCGTGAGTTCGAGCCCCGCGTCGGGCTCTGGGCTGATGGCTCAGAGCCTGGAACCTGTTTCCGACTCTGTGTCTCCCTCTCTCTGCCCCTCCCCCGTTCATGCTCTGTCTCTCTCTGTCCCAAAAATAAATAAACGTTGAAAAAAAAAAAATTAAAAAAAAAAAAAAAATTCATCCTCAAAAAAAAAAAAAAAGGGAAAGAAAAGAAAAACAAAGTTTCATTCTCTTCTAGAACTCTTCTACAAGAATATAATCAGCTAAGGATTAGTGAGACCATTAATATTACTGGGAGATATTTTGGGTGCAAAAGAAATTTTCTGAAAAAATTTAAGTGTCTAAACGTAGGCAAACAAGAAAACCTACAGTTTACCCACAAGATAGAATATGAGGGAACTTTTCAAACAACACTTCAAGAATTTTTGGTGGCATGGGAAAAATCCTCATGATATGAAGTTAAGAAAGCAGAATATAAAGTTATGTAGGGTTAAGACAATTATGAAAATATACACACCGACATATATTCTCTGTGTGCTTGGACTGTGAATGATTGTATTTCACCGAGCCTTTCCTGGGTTTTCTAATTTTCTACAACATATACATGTTACTTTCAGGTAGATGAAAAAACAATAAAAATTGTAATAGACAATAGAAGTTATGTAAATAATAAAAGTTACAAAAAGAAAATAAAATTGAGAGCCACACAAGTTGAATTACAAGAGTAGAGACAAAAAAAAAAAAAAATACAGGCTTTCAGGGGAGGCACAGGAGAAGAGGATGGTTTATTATTTTGTTCTGTTTCATCTAAAAGATGTTGCACCAACTGTGAGGCAAAGAGGCCCAGCCACCAATGGAAAAGGTTTGATTACCAACCATTGCAGAAGTGGACCTGCAGAAAAGACTGCCAGTCACACACCATAGCTTCATGTAGCGGCCCCCCTCTCTTTAGAGAAAGGAAAGGAATAGAATGAATCTTGACATTAGTCAGAAGGTTACACTTGAGCAGCTAGTTGTCACTGTGTTATGGTTTAGAAAAAGCCTGGTCTGAGAATAAAGACACTTGGACTCTGTCATGAACTCCTACTATCTTGGGAAAATCAGGAACTCAGTTTCGTCATCTGTTGAAAAGCACAGGGCGGAAAACGGGTGGTCTCTAAAATGTTTTTCAACCTTAAACCTTATGGCTATTTTAATCCATATTAATTGCATGTTAATGAAATCAACCTGTAAGTGTATCTGTGTTAAAAATGCTCAACTAGACGACCTACCGCAGCAAACTAAATTGGAGTGCTTTTCTTTGTGTTAGTATTCGAGGTGTTTTGTTAAATTAAAAGTCTTTTCACTAGCATCTAACATTTCCAAAAACGGTTCATAGAGTTAAAAGAAAACTTAGCTATTTGAGGCGCCTGAGAGGCTCAGTTGGTTAAGGCTCCAACTTCGGTCAGGTCATAATCTGGCAGTTCGTGGGTTTGAGCCCCATGTCCGGCTCTGTGCTGACAGCTCGGAGCCTGAAGCCTGCTTCAGATTGTGTGTCTCCCTCTCTCTCTGCTCCTCCCCTGCTCATGCTCTCTCTCTCAAAAATGAATAAACATTTTTTAAAATTTTTTAATTAAAAAAATAAAAGAAAACTTAGTTGTCAAATTTCTCAAATATTTTCAATGGAATCTTTATTTATTTATTTTTTCGTCCAAAGGCTAAAAAGAGTCCAGTCAGAGGTGGAAGGCAGGAAACACATCTCAACACAAACACACTACAAACAACAACCCTTTGGTGTGACCCACCTTGCTTTATAGTCAGGATGAGCTTCTCCTTTTTCTTTTGGATACAGTTGCCTTCAAGTAAGAAATTTACAGGAACATGCAAATATAAAAGGTGACTTAAATTCATTAAGTAGAGATGGGAGACCTAAAACTGATCCAAATCACCTGAATTTCTAAATAAAGAATAAATTAAGCCTTCACTTAATACAGAAATATTTTAAAGCAAAATTCAGCAAACTTCTTGAAAGGCCAGATTTAATACAGAAATATTTTAAAGCAAAATTCAGCAAACTTCTTGAAAGGCCAGATAGTATTTTAGGCTTTGCAGGCCAGAAGAGGTCTCATTCATAACTCTTAAACTCTGCCTTCATAGTACAAAACAATCCCAGGCAATCATGAATGTGTGTGTGTAGTTATGTTCCAATAAAACTTTATTTATAAAACTCTATTTATAAAAAGAAATGGCCAGCCTGTCTGTCCCCGTTGTAGAGCCTATTTTCTATTCATGCATCCAGTTAAGGTTAAGAGATATGGGTGAAAAGGAAGAGGAGGAAAAACATAACGGGCAGGAAGATTGAGATAAAGGGGAAGAACCAAGTGTGGAGGGAGAAAGAGGATGCAAGAAGGGGGTGATTTGAGCCTGAAGAGGAAATTAAAATAATATCCACACAGGAGAAGAGGGCAGAATAGAAATAGGGAAAAAAATGTGGGGGGGCATACAGAGGGAGAGAGAAAGACAAAGCGATGGAAAGAAACAGCACAGAAATAGGAAAATTTCTACTATAGTTACAGGGCCACAGAGAAAAACACCAGGGGTCATTTATAAACAAAGAGCACTTATAACTAAGCTCAGTAGCATTTTTTCCCCTAAAAGTTAAATAAAAACTGTTTGACTCACAGCTTTAAGCTTTTATTTAATAAAACAATTAAAAAAAAAAAGTAACACGCAAGAAAAACAGACTGAAGGAGAAAGACTAAAAGCAAAGGTATGTAAAGAAAAGGGAGGTGCAAAAGGGAACACCAAGTGGGGACACGGGTAGGGTGGTGACAGCCAGCAGGTAAGAAAAAAAAGGTCCATTTTCCCTGACCTTCGTCTCTTCTCTCTGGAATTCTAAGTGTCAAGTTAGATCTGAAACCCTCTGGTCTTGTTGGAGACTTCCTGGTAAAAACATCCACCTGGCATATGCCCTGCCGTGACGTGGTAGCCGTACCCACTCCCCAGGCCTCCAACCCATCCCACGGCCAGTGGTCTCAGCCTATCATGCACTTGTCTTTCCGGAAATCGCCCAGTGTCAAATTCCTCCCCGGCACACCGTGAGCTCAGTGTGTACACCAGTCTTTAATGACAAGGGTGGAAAATCAGCCATGGGTCACCTTCCTCATCCACTGGTCACACCTTAGCGTTTCTTTCCAATCAAGAATTGTACCAAAAGGACCTCCAGACCTAGGAATCCTCTGGCATTTTAGTTCTAATGACTAAAGTCTACCTTTCAGGTCTAACTTCAAACCTCATAACCTGAGATGTGAGTGTGAGAAGAGAATGAAGCCTTCATACCTACTGGGCAGAATTACATTTAAACCATCTCGATTAAGTGGGGATCTCCCACTCTCGGCCCCCTTCCATTTCTTCCTCTAGCATGCTCTCTCCTCCAGAGACAATTCAACAGCCTGTTTTCAAGCCATACTTGGCTTTAAATAACACTCACATTCAGGAAGTTCTTCTTTACATTTAACCCAAATCCCTTCTGCTACAGTTAAAACCCGTTTCGTCAGTGGAGATTTGGAACAGCTGGTTCCCATTCTCTTTATGGCAACTCTTCTTAAAGATTCATAGGCTTACACAGGACGTCCCTACCAACTTCACCTACGGCATACAGCTTCCTTTTCTCTAGCATTTTCCTAGAATATTTTCCTAAGCAGTTACTAATAATTGCCTAGTCTGTAGAGAGCTGACTCGTTGAGCAAATTTCTACAAAGAAAGACAATAGCGCCTATCTGATTACTCAAGGGATTACCTGAATTATTAAATACCTCTGCTTTTGTGAAGACACTGTTAGGTTGAAGTCTGGGACAGAACAAAGACTAAAAGTAGGGCAGAATGCTTACGTCTGAGTAGGGAAGCATGTGGAACGACCAATCTTTGGCCAACTGCCTACCGCTCTGCTTAAGAGTATCACTGCTTCAAGGCACTTCAGAATTTTGACAGATAGCACCCAACGTTGGTCTCTCACTTAAATTTGTAGCTCTGCCCCCACCCCTGCCATCACATATCTCAAACTGTTTCTTCTCTAAAGCATTAACAAAAAAAAAAAGAAAAAAGAAAAAAGAAAAGAAAACCTGGAGCAATACAAAAGATCTTCAGCTGACTCTTAGGAGCAAACAACATATGTTCTTGAACATCTGTGCTTTTCCCAAGCTATTTTTTTCCATTATTGTCAAGAGAAAAGAAGTTTAGTGGAATGTTTCTCCACAGAGGCACAAGTCTATAATACTCCCTGTTGATTACATATAAAAGACACAAAATATTAGTTTATTAAAAGCAGCTTCGACCATTGCTGTACAAAGCAGTTCTCCGATGGAACAGATTTATGAAGTAACAGCTGAAAGGTATGCAGATCACAGATACATGACAAATGTACTTTATTACACGGATCAGAAATACCATATGTACTAGCAGTTACTGTACAATGATACACAACACCCAAGT
This sequence comes from Prionailurus bengalensis, assembly GCF_016509475.1. Lineage (NCBI taxonomy): Eukaryota > Metazoa > Chordata > Mammalia > Carnivora > Felidae > Prionailurus > Prionailurus bengalensis. The sequence goes on from NC_057358.1 coordinate 91,186,452, forward strand.
TAGACTATGTAAAGGTTTTGCTGATATTGAAAACTATAAAGACACAATGTGAGAGTGAGAGAGTGTTTCATAAGATAGCATAATGCCAAGACAAGTCATTGCTTTAGGAAATTAAATCCACTCTGCATATTATAAACTTAATGTATTAGAAAACTGTCCCATTCTTTAAATTACAATGCGAAGAACTGTACCCCATTCATTGTTAAAAGCAGATGTTTGTAACCTTCTTCCATACTTTAAAGTGGAACTTACTGGAATAAATACCAGACTTAACATACATTAACAAATTTAAGATTTTGGATTTTGTTAGTTCCACCAAAAAGGATACTTAAGTCTGTAATTGTGCAGCACCAAAAGACTATCAAGGGTGAGATAAGCATACCACATTTCAGACGGGGCAACTTCCCACAAGGCATTTCTTAGCTAAAATGATGATAGCAGCTTTCAACCCAATTTCTAAGTACAGTGTTTGAATCCATTCTGCTGTGTTCCAACCAAGTGCCTGTCTACCCCTAGCGTGTCAGAATAGTACTCCCAAGGCTGCCTGTTCCAACTTCCAACACTTTGGTCAGAAGGTTCTTCCTTGGATTGACTCAAAGTCCATCTCTCTGAAGCGTCCCATCAGAGGCATTCATTCTACAGCCTGGGGCAGCCTTGCTCGCAACTGATTAGGTGCCTAACTGTGAGCAAATACACTGGCCTCTTCCAAGCTGTTCCCTCATCTGAAAACTGGGGTAAGAGTAGTGATCCCACAGCATCGTTTTAAGGATTAAATAATATAGGTAAAGCACTTAACTTGGCATTCCCTAAACGTGGGTTGTTATCATGACTATTATTCTGCCAAAAGAGTCGTATGTGATACCACATTTTTCTCCTGCTCTAAAAATAGGTGAAGACCTCTGGCATTCAACGCTATCAAATTTAAGGTTTTGGGTAGGTAGGCACAAATCTCGCCCTGGCTCCCCTACTGCCTGAGGGCCCTGGGAGCAGCAGAGGGGCCTTTGACCTGACATGAGTGCTTAACAGCTCTCCATCCACCTCCCTCCACACCCAACATTTCCTTGTAATATTCGTACATGTCTGCTACCATGGCATTTGCGGGGAAAAAGAATTCCACCTTGTGGCTAGCATGAATTTCAACTGCTCTGCCAGGTGGCATCAGAAGTTAGTCACTTAGCTAGTAAGCTTAGTCAACAGCCCAACATCTGCTTCTCAATTGCAGTATTTATAAATTTGGGAATTCCTTAATGTCTTTGGATTCCTCCCATTTACTTTGTGGCTAGTGTTCACTGATCTAAACTACACACCCCTAACCCTCAAGGTCACAAATAATCCATCTCAGATATTTAAACCAAGGCACTTATAGCCAGTTATTTTTCATTCTCCACCTCTCAAAACTCATATCCCAGATACATAAATCTAAATTTTGAAAACACCCAAATTCCCTCATAAGCAAATATATTCTGCTGCATATTTATTCTCGGCAGTATGTGGACTAGTGGAGGAAAAAACTGTACCTACAATGAATGTGACACTAGAAAAAACAAAAGCAAAAAAAAGATGTGCTGAAAACCACTACTTGAGCCTGCCTTTGAGCTTCAGCTACAGTTCACTTGACTGCCCTGAGAGCCTTGGTACCACAGACTGTGGGCCACACCTTTAGAACTAGGTCAGCCCATTCCACAGAAGCACTACCTAGAGAATTCCAGTCTGGGTTAGGCTGAGATTTGAGAAGGGGTCTATAAACCCTGAGCCTGCAAAATGGACTGAACCCAACATAGATATTGCTAGGAGGATTAACTGAGTTAATACTTTGACTGGAGAGTTTAGGATTAAATCATTTCGCCCAAGGTCTATTTGACAAATAACAAATAGATGAAAACAACTTTGATTATCCTTATTTTAATTTCTTAGAAAACAAAAATAAAAGAGGCACCTGGGTGGTTCAGTTGGTTGGGCGTCTGACTTCAGCTCAGGTCATGATCTCATGGTTTATGAGTTCGAGCCCCACGTTGGGCTGTGCCGACAGCTCGGAGCCGGGAGCCTGCTTCGGATTCTGTGCCTCCCTTTGCTCTGCCTCTTCACTGCTTGCACTCTGTCTCTCTGTCTCTCTCTCTCTCTCTCTCAAAAATAATTAAAACATTTTTAAACATTTAAAAAAAACAATAAAAATAAAATGTTACATTCAGTTCCTACTGTGACTTAGCCCACGCTAATTCCAAAACTGACTTGATGTTTACCTTGAGCTCCATCTGGTGGTTTTACAGCAATTCTCTGGAAAACACGAGTTAAATAAATGACAGATTCTAAAAAAGATTAGCTCATCATCTAAAAGATTAAGGGACTGTGCTATACTAGTTGATGCCCTTTATGAATAAAGCAAGAAGTGACTGTACTCCTAAACTCTTTTTGGAACCTCGGTCTAAATTTCCCGCCACACTTTGGAGGTGGGAACGATCTTGCTGGAGGTGCACCTCAGGATGCCTTAGAAGCCCCAGTCACACCTGAGTGCCAAACCCTTTCTAACAGCCACCTTTCACCGGTGGTGTTTTGGTTTCTTATCGTTAACTTTTAAGCTAAATTCTGAAGAGACAAATTTCACTGACCGGACAAACTGAAGTGAACATCCTGACATCGAGAGGCCGTGGATGAGAGCTCTAAGCTCCTATCACTGGAGTCAAATTAGAACTCATCAGCCGCGGAAAACATGAACATATCCCTGACATTGGCCTCTGACCTCAATTTAAAGAAAACCCTGCTCTAAAATACTTGACCATGGTGTTAAATTTTATATAAGCACTAAGTGTGCAACATCAGTGATGCAGTCAATTGCTATGATGGAATGAAAGGTAAACAACTTGGGGCACCTGGCTGGCTCAGTCGCTGGAGTACACGACTCTTGATCTTGGTGCTGTAAACTCAAGCCCCAAGTTGGGTATAGAGATTACTTACAAAAAAAAAAAAAAAAAAGGTAAATAGCTAGTGTATTTAGGCTGATATTGTCAGCGGCTTAATTGGAAAACATTAGCAACTTTTTATTTCAAGGATAAACATTTATGTATTTACTTTTTCCTCGTAAACTATTTGTTGTTCCTAACTATACCAAAAGGCAAAAAGGAGGAGGAGATTTGAATCTTTAAAATTTAATGACAGGAAAATCTTAAGGTGGTTTTATATACTAGACTTTTCTCAATTTACTCAGTGATTAGTTAATGGATAATTAACTGAAAGGTTAATGGATAATATTTAAATACTTAAAATACATTTTCTCAAAAGAAGCTAATAGAAAATAGTTGGAAAATAAAGTGTGCTCTTGGTTTTGGGGGTAGATTCCCGCAGTTCATTGCTTACTTGCAACACCCAGTGCTCATCCCAACATAATAGATTTCACTTTTAACTTGGTTTTCCTCGGAAGCTAACAGCCTCTTTGGAGTAGAGGCTCATAAACTTCCTAAATCTCCCTCCCCGTGTCCCCAGCACCTGGAAAAGTTCCCAGCACATAGTAGGCACTCAATAAATATTTGTTGTTCCAGTGAACATGTAAGGATGGTCAAGAGGACTACTGTAAAATTCCAGAGGGAATACAAAGTTTAAATTGCTTAACTAGGGGCACCTGGGTGGCTCAGTCAGTTAAGCATCTAACTTTGGCTCAGGTCATATCTCACGATTCATGGGTTTCAGCCCCGAATTGAGCTCTGTGGTGACAGCTCAGAGCCTACAGCCTGCTTTGGATTCTGTTGTCTCCCTCTCCCTCTGCCCCTCCCCTGCTTGCACTCTGTCTCTCTCTCAAAAAATATATATAAACATTAAAAACAGTAAAAAATATATATAAACATTAAAAACAGTAATTAAAAAATGGCATCAATTGTCAGAGCAACCATCAATATAATGCAGTTTTTTTTTTTAACTCAATATAGGGGCACCTGGGTGGCTCAGTCGGCTGAGTGTCCAACTTCGGCTCAGGTCACGATCTCACAGTTCCGTGGGTTCAAGCCTTCCATTGGGCTCTGTGCTGACAGCTCGGAGCCTGGAGCCTGCTTCGGATTCTGTCTTCCTCTCCCTCTGCCCCTCCCCTGCTTGTATTCTGTCTCTCTCAAAAATAAACATCAAAAAAAAAAAAAAAATAAACTGCTTAACTAAAAGTAAACTTAAAGGAAGAGTAAAATTAGTAAACTGTAGCAAAACAGACTTCACAAAAATGATTTCATTTACCAGGATTTCCAACAGTAGAGCCTTCAGAACAATAGTTTGAAAGAGTCAAAGTTAAATAGGTTTCTTTGTTAGATCTCTGCAAGACCATACTAAGCTAAACACTGTTTGTGAATGTCCAGGTATGTGGTAGTTCCCAAACTGATGTGACTATGAAATATATTTTTCACCACACATGTAGAAAAACTGATTTCTTTTAAAAATGTTTTAATGTTTATTTATTTTTGAGAGGGAGAAACGGAGTATGAGTGGGGGAGGGGCAGAGAGAGAGGGGAAACACAGCCTCTGAAACAGGCTCCAGGCTCTGAGCTGTCAGCACAGAGTCCAACGCAGGGCTCGAACTCAAAAACCGTGAGATCATGACCTGAGCCGAAGTCGGACACTTAACCGGCTGAGCCACCCAGGCACCCCCAGAAAACCTGATTCTAAGAAACACAGTGTGAGGAATGTTGTGTTATATTAGGCTACATAATATAAAAACTGACATTAACTAGTTCCCAGGTTGTTCTATCTCCTAAAAAGATGGAGGCTATTAATTTGTAGATGTTAATATTCTACCTAAAAACTTAAGATTTTTTAACAATTTAATTGCAGATGGTCTTCTCTCCTACTAGAAAACCTTAAGGACACATGAAAGAAAAGCACTTCAAGATCTAGACAAAATATCTTTTATTCTGAATTAAACAAAATCAAAACTCTAAACAAGTAGTGCTTATAAGATCCACTGACATATTTTTAGTTGTGTAAGTTTTCTTTAAACCTGAATTAGCTGAAATGTGTCAGTATAATATCTTCTTTTATCTTTATGGAGACCAAACAATTACAACCACAGTAACACTTAATAGAAATTTGAAGTCTGAGAACCCCTGCACATTGGACAGCATCCAATTAAAATACCAGTGTCGCTTTCATTTATCAAAGAAAATATTTTATCAAGCTCCCAAAACAAATTTGAGGAGTTAAGTTGGGTTTGAAGAGAAAGGCCAAGTTAAATCTGGAAACACAGTTTTCATTTGGTGAAAGCTGAAATCCACGTATACATTCTAATCGAAGACCTGTCCCATGTAGGATTTTTCAAATTTTTAAAGAGTCTACCAGGCCAAACCCTTTGCTGCCTTTACTGCTTTTGCTTTGCTTTTCCCCTTCCCTTTTTCTCGCTTTGCCTTCAGCCTTTTCCTTTGTCTCTGGTTCATCCATATGGGGTATTGTCCATGCTGGTCTAGAAGACTCTTTTTGTTTCTCTTAATATCAGTCTCCATCTTCATGTCATCTGAATAAAAAACGAAAACTATTAATGCTCATGAATAAAGAAACAATCTTGTGAAAAAGCATGTTAATGCAATGAGAACATCAGAACTGAAAGTGGTCTGAGACTACAAAAGAAAAAAAAAGTCCCTTTTTCTATGGAATGCTCTTTGACTAACACTGAAAACTCCACACAGCGCATTCAATGGACTCAGACATGCTCTCATGGGTTCCTACAACCATGAAAGACATAAAAAGTATTTGTGAGGAACTAGACATGTCTTCTATTTAGTCACTAAGAGACTTTCTGAAGAATGCTGTCATGACTGTCCTTTGCATTAGTAAAAGTTAAACAGCAGTCATTTAGGATGTATGGGTTTGAGTTACTGCAAGAAGGGTAAGTATATGGCTGGGAGCAGAAGTGGGTTACAAGAACATTTCTCAGATTAAGTGCTTTCTTGAGCTAACTAGGACAGTTGAGCCTATTAAGTGTACCCACACTTTTAATGGACAGGCCTTAGAATTAGAAGTAAATGAACTATGAAGAATGGCTGGCCACTTCTAATGAAGTGTACTCAGAAGAGTCGGAGTAGTAAGCAACAAGCTTGTGACGGGCAGATGACAAAGGAAAATCAGGATGGGGGCACCTGCCTGGCTCAGTCTGTAGAGCATGCAACTCTCAATCTCAGGCTCGTGTGAGTTCAAGCCCCACGTTGGGTGTAGAGGTTACTTAAAGAAAGAAAGGAAAAAAAAAAAGAAAAGAAAAACTTGGGTATAAGGTTGCCTGGCTGGCTCAGTTGGTAATGCACACAATTCTTGACCTTGGGGTCCTGAGTTTGAGCCCCATGTTGGGGGTAGAGTTTACTTAAAAAAAAAAAAAAAGTGTATTGAAAAAAAAAAGAAAAATGAAAGAAAGAAAAGCCTGGATGTACACTGGGGCTGACACTCTTATCCAGGTAACACCCAGAGACCAGCAATCTCCCTGACAGGGAGCTCAGTGCAACCATGCTGTGGTACATCTATCACCAACCTTATCTACTGTGAAGGACAGGCCCAGAATGTCCTCCCATGGGAACTTACCAGGGTATACAAGGTCGTGCATGATCACTACCACCTGACACTGTATTAATTCGTTTATCTGGTTTACTTTCAGTCTCCTCCAATACAATGTAAATCCCATCCGGATAGAAGCAATTTCTGATATTCATCATTATTTTCTCAGTACCTAGAATAATGCCTTCTGTATACTAGCCATTCAATAACTAGTTTTTGAATGATTGTTTTAGGTGCCCTTCTAGGTTCTGGGGATATGGTGGTCCAAATACACTCCTTGCTGTCATGGAGTTTACAATATTCTGTTGAAGGGAGAATAACAAAGCAAACCGCAGCCTGCGTTAAGTGGCTTTTTTAAGAGAAGCACCAGAACCGCACTAAGTAAGACCCAGCAGGCTCTGATGAGCACACGGAAAGACAATGAGATGTTTTAATGATGTGAATGACAATAATTTGCCTTATTTATTCTAAAAAGATCATACTGGGGCGCCTGAGTGGCTCAGTCGGTTGAGCGTCTGACTTTGGCTCAGGTCATGATCTCGTGGTTTGTGAGTTCAAGCCCCGTGTCGGGCTCTGCGCTGATGGCTCAGAGCCTGGAGCTTGCTTCAGATTCTGTGTCTCCCTCTCTCTCCGGCCTTCCCCCACTTGCACTCTGTGTGTGTGCCTCTCTCTCCATCTCAAAAAACATAAACATTTAATAAATCAATCAATCAATCATACTGTTTGATATGTCAAAAATGAATCAAAAGGGAGTGTCTGGGTGGCTCAGTCAGTTGAGCATCTGGCTCTTGATTTTGGCTCAGATCCTGATCCCAGGGTCCTGGGATCCAGTGCCACATTGGTATCCACAATGAACGTGGATCCTCCCTAAGATTCTCTCTCTCCCTCTGCCTGTCCTCCCTTGCATGTGCTCTCCTCTCTCAAATTGGAAAGAAAAAAAAAAAAAATCAAAAGGGAGCAAATGCTGAAGAGAGAAGTAAAACAGGCTACCATCTTGGTTCAGGCAAGAAACAATAGTCATTTTAAAGTGATAACATGAAAGGAGGAGGAAAATGGATAGATTCCTGCTGTATTTTGGAGATATTCAAAGATGCGCTAATGTTTTAGAGGTGAGAAATAAAGGAAAAAGGGATCAAGGTGACTACTAGGTTTGTGGCTTAAGTTGAAGGAAACAAAGTAAGGGGAAACACAAACCTGAGGGCAGAGATGAGCAACCACACTGCAACCAGGCAGATTACTAAATGGAAAGACTCCCCCACTCTCAGTTCTATCCCCATTTAGTTCCTGAAATATTCCAAGGAGGGTAGCTGGACACTGCTGCAGGCAGATGAGAGGATCCCTCTCTAAGAATGATGCGAGAAAAGACCTAGGTTCTGACATACATCCTCCACAACAGAACCTTCTAGGTTCAACCCAATCATACTCCAAGTCTAACAGTTGATAAGTCCTCCCCCACACCTTGTCCCCACCTCCCCTGCCAGCGTCCATTCATCATTTTAGTGCTTTACTTTTAAATATAAACAACCATTCATTACTAGGCTTTGGAGAAAGCCTTCATTGTGAAAGAGAAAGACGAAAAATAAAGGAATGCAGGGGGTGGAGGGAAAAAAGAATTCAAGAACATAGACAAGGCAGAGTAGATCAAAAATTTTCAAACTATAATGAAAATCCTCAATGAGATTAGAGAATATATATCCATTAAGAACCTCAGGCTGTAACAAAGAGTAAAAGAGAAAAAAGAACTCAGAAATTAAAAATATAATAGCAAAACTAAACAACTCAAAATAAGAAATAAACAATAAAGTTATGAAAGTATAAGAGAAAAATAGAAAACAGGAGAGAAAACTACAGAATACATTAAACAGACTCAAAAGCAAACACTCAAAAGCAAATAGGCATCTACCATCCAAAACATATAAGGAACACTTACAATTCAACAAAAGGACAATCCAATTTGAAAGCGTCCTGACTCTTGATTTCAGCTCAGGTCATGATCTCAGGGTCATGAGACATCAGCCCCAGCATGAAGCCTGCTTAAGATTCTCCTCCCTCTCCCTCTGTCCCTCACCGGCTTGCCGGTATGAACATAAAAATGAGCAAAGGACTTGAAAAGATCCTTCTGCAAAGATGATATGCAAATGGCCAACAAGCATATGAAAACATGTTCAACAGCATTAAATGACTGAAGAAATGCAAATCCAAACCACAATGCGACACCACTTCACACCCAGTAGGATGAGGCAATTCTAAAAAGAGAAGGAAAAAGGGGAAAATGGCTGCCTGATACAGAAAACAGTAAACAGAATTATCAACCGACCCAGCCAATTCCATCCATAAGTACAAATCCAAAAGAAATGAAAACATGTATTCAAACAAAAATGTGTACACGAACGTTCACAGCAGCACTATTCACAACGGCCAGAAGGTGAAAGAAAGCAACCCAAAATGCCCATCAACCAACGAATGGATAAACAATGTGTGGTATGTACATAAAACGGTGTATTCTTCAGCCTTGAAAAGGAAGTACTGATACATGCTACAACATGGATGGACCTCAAAAACATTAAGCTCAGTTAAAGAAGTCAGACACAAAAGGTCCTATGTTACAGGATTTCAATTATATGAAATATCCAGAAGAGGTAATCCATAGATACAGAAAACACACCAGTGGTTGCCAGAGACTCAGTGAAGGGAGGAAGAGGGAGACTGTTTTATGGGTATAAAGTTTCCTTTTACGGTGATGAAAATGTTTTGGAAAAAGAGGTGATGTTGGACAACATCACCAACGTACTAAATGATACTGAATTCCACACTTTAAGGTAGTTAATTTTATGTTATGTGAATTGTACCTTAAAGACAAAAAAAGAGCAAATGGGCAGAGGCAGTACGTACGAGGAAAAAGAGACAGCAAGTGTTAAGAAGTTTCAAGGAGAGCTGAAATAAAACAGCAGATTGAGAGAAACGGGAGATCGAGGGAAGGATTTTTCTTTGTTTCCTAGAACATATTTATGCTGTTGGAGTGACCCGGTGAAGAAGACAGACTGATAAGCAGGATGCAGGCGTATAGCCCTTGAGAATGCAGAGGATTCAGAACACAAGCAGAGATACGGGCCTTTGAGAGAGTAATATTAATTAGCAAGAGGGAAAACTTCTAGGACTGGAAGGCTGAGGATCACTGCTCTCTTCCTTGACCACTGGACACCACATAAATACACTTCTATTTTAAGAGCCTGAGTATTGTGAGTGCTTATTTCAGTTTGCTGCCAAACTGTTATATGAGGATGTGAAAACCAAGGAGTCCTTTCGTGTGCTGAAGCTAGTAATATACACAGCCTCTAACTTTAGACTGTGATTAAGACAGGTACCTAGAATCTGTCAAAATCAAATACAGGAAACTTTGATTTGTTTTAGGAAAATAATAAAACGGCATATAACGATTCTTTGAATGGGAACTAGATCTTACAAAGGATAAAATGAAAAACGATCTGCTATCTTGCCTAGTCCCTGACTGAATGATACACTCTTCCAACAAGGATGGGTCTACGTTGTTCGTCAACTCCTGTTATGCTGTATTTCTGACACACCTAGGCTATTGTATAAGCCTAAATACCCTGAATAATCCAAAACATGCCTATTCACATGAAGTGCCTTTAAAATAGTTTAGCATAGAATCTCTAGCAGCACTATAAGCCTTCAAAGAATCAAATGGGCATGGCAGGAGGTTTGTAGGGAAGCATGTGCAGGAAAGAGTGGAGGACAGTCAAAAAGGGAAAAAGAGTCACAAGGGGAAACTGATAGAATTATTATTAATTTTTTTGTTTATTTATTTTGAGAGAGAGAGCGGAGGAGGGGCAGAGAGAGAGAAACAGAGAAATACAGAGAGACAGAGAGACAATCCCAATCAGGCTCTGCCATGTCAGTGCAGAGCCCGATGCAGGGCTCGAACTCACAAACCGTAAGATCATGACCTGAGCCAAAGTCAGACGCTTAACCTAGTGAGCCACCCATGCATCCCTATTATTATTTTTTAAACAAAGCACTTAAACTCACCTTTTTCATCTTGTACCACACATTCAGTTTTCTCTGGACAATGTTTAGGTACCACCACAGTTGCTATCTCTTGAACATCTTTCATTAAAACATCACTATCTATTTTAAGAATACTTTTAAGTCTGCTGAGTTCCTTTGGGGCATTCTTTTTTCTCTTTTCGGCACGCATCTTCCTTTTCCACTTACTCCGTAAGCTTTTAGCCATATTTTACCTGGAAAGCTGACAGAAATACATACACAAAAGCAAAAATTTATACTTTTAAAAAAAGAAGGGCAAATCCTTGGAAAACCAGGTCAAAAGGTATCTCTACAAAACATGAACAAACGAAAGGTAACACACTTCACTCTGTTCATGATTTATGAAATCATGGGACAAATTATGGGAGAATCAACATTGCATATACAGCCATTAAATAACAAGAGCACCAAATCAAACTCCCTGTGGTCACTGGCAAACTGTAAGTCAAGCCAATTCTGAAAGCTCCTGGAGTTTCCATACAAGATGCAGAAACTGAATTTCCCCCAAAATGCAAAGAGCATCATCACCTTACATTTATGCAACAACTTACAAATTACAAAATGTTTTTATAGGTAGCTTTTAACTTGACCGCCTCTGAGCTTATAGGACACCTTACCCCAGTCTTCCTCATTATGCTCCCCTCAATTCAATCTACCTAATTTTTTTTTTAACTGTTTATTTATTTTTGAGAGAGAGTAAGCATGTGCATGGGAGGAGCAGAGAGAGGGAGACAGAGGATCCCTAATAGGCTCTGTGCTGACAGCAGAGAGCCTGATGCGGGGCTCAAACCCACAAACCGTGACATCGTGACAGGAGCCAAAGGTGGATGCTTAACCAACCGACTGAGCCACCCAAGTGCCCTTCAATTTAGCTATTTTAAACTTGTCCATATCCACTCTTGCTGTTCATCTGTTAGCCCCAGCCCTAAATCCTCCAAAAGGCAGTTAGTGTGAGCTTTTAAAAACTTAGAGCTTTCCATAGTCTTTCATGGAATTCTTTAATGATATCCCACCTCATATTCAAGATCTACAAGACTATTTGTGACTTTCAACTCTATTTCATCTCAGGCTTCAAGCTCCACCCCATCCCCAAGTACCAATTACATCGGAGAAAAAGCTCAATAAGTGACAACCCAGGCACAGTATGGGGAGGTGAGAGGGAATGGGAAGGAAGGAATTCTAGGTATTATAAAGGGTTTGGAGGAAGGCTTTTGAGAGTGATTTATAACACAATCTTGATTGCACTGATGGATGTTTGTATACATATATCAAAACTTACACTGGGATGCCTGGGTGGCTCAGTCAGTTGAGCATCGACTCTTGATTTCGGCTCAGGTAATGACCTCATGGTTGGTGAGTTCCAGTCCCCCTCAGCCTCCATGGGCTCTGGGCTAACAGCGAAAGCTTGCTTGGGATTCTGTCTCCCTCTCTCTCTGTCTTCCCCCTGCTCTCTCTCTTTCCCTCTCTCAAATAAACAGCCATTAAAAAAAAAAACTTATATTACACACTATAAACATGTGCAATTTAACAGATTATACATCAATCAAGCAGTTAAATAAAACGTTAAGACATGATTTTGAAAAAAAAAAAAAAAGAAAGAAAAAAAATTTTCAAAGTCCAAACTATCTCCACTTTAGCACCTTTACAATTTGCTGCTTCCATGCCTCGGAATGACCTTCCCAAAGCTTGCTCCTTCACTTAAGTACCACAGAAAGGGTTTCTCTGACGACCTCCCCCCTCCCCACCCCGCCTCGTAAGCTTCCCTCCTACTCTCCACCACACCATCCTTTTCTTTCCTTTTAAATACGTATTACATTCTGAAATTTAGTTTATTTTCTGTCATCCCGGGGGACTTCGGGGACCCCGAAGGCAGGCGCTAACTAAATGGGTCTCGTTCACCGGTGGATCCCCCAACGCACGGCGCATTTGTTGAATGGATAACTAACAGTTAACAGTCTGGGGACCACAACCAGCAACCACAAACTCACGGTCCCCCTGCCTACAACAATCCAAGCCTGCGAGGGGCAAGAACAGAGGAGTTGCAGTAAACAACTTTGAAGGCCCAGGTTAACCCGAGCGAGACTACCGACAAAGGAGGGCTCCACCTCGCACAGAGCACGGGGAAGCCCGAGGGCCACCACCCACACCACAGGAGACTCTCGTTCCTGACGGCGGGCTGCGTCTCGGGCCGGGCTCAACCTTGCCCAGAGAGGGACCGGGCTTGAGATGAGATTCTCTACGGGCGGCAGGTTAGATTCCCAAGTCCCAGGCCCCACTGGACCGGGAAAGCAGAGAACTCACCAGGAAAGTCAGAAACTCGCAGATGGCACGCAGACCACGCTGACCGGAAGCCTCCACACTTCCGCCTTCCTGCCGGTGCCCTCCACGCACTCCCATGAGCCCCGGACGGGCGCGCTGCATGCCGGGAGCCAAGATGCCCCGGAAGGCCTCGAGGGGCGGGGCCTTCTGGAGTCTGGCGCTGACGCACTTCCTCCCTCTGATGGGAGTGCGGTTTTAGGAGCTTGGCTCCTCCCCCGTGGGTTCCCAAGAGGGATTTGGACATTGCGGAAAATCCGGACGGCTGTTGGGGCGCCAGCTAGACCAGTTTCCCGATCGTGACCGGGGTATCTCCGACACGCTGACACAAACAGTGATCCTGGCCAGGTGACCCTGCCTGCCCAGTAGTGAGCCCAGAGTCTCCCTTTACATCTCAGGTCCCACATCACCATTCACACGATACTCTTGGATTTCCTTAGACTGAATCGTTCCAGACACGTGTTCTTCTAGAAGGGAAACTGAAATCTTTATTTGCAGCCCTTACGTTTTCCCATCACGGGTGATGATCTCACGTATGTACACATTTGTCAAAACTTACCTATTGTACACGTTAAATGCACGATTTATTGTATGTCCATTATACCTCAACTTTTTTTTAACCAAAAACCCTCTCCCATCCCAAAGACAAATTCAAAAGGTAAAATGATCATACTGATTCAGTTCAACCAATTTTTACCTGGCTAACAATAATTTAATGTAAACCAGACATAAGTCTTAGGTGATGGTCACAAACACCAGTTTATTATTATTATTTTATTATTATTATTATTTTACATATGCTACTAATAGCATAGGCTTTGGAACCAGACATGTCTTGTGTTGCATTTTTGGTTCCAACACTTCCTTGTGAGTAATAAAAGTAAGTATCTCAGAGCCTGGAATGCCTTATCCATAGACTCCAGCTAATACATACAACCCAGTTGATCCTAGGTAGGTGATACAGAGCTCAACAAATGGTAGCTTTTATAATTTTTTTACATAATCTCAAACATGCACAGTACCGTTTCTTTTTTCTTTATTTATTCTGAGAGCGAGTGAGTGAGAGGGGCAGAGAGGCAGGAGAATCCCAAGCAGGGTCCGGGCTTTCAGCACAGAGCCAGAAGCAGGGCTCAATCTCACAAACTGAAATCATGACCTGAGCCGAAATCAAGAATTGGTTGCTCAACCAACCGAGCCACCCAGGGGTCCCACAGTACTGTTTCTAAACTGTTATTTCCCAGAGATTTATAACATATGCTATAAAAAAAAAAAAAAAAAACAAAACAGGAAATTGTCTTTAACGATGTCTAGTAAATTCATATCTGGTTGCTAGAAAAGGAAATTTCTAAGAAAATTTGTGTGTACCTTCTTTCTTTAAATTTGTGTCCCCGAAGAAACCCTGCAACATATGGAAAGTAGTACACTCAGAATACAGCAGGCTTTTTTAAGTGGCTGACAAACTCTTAACATGTGATATATAAAAAAGCAGCACACATTAGAAACCTGCTTTCTGGGGCGCCTGGGTGACTCAGTCGCTTCTGATTCTGTGTCTCCCTCTCTCTTTCTGCCGTTCCCCCACTCACACTCTCTCTCTCTCAAAAATAAATAAACATTTAAAAAGTTAAAAAAAAAAAAAAACCTGCTTTCTTTAAATAAGAGTAAGCCTTTACAAAGCAAGTGAATTTCTATCTTACTAAAAGTTAACCATAGATCTTAGCTGCCTCTCCCAAAAATACACGTTCACATTGCATTTTAGAGAAAGCTCATGGGCAGTCCTAATTAACTGCATCTCTCTTAATAAACCAGGCCAAGGAGTGCCTGTGTGGCTCAGTAGGTTAAGCGTCTCCAACTTCAGCTCAGGTCATGATCTCGCAGTTTGTGAGTTTGAGCCCCCGTGTCGGGCTCTGTGCTGACAGCTCAAAGCCTGGAGCCTGCATCAGATTCAATGTCCCCCTTGCTCTGCGCCCCTCCCCCACTCATGCTGTGTCTCTTTCAAAAATGTGTAAATATACCAAAAAAAAAAAGTTTTTAAATAACAAACCAGGCCAAGACTTGAAGACGCCTGGCACCAGAAGAGAGAAAAATTTACCTATTGTGAAAATGTCATGGTGTTAAGTATATTCTGCAGTACTAATACTTTAAAAAGCTGAATGGTGAGCTGCGTTACTGGAAAAAAAAAAAAAACCAACTTGTAAATTTATGTTCCTCACCGGTTTGTATAAAAGCAGTTCTAACAATAAATAAGTGGCCTTAGTATATTTAAAAATCTATAATTCCCTCATTCAACCTTTGAGTATGCACTCTGTGACAGGCTCTATGTTGGGTATATGAAGATGACTGAAACTAAACTACCAGCTTCAGGAAACTTTAGGCCCCTGATGGAGGGACAAGGCTTACAGGTCGAACTGAACATTGCTTCAGCTCCCCCCCAGAGCCGGAAGGAGCCCCCTGGAATGGAGGTACGCGTGTAGCACTGAATACAGGCTAGGAGGTGGACCAGTTCTCCTTCTTAAAGGCATGCCAAACAAGCACCAGCCAGTAGGCTCTCTGCAGCCAGGCCTCTCCCGTGGAACTCCCAGTCTGACCAATCACTCGGTGAGGACTGCAAAGCCTTCTGGGATTCAGACAGTGACGCCATGTTGCCCAGACCCCAGGTGATAGGGACTTCAAGGCAAAGCTCTACAAAGATGAACAGGCAAAAAAAGCCCGAGTTCCCAGCTGTTCCAAAAAGGCCCACAGCTGGCTGCTGATACCACTAGTCCCCAGAAGTGCATCAAGTGGATCAAAGCCTGGGGTGAGACCTGCAGAAAAAAAAAAATGTAGGCAGGCAGACAGGGCCCACCGCACCTTTCCCAAGAATACATTCAATAGAAACAGCTCTCAGATACTGCTCTCTCCCCATTTTCCTCCTGCCTCTGGCTGTACTTTGTACCTTGCGTGTGGAGTCGCTGGTCACTCTGTCCAAGTCCTGCTAATTCCATTTTTTAAAGCATTTCTGGAGTCTGCATCTTTTCACCTTTGTTATGAAAAACCGTTAGTTGCCTGCACCCTTTTATCCAGCAATTCCGCTTCTATTTCCCTATCTTGGCAAACTCCTATCTATGCACCCTGGGAGATATACAGGGACACACGTAGCAGCACTGATTGTGCCAGTAAAAAAGAAGGAACCATTTAAAAATGTTTGACAGAAGAATGTATGAATCACTATAGCTCATTTATGAAATAGAGCCTACATCAGTGTTTTTCAAACTTCTTGGTCTTGTGATCTCTTCACACTCTTAGAAATTCAACATTTGTCATATCAGAAATTAAAACAATTTCTTACACTTATTTGTCATTTAAAAAAGATGTATGAATTACATGTCTACATTATGTTTATTTATTTATTTATTTTTTTATTTTTTTAATGTTTTTGTTTATTTTTGAGAAGAGAGAGACAGAGCATGAGCGGGGGGGGGGGGGGGGGGGGCAGAGAGAGAGGGAGACACAGAATCTGAAGCAGGCTCCAGGCTCCAAGCTGTCAGCACAGAGCCTGACGCGGGGCTCGAACTCACGGACCGTAAGATCATGACCTGAGCCGAAGTCGGAAGCCCAACCGACCGAGCCACCCAGGCGCCCCGACATTATGTTTATTTAAAATAAACTACTGAAAAGAACAGCATTGTTTTCCATTTTTTTAAATGTCAAATCTGTTTTTGCTTATTTGGTATCTTTAGTTACAATTCAGTACATTCTGCCTTTGGATGGCCAATAACAATTAACAATAGTAGCTGACATTAACTAACACTTATATGATATATCCATCTCATTTAAACCTTGTAACAGCCCAGTAAGGTAGATATTATTACTCCCATTAGAAAGATGAGACAAAGACCTAGATAAGAAAGGATAACTAACTTGTCAAAAATCACATAATCAGTTGGTTGCGTAGCAAGGATTCCAATTTCAGTGCTCTTACCCCCTATACTATGTTAAACTTGAGTAGAGCACCATACAATTGGGTATTCAACAACTAACTGGTAATGATGGAGTCAAATTTACACCGAAAACTCACCAGAAGCTAAATGTATATTACTAATTTATTTCAACTTAATAGCTGGGAAATGATGCTTCGTGGAGGTTCTGGGCCAAGTTGTGTCCCCCAAAATTCGTATCTCCCTTAGTCTACCTGAGCTGCCATAACAAAATACTAGAGACTGGGTAGTTATAAACAACAGAAATTTATTTTTCACAGTCTGGAGGCTGGGAAGTCCCAGATCAAGGTGCTGGCAGATTCAGTATCTAGTTAAAGGCCCTCTCCCTGGTTCATTGATTGTGTCTTTTCACTGCTACCTCATGTGACAGAAAGGGTGAGGAATCTCTGTGGGATCACTTTTGTAAGAGTACTAATCCCCTTCATGAAAGCACCATTCTCATGACCTAAGCATGTCCCAGAAGCCCTACCTCCTCATATCATCACACTGGGCATTAAGTTTCAAACTGTGAATGGAGGGTGGGGAGGGCACAAACATTCTAGGTATTAAGGTAAGAGGTCAGTAGGGTGGGCCCTAATCCAATATTAACTGTGTCCTTGTGAGAAGAAGAAATTTGGACACAGACAAGTACAGAGAGAGAAAACCATGTAAAAACACAAGGAGACGATGACCATCTACCAGCCAAGAGAGAGACCCCAGAAGAAACCAATCCATGATCTCAGACTTCTAGCTGCCAGAACTGGGAGAAAATTATTTTCTTTTTAAGCCACCCAGTCTGCGGTACTTTGTTACGGCACCCTAGCAAACTAGTACAGTGAAGGAATCTGCCAGAGTTTGCTTGGCCACTGGTCCACTGCTGTCATTTTTAAATGAAACCTGTACTTAATGTCAAATTTTATGTCAAAAATCTGACTTTCAAGAAGACATCTAACTTTTAGTATACTTTATAAATGAAATGTCATTAACACTTTAATTTTAATATAATGTGGAATAATTCTGCAGAATTTATCTTTTTTGCTTTTTCCTTTCTAAGTAAGATTAAAATTTCCTAGTAAAAGGAAACTTATACTTTATAATGGTGAGGCCACAAGTACTTTAAAATCAAAATCAATTCTAATGTTAATTAAGGAAAAATTTACATAAAGTCACTAGAAGATCAATTGATAGTCTTATCTACTCAAGAAATTATTTTTGAATTGCAGGTAAACAATCTCTATATGGCAAATTTAGGATTGAAAAAACTGAAAAAGAGAATTTTGGGATCTCTTTCCTGAGATTCTAAATCAAGAATTTAGAAATGAGATATCATAAAGAATAGTTAAGATTTATATTACTAGAATATAATCTAGTAATTATATATTTATCATATATATGCATATAATTATAATTACTATTATAATTACTACTATATAACAGTAATACAGAGATTGCTATTATACTATAGTATAATACTGTACTATAATATTCTATATATATTATACTATACTATAGTATAATATTATACTATAGTATAGCAATGGCTCAGAAGTACATAGCATATACATAAAGTCACAAAAGTATTTACTAGTTAATTATATCCCAAACTTTATTACTTAATGAATCAGTTTCCAAACACTGCTCTCAATCACTTTTTATTAACTGCTTCCAAAAACCGCAACAGATGCAGGAATAGATTGATGACATCCAAGTAGAGGCTGATGGCAGCTAATACATACTCTTCAGGTGACAGCCTATGCATCAGGGAGTGTGTGTCATAGATGATGAATCCGCAGAAAAGAAGGGCTCCCACAGCAGCCAAGACCAACTCCACTGTTTCGTTATAGAAAAATAACTACAGGCAAGATATTAATAAGTTTGTATTTAAGAACAATATTAAGAATACTTGAGTTACTTGCTCTGAAGTTACACATGGTATGTACATATTTAATAATGCTTTACAACTTTAAATACAAATGTTAAACATAGAAAAAGGCCAGGCAAGTCCATCATCATCTCTGTTGGATGAAAGGATGAATGGATGAATCAATCGATGGATATCCTCCCTTCTATTAAATTACCCACCTGACTTTGAACAGTAGCATTCCAAATATAAATCATTTAAAAGTAGATTTCTTTTTCAGAATTATACGTGTCACTTGGAGGTGAGCAATTACAAGTGAGGGCCTCTTTCTATGTAATTTAACTGATATGTTCATCTTTCTTTCAATCCATAATACTGATTAACATAAGACCCTAGTTTTTTAAAAGGTAATTTTTAAGTCATTCTACATACAAGTGTTCCAAAAAATTATAACCAAGTATCCTATCACAAGAGTACCTCTTATAGCTTTTCAAGATTATTTATATTGACATGCCCAGAAGTAAATTTCAAGTTAGCATTTTAAAACAACTTACCTTCAAGATTCCAGACAAGCACAAAATCCACAAAACAGCAAACAGTCTAAAAAACAAAATATTAGCGATTTAGAATATTGTTCCCTACCAAAAAACTATGTAAATTGATGCAACATTTTCTGAAAAAAAAAAAAAAAAAAAAAAAACATCCATCCTGACATTTGCCAAAGAATAAGTGAACTATAAGAGTTCATAAACAGGGACACCTGAGTGGCTCAGTTGGTTAAGCATCCAACTCTTGATTTCAGCTCAGATCACGATCTCACGGTTTGTGCGATCCAGCCCCTCGTCGGGTTCTGCACTAACAGCACAGATTCTGCTTGAGATTCTGTCTCTCTCTCCCCGCTAACTTGTGCCCTCGTGCACTCTCTCTCTCCCAAAATAAATAAACTTAAAAAAGAGTTCATAAACATACAATGAATACTGTAGAATACTCAGAAATTGAAAAACCAGCTATCGATTCAACATTTGTTTTTATGGTGAACAAAACTAAAGTACCATTTTTAAGGTTTTCAATTGGAACACCAAAAAAAACACTGATATAAGCAGAAATATCATTAGAAGCATTTTAAGCCAGAAATCGATAAAACTTTTAGAACAATGAACAAATGAAACATAACTATTTTTAAACCAAATAACAGTGTCAAATTAGTCTAATATGCATATCTATCAAAGTTCCCAATGTACTATTTTATTCTAATGTATTATAGAACTTACTTTATGCACATAAATTTACCACTGCTATAATTTCATGAGTCACCACTCATACATATTATATATGATGTATAATGAGGTATTATAAAGTATAAACATACAACACAGGATATCTAAGCAGTCAGTCCTTTGTTATCAAATATGCGATGTGAATACACATCTGCTGCTTTAGGTCACAAGGAAGTACTGGGGTCAAATGTACCCTTCTTCCTTAAGTAAAAAACACACAAAACATGAAATAACCGTTTTCAGTCCCTGAACAGCAAACAGCATGGCACAGTAGTTCCTGAGATAAGGGAAACAGAAGAGGTAAGCTCTATAAGTGACCCAGCTGGAAAAGAGTTTCCGGACCACAGTGTAGGGACAAGAACCCATATGAAGCCCTCTGGTCTCCCTGAATTGAGGAGGTGAGAATTCAGAAGTCAGAGAGGCCCACATGGCTAGAATTTGCAGAGCAAAGTTCCAGAAAGGAGAGAGCTATACAGAGAGCTAGTTGGCTCTGGTGATATGCAGAGAGTCCCCTTTAAGTCTTTAGCTGAGCACAGATCAATGCATACTCCTGAGGAAGTGACAAAGGCTGGGGAAAGAGAAGCAGGCAGAACAATCCTCAGAGCCCAAACGGGAACAGGAATAAGTTCGCCCTAACCAAAGTGGAAAGACCTCCTAAGACGTGGGGTTTGAATAATTCTTAGAAAGATACTGTCTCAACAGTGGGACCAAATTAGCCCTAACCTAAACACTGTTCTGGACCCACCTAACAGTGCTTAAAAACAAGCATCAAAAGGTTCAGGCAGTTTCCAAGGAACTTAACAGCTTAAGAGAAGAAAAAAACCAAAGATATTTAAAGGAAAGAAAAAAATCAACACCCAACAATATAAAATTTACAATGACAAGCATCTAATAAAAAATTAAAAGGCATGCAAAAGAACCAGGAAATCTGACCTATAACAATGAGAAAAATCAATCAATATAAATAAATTCAGAAATGACACAATGATAGAATTAGTAAATGACATTAAAAAATATATTCCATATGTTCAAGGAGTTAGAGGAAAGCATCACCATGAGAAGACAAGGGGAAGATACATATTTTTAAGACACAAACTAAACTGAATTTCCATAAATGAAAAATATGTCAAAAGAAAAATATTCTGGTTGGAATTAACAGCAGATTAGACACTAAAGAAGAACACATTACCAAATTAAAAGTAGCAACAGGAATGAACCAAAACGAATCACAGAGAGAAAACCGAGGAGAAAAAATAAATAAATAAACCGAGTATCCATGAACTGTGGAACAACATCAAGAAGCCTAACGTATATGCTGATCTCAACAGAGAAGGCAAAACCTAAAAATGTTTCAAGTAACAGTTCCTGAAAATGTTCCAAACATGATGGAAATTTTAAACTGACAATGCAAGCAGAAGAAACATGAGAAAACTACACCAAGGAGTATCATAATCAAATTACTAAAAATGTTAATCAAATTACTGAAAATTACTGAGAAAATATTAAAGGTAGATGGAGGATAAAAGACATTATGTACAGAGGAACAAAGATAAGAAAGACAGAAGACTTCTTGTCAAGAACTACCTGAACCAGAAGACTACGGAATGATATCTTATAAAATATGGAAAACAGGAAAAAAAAAAAAAAATCAACCAAACCTAGAATCCTACACTCCATAAAAATAACATTTAAAACCAAAGGCGAGGGGCACCTGGGTGGCGCAGTCGGTTAAGCGTCCGACTTCAGCCAGGTCACGATCTCGCGGTCCGTGAGTTCGAGCCCCGCATCAGGCTCTGGGCTGATGGCTCAGAGCCTGGAGCTTGTTTCCGATTCTGTGTCTCCCTCTCTCTCTGCCCCTCCCCCGTTCATGCTCTGTCTCTCTCTGTCCCCAAAATAAATAAAAAAAAAAAAACCAAAGGCGAAAAAATATTTTTTCAGACATGCAAAAGTTGAGATCAAGAGACCAGCACTGTAAGAAATATTAAAAAGAAAGCCCGCAGGCAGAAAGAAAATATAAGATGGAAATTTGGATCCACACAAAGAAATGAAGAACAGAAATGACAAATATGTGGGTGAACATAAAAGATTTCATGTAGGGGCGCCTGGGTGGCGCAGTCGGTTAAGCGTCCGACTTCAACCAGGTCACGATCTCACGGTCCAGGAGTTCGAGCCCCGCGTCGGGCTCTGGGCTGATGGCTCAGAGCCTGGAGCCTGTTTCCGATTCTGTGTCTCCCTCTCTCTCTGCCCCTCCCCCGTTCATGCTCTGTCTCTCTCTGTCCCAAAAATAAATAAATGTTGAAAAAAAAAAATAAAAAAAATAAAAAAGATTTCATGTATATTTAAGTCTCCTTAAAGGATAATTTAATGTTTTGAACAAAGATAATAATATTTTACGAGGTGTGTAACATATGTGGAATTAAAAGTTACAGTAGCAATAGCACAAAGGCAGGGGAGAGGACATGTAAGTTTGCTATACAGGAAATGGTATATGACTTAGAGGTAGATGAGGATGATTTAAAGATGTGTACTGTAGGGGGCTCTGACTGGCTCAGGTGGTAAAGCATGAGACTCTTGATCTCGGGGTTGTGAGTTCAAACCCCACGTTGGGTGTAGAGATTACTTAAATAAATTTTAAAAATGTGGAGTAAGAAGAAAACAAACAAATAAATAAACAGTAAAACCTAGAGCAACCCCTACTTAAAAGAGCTATAGCTAATAACTAATAAAAGAGGGAAAAAGGTACAAAGAACAGACAGGACAAACAGCAAGAAAACAAATGCTGAGATAGTAGGCTTAAATTCAATCAGATCAATAATCACATTAAATGTTAGTAGTCTACTCCAATTAATAGCAGAGATGGTCATACTGAGTTTAGGAAAAAAAAAAAAAAACAAGAGCCAACCATATACTGCCTGTAAGAAAACTGTTTTAACTATAAAGCCACAAATCAGCTAACAATTAAAGGATGGAAAATGGTTTATCATGCTAACATAATTAAAAGAAAGCTAAGGTATGGGGCACCTGGGTGGTTCAGTCGGTTAAGCATCCGACTTCGGCTCAGGTCATGATCTTGCGTTTCATGAGTTCAAGCCCCGCATCAGGCTCTGTGCTGACAGCTCAGAGCCTGGAGCCTGTTTCAGATTTTGTGTCTCCCCCTCTCTCTGCCCCTCCCCTGCTTGTGCTCTCTCTCTGTCTCTCAAAAAATGAATAAATGTTAAAAAAAAGCAAGCAAGCAAGCAAGCAAGCAAGCAAGCAAGCTGAGGTAAGTGTATTAATAAAGTACTTTAGGGCACAAATATTACCAGAGATAACTACTACAGAGTAATACAAGGATCATCAAGAGGACATAACAATCCTAAATGTTTATGCAAGTAAAAACAGAACTTCAAAGTAACATGCAGCAAAACTTACAGATATGATGAGAGAATCATACACTAATCCGTACTTGTAGTTGAAGATTTCACTACTACTTTGACATTAATTGATAGAATGAGCACACAGAAAAGATTGGTTAAGCACACAGAACACTTAAACAACACTATTATCAATGAACCTGACTTAACTGACATTCATCAAACACTGATCCAACAGCAACAAAACACACATTCTCTTTTAGTGCACAAGGAACATTTACTAAGTATTGTAAGACGACTCTCAATAAATACCTAAGGACTGAAATCATGCAGAATATGTTATTTAACAACAAAATAAAATCAGAAATTAAGTATATAATAGGATCATAACCCAGTGTGGTGAATTGAGGGCATGGTGAGATTCCAGCTCTCAATTCCCTTGCTGGAATAGCCACAAAACTTCTACTGAGACATCTGGAAGACCGAAGTTAGAATGACGTATCAAAACAACACATAGTATAGATCCTTCAGGGCTGAAATGGACTCAGAACTTGCTTTTCCACACTTAAACCTTAGGAAAACTCCAAAGCTTCTGCACCAAGGAGTATGGGGAAGGTGGCATTAAGAAAGCATCTGAGGTTTTACTCTACTCACAAGCTAATAATGAGGTAGTCTGGCACAGTTTCATGGATGCCCGTAGAAAACATGAGACCCCTAGGTCTGATACAAAGGAGTTTATTACAGCAATAGCAGTTGTTAAAGAACAAGCACAGTAGATTGGTGTTGTCAGAGCAGGGAAATAAGAGAGCTAGTAGAAGGCTGAAGAAAGAAAGTGCGACACTGGCATTTAAGATTTCTTCAGTGGAACAATCCCCAGTGACCACAAAGTCTGCGGTGTAGCCATGGCAGGGAGACGAAAAGTTGCTGAAGAAGAGGGCCAGACACACGGAGAAGCTAAGGTGAGAGATGGGCCTAACATGTGGTTCGATGCTAGAGTCTTTAAACAATGAGGAAAGCTTGGGGTGCCTGGCTGGCTCATGGTACAGCATGCGACTCTTGATCTCGGGGTTGTGAGTCCGAGCCCAACGCTGGGTGCGGCGATAACTTAAAATAACAAAAAATAAAAAGGAGGAAGGCCTGAACAAAGGGAATCAGTGGCAATAATGAGGATGATTAGGAAGTATAGAGCCGGACAACATACACCTTAGAGCAATGGATTTCTAGCACACTAAAGAAATAACGAAAGTAGCACTAGGGGACTGAAGCAGTTGGCAATACTAACCCCCTACCCAAACTACATAGGGTGTGTGCGAATGAGCAGCTAGAGAACAATGTTCTCAAGGAGGAATCAAGTTTCAACTGAAATAAGAATAATATATTATGAAGAGGCTGAAACATAAAGTAAGATTATTTACCAGAACTGGATTTCTAGAGACTATACTAGAACGGATGGGAGACAGGGAGCACATGGAGACTGGCATGAGAAGAAGCAGAGAGCAAATCTTTCACCGTATGTACCACATGAGTATGTATCCACACCACAGCACTAAAAGCAGGAAATGGAAAAAATATTGCCTGTAAATCAAACTCCATTCTAATACAATGATTTAAGCATCTTGCACAATTGTCAGTGTTGGATGACTAGCTGTATCTTATCCCAACAGAGATTTCTGGTAACCTGGATTTCCAGGGGGAAAGAAGGGGATGAAAGAATGTTTACCACAGTAGACTTTTGTAAATTTTTAATGTTGTAACAGGAAAAAGGACAGACGATGCTGGGGTGATGATATGCCAACAGGAAGCCATTATGAGCTTAGAAAAGAATACATGCATTCTTACCAGGTGAGGGCAACACTGTACCATTATCCTATATAAAAAGTATCATTCCATATATTTATTAGTTTGAAGAAAGATACAGGTTAATCTAGATAGGTCAAAAAGGCTTTAAAGTTCATGCAGGTATCACCAACACCTGGGTTTCTCCCACAAAGAAGAGAGTGGATGGTCTTGGTAACAATGATGTTAAGACAAAGGCCTGAATAATTTAGTAAGTTCCATAGCATTCATAGAGCATACAAGCCTAGCCTCTCTAGAAAACTGGGTTTGTTTTTTGTTTTTGTTTTTTGTTTGTTTGTTTTTTGACATTCCCGTTCCTTTCAATATAGAGCGAAAGCAAATGACTCAAAGCCACTTTCCGTCTCCCTGTATGTTCTGGGAGTAGAGCCCAGCCTTAACACTCAGAGAGATGACCTCTCATCACCCTCCATTTTAGAAGGCAGTATCCAAAGCTAACAATATAGCACTTATCTTAGGACAACCTATAATGTTAAGGATATTTATCTATCATAGTCATGAATATATAACTTACCCTGCTCCAAATTTGCTGAAATCTCTCTTAGATTGCAGAGTATATGCAGTCAAACCAAGAAATACGGCAGTAGTCAGTATAAATGCTTGCAGAATAATATATATATCATAGAAAGAAACTGTAAAATTAAAAAACACTGATTAAAAATGCACTTAAACATACTCAACTTTAAACAGCGTTTTCCCCTGGCATTTAGCAGAAATGCTGTATTTTCTTCGGTACTACTTGCCAATAAAAATCGAAGACTCTTTATCCAGCCTTGGAAGGTAAAACCACACCCACACTGCAATAAACAGGCTCCAAAATATTCATTCATACAAAATAAAGGGGTCACATCATTATGAAGTTAAAGAGACGACTGGAGAGATATGACACAGCCAGGTGGTTCAGGATTTGGGGGATACGGTGGGATGACTCCCACCATCTCTGTCCCAGCTGAGTTTTATGACGATCTGTGGTGACTGTCCTTTATTGACTTAAGTATCAGTAGGGATGAATGGGGTCCTGTGGCTGACTGGGAATCACCGGGCAGTAGCACCAATTCTAGCAATCACCTGTTTCATTGCATAACCCAGTCCATCAGCCCAAATCAAAGAAACTAGGCAAGAAAAAACACTGGCACTGTCTGGGATTGTCTGCCATTCATCAACCCTGTAGACAATAGGAACCAGCCACTAACTGTGTTATATCCATACCTGCATCATCTTGGAATACAGAAATGGGGGTTTCCTGAATATATACCAAATTCCCTTCTGAAATTTTAGAATGAACATCTGAATTGACCATGGCTATTGTAATTATAACACAACTGCTTAACATTTTAACAAAATGCTAAATTGTAACCTCTTTAAAGGAGGTTAAGTACTTTCAACCAAAACCATTTAAGTAATTTTTAATTTTTCAGGGATTAATTTCTATTCTTAAATACTACATATAGAATTTCTCTATTTCTGGGGTGCCTGGGTGGCTCAGTTGGTTAAGTGTCCAACTTCGGCTCAGGTCATGATCTCACGGTCTATGAGTTCGAGCCCCGCATCAGGCTCTGTGCTGACAGCTCAGGGCCTGGTGCCTGCTTCAGATTCTGTGTCTCCCTCTCTCTCTGCCCCTCCCCTGCTCATGCTCTGTCTCTCTCTGTCTCAAAAATAAATAAAAACATTTTTAAAAAATTTAAAAAAAAAGAATTTCTCAGGGCGCCTCGGTGGCTCAGTCGGTTGAGCGTCCGACTTCGGCTCAGGTCATGATCTCGCGGTCCGTGAGTTCGAGCCCCACGTCCGGCTCTGTGCTGACAGCTCCGAGCCTGTAGCCTGTTTCGGATTCTGTGTCTCCCTCTCTCTGACCCTCCCCCGTTCATGCTCTGTCTCTCTGTCTCAAAAATAAATAAACGTTAAAAGTAAATTAAAAAAAAAAAAAAAAGAATTTCTCTATTTCTATCGTTATAGGATCTGGAAGGTAAATGCAGAAAAGGAAAAACATGAAGTTATCTTGTCAACAATTTTAGAATGAGATTAGGTGGAAAGGATATTATAATTAAGGAGGAAAATAGAGTTCTCAGATTATCCCATCTGTGTATGTCCACCCCTATTCCAATAACCCTGAACTAGGAAATCTTTCTCCTCCTATATCCATTACACGTGGTGGGAGCCAGGGAAGACAGAGATGGACTTGATAATAACATGGATAGTAACGTTAATAATAATGTTAATAATAATAAATAGGGGCGCCTGGGTGGCGCAGTCGGTTAAGCGTCCGACTTCAGCCAGGTCACGATCTCGCGGTCCGTGAGTTCGAGCCCC
The DNA here is from genome assembly GCF_016509475.1 of Prionailurus bengalensis. Taxonomy (NCBI): domain Eukaryota; kingdom Metazoa; phylum Chordata; class Mammalia; order Carnivora; family Felidae; genus Prionailurus; species Prionailurus bengalensis. The sequence goes on from NC_057358.1 coordinate 91,213,948, forward strand.
GCGTCGGGCTCTGGGCTGATGGCTCAGAGCCTGGAGCCTGTTTCCGATTCTGTGTCTCCCTCTCTCTCTGCCCCTCCCCCGTTCATGCTCTGTCTCTCTCCGTCCCAAAAATAAATAAACGTTGAAAAAAAATAATAATAAATAATTGGGGCGCCTAGGTGGCTCAGTTAACTGTCCAAGTCTTGATTTCGGCTCAGGTCATATCTCACAGTCAGGAGACTCAGCCCCACCTCGGGCTCTGCGCTAAATAGGGAGCCTGCTTAAGGTCCTGTCTCCTCTCCCTCCACCCCACCCCTGCTCACTCATGTGTATGTGTATGCACGCTCTCTCTCTCTCAAAATATAAAAAATTTAAAAATAATTTAGAAAAAGGAAAGGTTCTACCAAAAATAAGTATTAAGTAAATGTTAATAATACTTCCTTTCTATGTTGAGAAATTTCAATCCTATTTATTTTAGTAGTTATTATTATTGACTTATATTGATTCCTTTATAAAAGAAAGAAGTGAATTACCAAACAATATGTAGATTCAATAAAACTGGCTTAGGTTAAAAGCAACAATGACAAAATAGGAAAAGACAAATATGTTACACATAATGATTAACAATTAACTATTATTGTAATAGTTAATTCTAACTTTTTTGGTACCCTAGGTTAATCATTTTGAGACTATCTGAATTTTTATTAATATTAAGTCATGGGGACGCCTGGGTGGCTCAGTGGTTTGGACGCCCGACTTCGGCTCCGGTCATGATCTCACAGTTCATGGGTTCAAGCCCCACATTGGGCTCTGTGCTGACAGCTCAGAGCCTGGAGCCTGCTTTGGATTCTGTCTCCCTCTCTCTCTGCCCCTCCCCTGCTTGTGCTCTGTCTCTCTCAAAAATAAATAAACATTAAAAAAATTTTTTTAAAAGAACAGTGAGTCATGAAAATTTTTACTTGAGGCATTACATATGATACATCAAATAATTATGACAATTCATTTCTTTTCTTTTTTAAACAGACACTTCTTTCAAATACATATTTAACACCAAATATAAAACAGAATTACCAAGTTTCTTATAGTGCCATTCAATAAAATATGATGTAATAATGAAGCACAGTTCAGTGTAGCAATTTGAGAGGCTCAGCTCATGTGATGAAAATGTATGGCTCAAGATATATTTTATCAGTTCCTCCAAGGCCCCTTTAAATCGGGAAAACATTAGCTGTCTTGTTTTTTATAAATGGATAAACACACATGAATACTGTTCTCCATTCTGCTGTTTTCTTAACTCTTTTCCACTTCCTCTAAGCTTAGTTGAACTACATAAAGTATAAACATTTGATTTTGCTTATATTTTAGGAATTCTTCATCCTATGCTATATATTTGAAATATGACATTTCATGAAGTTAAGCTTTAGTCCCAAACACCTTTTTACACAAAAGATTTATCCACATTAAAAAGTTAATGTAACATAAGAGAAGCAGAATTACGGCTTACCAACAAAGGCCACAGTCAGAGCTTCGAACAGTGTCTAAAAAAAGAAACTAAAATTACACAGATGCACATAAAATTTACACTAAATCATGTACATATTCTAATTACTAAGAGTTCAATGTGATTCCATGTTTATGATCTCATTTTAGCTTCAGAGCAGCCTTTGAATTACACGGGACATTTGGTAAGCCCACCATAATGAAAATGAGACCTCAAGGGCACCCGGCTGGCTCAGCTGGAAGAACACATGACTCATGATGTTGGGGTCGTGAATTCGAGCCCCACGTTGGGGAGATTACTTAAATAAATAAAGCTTTACAAAAAAGTAAAAAGAAAATGAGACCTCAAAGTATTGAGTAGGAGTATTTAGATTCTAATAGTGATCCTTAAACCCTAACTAGAGTTTGCGTATCTGTAACAGGAACAGAAATAGTATGGGAAATTCCATTTTTCATACTCTCTGTAAGTAAAAAGAAATTACAAATGATATGCCCATCCGTAAAAATTTCTAGTGGCACACACACCTAGGAAGAATAAAATATTTAGGTAGCACTTTGGTGTGGCAGTCCTGAAACCGTCTCCCAGTATTCTCTCCTTCTTCCCTAGTAACAGAATTTTTACCTGGACGCATAGCTGTTCAGGTTAAACATTACATTTCTCAGGTTCCCCTGCAGCTAGATCTGGTCATAGGACTTTATTGTAGCTAATAGAATGTGGGTGGAGAGGTGTACAACTACTAAAAACAAAGGGGCTTGCTCTTCCCTTTATCTTCTCATTTAAAAAAAATTTTTTTTTAACGTTTATTCACTTTTGAGAGAGACAGAGCATGAGCGGGGAAGGGGCAGAGAGAGAGGGAGACACAGAATCTGAAGCGGGCTCCAGGCTCGGAGCTGTCAGCACAGAGCCCGACGCGGGGCTCGAACTCACGAACTGTGAGAACTGAGCCACCCAGGCGCCCCTCTCATTTTTTTTTTTTTTTAAATAACTGGATGGAATGTGGATATTGGCGGTGAGCTAACTTATGCCACACAATGCTTAAGGAGTACTTGAACTTCAGCAAGTGTCTGCGCCCCTGACAACTTCACTAAACAGTCATGCAGATTTTTACATGAAAGAGAAGTAAGCCATCTTGCTTCCCCCATGTCACATGCAGCTGAACTCATATCCGAATACAAGATTTAGGGACATTGAGTCTTAATCCTCCAGCTTCTCTTTCTCCTTATCTACATGCCTTTGTTTCGTCTGACATGCTTACTCTAGTTAGATTTTACCAACTATCTGATTAGACCGTATCACAAAGCCAAGCCAGAAGTAACAAGCAGTGGCTGTATACTCACAGTCTTGGGAGAAGCCCTCCCGGTAACTCTCCCCACCTGAAATCAAGACATCTAACAGAACTAGAGCAAAAATGGCATTAGAAATGGGCACACACGTGGAGGCAATGAAGCCACCGCCCCATTTTGTCATAATGCTGTTGGCAGCGTCAGGGAAGTGGTAGCAAAAGATGATAGAAAGATTTTTTTTTTTTTTTCCGGGCAAATACGATCGTACCACTGTCCTGATACTTGTGACATGACTTGAGGTAAGAAATCCTACCCCCTACTCAAGTATCCAAAGGAAACGGGACAGGATGAACAGGAGAAAAGATAAGACTAGGAAAACATACCACCACCCCAAAATAATGCCCTCTTTTAAGTATGTGAACACACACACACACACACACACACACCCCTTCTAAAACAAGATAAGATCCACCTCCTTGCTTACTTTGGTAGAGCAGGACAAAGTAACCTCATATCAGAGGTCTCTGAATAATCTGAAATGTATTTTACATGCTTCCTTAGTTATTCACCCATTTTTAGCTATGGGTATAGGAATAAGTGATCACCTTGCCCACAAGCATTTGGCTAATGCTTTTCTAGTAGGTTCTCTCTCTGCTGGACAAAAGTCAGTCCATACCAGAGAGAAATCAACCAGTCTTTTTAAAAGGAGGCTGGCTTTATATAGAGTTAAAGAGGAACTCCATATGACAGTTTCTTTTTAGGACCCTCTCTCTCTCCTAGGACAAAGATGACTGGGGCAGGAGTTGGTATCTAACCCTAGGTTTACCAACCCGTGTATTGGTTAACAACCTACAATGTGACCTGTGCCAATAATAAGCAGTGCCAATCAGATTCTTTCTCACCTGGGAATCTAAACTTAGAGAAAGAAGTTATGGCAGCAGGAGCTAAAGCTAAAGGTTAACGAACCATATGAGGGCCCACAATGCACCATATAAAAACTAAAGATAGCAGGGGCGCCTGGGTGGCTCAGTTGGTTAAGCGTCTGACTCTTGATCTCAGCTCAGGTCATGATCTCAGTGTGTGAGTTAGAGCCCCTCATCAGGCTCCGTGCTTACGGTGCAGCTGACAGTGCAGAGCCTGCTTGAGATGCTCTCTTTCTTCTCTCTCTCTCTGCCCTTACCCCACTTGCTCTCTCTCTTAAAAATAAATAAATAAACTTAAAAAAAATAACTAAAGACAGCAAAGAGGAAAACTATGTGTAAGGACAACTGTAAGGTAAAAAAGAGATGTTACAGAAGGGGGAAGAGACTCCCAATTCTTGCTTCGAATTCCCTACAATAGCATCATTCCTGGAAGCTTCCTCTAGTGTTCCTTGTCTAATTCTTAAGGCCCCTTCTTGGGGGGTTCCCAAGCTCTTATAAACTTCATATTACTTGAGATAACTTGGGTTAGGGTTCTGATACCTGGCAAACAAAAGAACCTAAGATTTAAATGAACAACCTGTCCTATAATTGAAATTTCTAAAGTCATGAGCTTTTGTTTCATCATATTAACATAAACTTGTTACCAGAATTCACAAACTATCTTTAGTTTAAAGCATTTCAATCTGGTAAATAGCATTTTCGCTCTTATTCGACGATAAAATTAGCATTAGTTTGAAATGTTTTGAAGTAAATTTTTAGGTTAGAACCCAAAGTCATATTGGATATGAGAACAAGAAAAATAATTTAAAAGATATATAACTTGAGCCTTATACCTCATTCTGGTCATATTATAGGATTGGGTTTTAATAGGTAGTAGTTTGGGTTTTAATTTTCACAAACATCTAAACAAACATGACCTAAAGTTAAGTTCCCCAATTATGATTTTATGTATTTATGTATTTATGTATTTATTTATTTATTTATTTAGCAAGAGAGAGCACAAGCAGGGGAGGGGCAAAGAGAATGTGAGAGAAAGAGAATCCCAAGCGAGCTCCATGAGCCCAATGCTGGGCTTGAACTCGTGAATCCATGAGATCATGACCTGAGCTGAAATCCAGAGTCAGACACTTAACTGACTAAGCCACCCAGGCTCCCCTCCCCAATGATGATTTTAAAACAAATTAGTAGAGCACATCAACTGAGCAAAATGGTCTTTTTTTTTTTTTTTAAATCAGTCATGACTTCTTTTTTTTTTTTTTAATTTTTTTTTTTTTTTTTTTGGGACAGAGAGAGACAGAGCATGAACGGGGGAGGGGCAGAGAGAGAGGGAGACACAGAATCAGAAACAGGCTCCAGGCTCCGAGCCATCAGCCCAGAGCCTGACGCGGGGAGCCTGACGCGGGGCTTGAACTCACGGACCGCGAGATCGTGACCTGGCTGAAGTCGGACGCTTTACCAACTGTGCCACCCAGGCGCCCCGCAAAATGGTCTTTTAAAAGAACAGATAACTAAGATAAAAATAACACTGAGGGGGTGTCTGAGTGGCTCAGTCGGTTGAGTGTCTGATTTTGGCTCAGGTCATGATCTCACAATTCATGCGTTTGAGCCCCACGCGTGGGGCTCTGTGCTGACAGCTTGGAGCCTGGAGCCTGCTTTGGATTCTGTGTCTCCTCCTCTGCCCTTCCCCAACTCACGCTTGCTCTTTTTCCTTCTCTCTCTCTCAAAAATAAACATTGGAAAGAAATTAAAAAATAAGTAACACTGAGGAGTTAATCATAAAGATTTGAATTTAAGGTCTATGAAATTAAGGCTATAATTTTTTTCTCAAGGAAATCACAGAATATTAGGGATACAAAGTATCACAGGGATAATCTACTCTAACATTTTCATTTTACATATGAGCTAACTAGGTACAGAAAGGCTAAACACCCTGCCAAATGTCACATAACCAGATGGTGGCAAAGCCAAGTCATGAGAGTCCAATTCATTATTCTTTTCCACTATGTCATAATATCGATAGAAAAAAAAAAAAACAACAAAAAAACTTTGAAACTGACAAAGGTTAATTTTAAAAGACTAGAAAGTTACAAGTAATTTCCTAAGATATCTGAATTTATTAAAAACTCATTACTTTTGTTTTGCTACTATTTATTACATATGTACTTGCACTCAATAAAATAAAGAAAGTTAAAACACAAGAATAAAACAAAGTAACAGATACTGCCAAAATACTCACAAATCCAAAAAGCAGGTACAGGTTAAGGGGATGCTTATGTCTGTTTACAGTCAATGCTAAAATCAAACCCAAAGATCCAAGGGCAAACACCAAAATTAAGGCAGGACTAAAAGACATAAAGTTAAAAGCATTTTTTAAGCTTAAGAACAGTATAAATAGTATTAACCAATAGAATAAAATCTGTCTGTTGTATTTGTGTGTATTTGTGGTGTGGAAGGAACCACACCAAAGTGTCAAAAGAAACTATTTTTCCATTCAGGGAATTTGAGGAGTGTGAGCTGGGAAAGAGCAGCAGGACAAAGAAAAGAGCCCATAATAAATGGGGAGTACTTTTCCTTTTTACTTCAGGAACTTTTAGCATATTTGAATATTTTTGCAATTAGCATACTGCTTTTTAAAACTGACATAAAGAATAGCTATTAAATAATAAACAAATTTTATATACATCTACTATGTAGCTATCATTTAAATTAAAGGACTTTACCTCAAATAGCAAACTAATTTTTTTGTAGGAGAAGTGATGATAGAAATTGTCTACTTCCAAGAAAATATTCATTCTTTCTTTTTCCTTTCTTAACGTTTGATTTATTTTAGAGAGAGACACAGTGTATGAGCAGGGGAGGGGCAAAGAGAGAGACACAGAATCTGAAGCAGGATGCGAGCTATCAGCGCAGAGTTTGGTGCGGGGCTCGAACTCATGAACGGTGAGATCATGAGCTGAGCTGAAGTTGGACGCTTAACCAACTGAGCCACCCAGGTGCCCATATTTTTCCTTTAATATAAAAAAATCTATAGAACTTTTAGCTATGGAAATAATTATTTTGGAGGTCAAATCTTAAACAAATTAGGGATGAACCACATGAAGCTCCTTTGGAAATTTCTCAGTGAAATTATCCTAGTCATGAGCCAACACCAAGATAAGTTAAACACACGGTTATTAGTGCTTATTCAAGCACTGTCTTAGGCTTTGAGGACTGGGCATAAGTATAATAAAAGCAAAAAAATTAAAATTCAAAACTGCATACAGTAGGGATGCCTGGGTAGCTGGGTCAGTTAAGCGACCAACTCTTGATTTTGGTTTAGGTCAAGATCTCATGGTTCATTGGTTCGAGCACCGCATCAGGCTGTGCTGATGATAGTGTGGAGCCTATTTGGGATTCTCTCTCCCTCTCTCTTGCTGACCCTCCCCTGCTCATGCTCTCTCTCTTTCTCTCAAAATAAATAAATAAACTTAAAAAAAACCTGCATATAGTAAAAATTCTTAATTTCATCAGAAGATGAAAATTTAACCCTACAAAACTGTCAGCTAAAAAGTTCAGAGGTAAGTACCATGTTGCAGAACGTTTTCTTTATCAAAACTAGTCTTACTCGTAAGAGTTAATAATGAACCTTTTTTACATTTTAACCTCAGAAGTTAATAGAGGAAAAAGCGAACTTTGCTTATAATATGCCCTTTTGATCATAAGCAGCAGCAGAAAATGACTCAAAATCATCTTATCACCTTACCTCTCATGTACAAATGTCCGTATAGACTCAAAGTATAAAAAAAAAGAAGATGTCACTGTCGTTAAGAGAACTTGCAGAGAAAGGATGCTGTAGACTTTTCTTAGAAAGCCTGAAAAAGAAAATAATTACACATGACAGTATTCTTAAGCATTTATCACAGAACAGCAGGAACAAATATGTTCTTAGAAACATTAAATTTTTATATATAATCTGTAAATCTTAATGCAAATAATGTAGTCTGGAACTTAAACTAAAAACAAAAATACTTCCAAAGAAATCACAAATTGTAAATGATAACTATCCCTCAAGAAGCATGAGTCTAAAAAAAATTAATAGGCCAGAATAAAAATGTTTTCAACCATGGGTGGCCTGGCTGGTTCAGCAGGTAGAGTATGTGACTCTTGATCTCAGAGTTTTTTTTTTTAAGTTCGATCCCCATGTTGGGCATAGAGCTTACGAAAGAAAGAAAGAAAGAAAGAAAGAAAGAAAGAAAGAAAGAAAGAAAGAAAGAAAGAAAGAAAGAGACAAAGAAAGGAAGAAAGAATGAAAGAACGAAAGAGACAAAGAAAGGAAGAAAGAAAAGAAAAGAAAAGAAAACAAAAGAAAAGAAAAGAAAAGAAAAGAAAAGAAAAAATGTTTTCATCAAAAGGAAAAGAAAGTATAAAACAGTTTGTACACAGCAGCATAAACAAAGCAAAAGATTACAAACAGAACATTTCCAAACAACAAATCTATCTTGAAACTGAAAAGCTAGAATAGAGAGCATATGGTTAGATACAAATTTTAAAAAGAAATCTTAATTTCCAAGCCATGCACCAGTCTTCCCTTCCTCACTATGCTTTACCCACGCTAGCCACCTTTCTGTTCCCCAAGCATGCCAACTCCTTCCTATGTCTGGGCCTTTGCCCTTGCTATTTCCCCTTCCTGGAATGCCTTTATCCTTCTTTAGATGGAATGGTGGTTTAAATCAGCCACAATTTTTTGACACTCCGTTCAAGAGATTCACTTCTAACAACAAAAATAAGGCAGAAGTGACAATGTATGGTATGCCTAATGCTAAGTCATAAAAGGTAATTTTTTACATCTTAGTTAAAAAAAAAAAAAGTAATACAGCCATCCACTTGCTCTTTCTTAGAGGACTCACTCTAGGGCACTGTTGCTCAACCTTCCTTTTTTCATTATTGTGAACCTAAGGAGCCTTCTGGACATTACTTTCCTAATAGTCTGCCGATAAAATTTTAATGCTGCATACATCTGTTTATGTACCACGGGTCTTTGGAAGGCTAAAATTATCGTAAAATTTGAGATTTTTTTGCCCTCCACCTCAAGAACAAATTTCCGCCCCCTTGGAGGCAATATTGTCCCACTGAGAGTGAATGCTACAGGAGGCAGACCTTCCAATATATCTCTTCATCTGGCTGTTTACCTATATCTCTTGGTAAACTGGTAAAAGTGTCTCCTTGAGTTCTGTGAGCTGCTCTGGCAAATTAATCAAACCCAAGGAGGGAGTCATGGGAACCTTCAACTTACAGCCAAGTCTAACAAGTTAAGGGTAACCCGGGGACCTATTACTTACAATTGGCATCTGAAGTGGGGTGGGAGTATTCTTATGGGACTGAGCCCTTAACCTGGGGGATCTGTTACTATCTATTAGGAGACGGTGTCAGAATTGAGTTCAACTGTAGGACCCACAGTTGGCGTCATGGAGAATTGCTTGGTGTAGAAAAAAAATTTTTAAAAACCACACTTTGGTGACCAGAAGTGTCAGAACTGAAGTGTTCTGTGTGAGCCGTGAAGAGAAACATAGGAGGACGAACTGGGTTTTTTCCCTACTCAAGGGGGAAAAACACGTTTGTCGCTAAAACACGTATGATCCAGTGATTCCACTTTGGGATATGTACATAAAAGAACTCAAAGCAGGATCTCAAGGGGGTACTGTGCCACATGTTTATAACAGCATCATTCATAGCAGGTGGAAGCTACCCAAGCGTCTACCAACAGATAAAGGGATTAACAAGATGTAGTTTATTTGCACAATGGAAAATTATTCATCCTAAAAAAGTGCCGTCTGACACACGCTACAAAATGGATACACCGTGAACACCTGCTAACTGAAATAAGCCAGTCACAAAAAGACACATACTTCATGATCCACTTATATGAGGTATCTAGCGTAGCCAAATTCATAAAACAGAAAGTAGAATGGTAGCTGCCAGGCTCTGGGGGAGGGGAAGATAGGGAGTTGCTTGATGGTATAGTTTCGGTGTTGCAAGATTAAAAGGTCATGGAGATTGGTTGCACAACAAAGTGAATATACTTCACACTACTGAACTGAAAAATGGTGGAGATGGTACATTTTTAATGGGCTGTGTTTCACCACCATTAAAATCTTAATTTAAAAAAACTACGCTCATTGGCCAAAACCATTCCAAAATTCCATTCCAAGAATAAAGATGTTAGGGATCGAGATTCTTAATGCATCAGATCTTCATAATTCCTTTTGCGGAACAAATTCCAGCCACAGGGATAGCCTGAAAATCTGGGGCAACTTCTGTAGTCAATTGGCTGAACTAGAGCGGGCAATGAATTCCACTTACATGAAGGTAAGCATTTTATTTTTTTTAAGCATTTTAAATTCAACATAATTTCTGCCCATTAAATACTGTATAATTCCTTAAAACGAAGATTGCATTTTGATTGACCTCTAAAGCTTCCATTTCCAGCAACTGCGTCAGCGAATCCTCAAACTTAGGTGGCGTTCCAGGTGTTGCAGAGACTAGTGAACAAGAGATATGGTCCCTGCCCTCACAGATCCTACCATCCAGTAAAGGAGGCAGACAAGTAAATAGAAACCTGAAACGCGATCACATCCCCTACACCAAAGACGTGCCGGCAAGTAACTGCATTCAGGCGGACGTCACCATGATCGCATAATAAACTTATTTTCACCTTAACAAGTAATCTTTAGTTTCTTTTAATATAAAGACGCCAAATTAAGGCTGCTGAGGTTTTCATCTACCCTTTCTACGCGGAGGAGGGAAAAGATTAAAGTGGGACGGGCTGCTGTTCCGGTTCTCGGTCGCACAGCCAGGGGACCACCACACCTCCCTAGAGCCGTGCTCTCCCCGGGCGCCCTGGCGGAGCGGAAGCGACACTTCCTCCCAAACTCCCGGGGGAGGGCGCTCTTCCTAGGAGCCCGGGGCCTGGGGGCGGCGAACTGGAAGCAGGGCTTCCGCTCTGAGCTCCTGGAGACCCGCGCTGGCCTGCCAGCCCTGCCCGGGAGGCGTTGTCCCCGGAGGCCGAAAGCCGCCCCCAGAGGCCGACGACAGCGCAGCAGCCCCACGCAGGGCGGCCCGAAGGGGCGGGGGGAGACGTACCCATTCGGATGTGCACACTGGCAGAGGCCACGCAGCTGCCATAGTTGAAGTCATCCTCGATCGAGGAGCAGGGGTACCGGGGGTCGGGGTCGGCCATGTCGGTAGCAGAACCCCAGCCACCCCGCCCAGCGAGGCCCAGTACCCGGGCTCAACGGCCTTCGACCCACTTCCGGGATGAAGCAATCCAGCCCCAACTAGCCGAGTCGCCGCGCCCATCGATGCGCAGCACACGCTCATCGATGCGCTCACCTCAGCGCTTCAGTTCGGCTGGGGGAAAAGGAGGTTGCTTCAAGTTGGGGAAGGAGAGAAAACGAATGACGTTGTTCGCATCATCCGAAGTGAAACTTTTCTCAGAGCTTTCTCAACAAGGTGTTTCAGATCCTCTCGCCAGGAGAGTTGCTGAAAGCTATAGAACCGAGGCCCCATCCATCCATCCTTTCAACAAATCTCTCATTCACATATTCCGTCCATAGTCCACACGGGAGACACACTTTTAATTATATATTTTTTAATGTTAATAATAATCCCTAAGTTTCTTGAGCACTTTCTCTAAAGGCTTTCTGAATGAGATGATGCTTAATCCTGGAAGACAAGAGCCAACCAGAGAAGAGTGGGCTGATGCAGGTAGGTAGGTTCTCAAGAGACCAGCATCTGCAAGGGGTGGGGAGATGGGGAACAAAGCTCAGTTAAGGTTAGATACAAATGACAAAGAATGAGACTAGATAGGGGCACCTGGGTGGCTCAGTTGGTTAAGCGTCCTACTTCCGTTCAGGTCATGATCCCAGGGTTCACCAACTTCAGCTCAGGTCATGATCTCAGGGTTCACCAACTTCGGCTCAGGTCATGATCTCAGGGTTCGTGAGTTCAAGCCCCGTGTCCATTCAGTGCTGACAGCTCAGCCTGGAGCCTCCTTCGGATTCTGTGTCTCCTTGTCTCTGCTCCTCCTCCTCCTCCTCCTCCTCCTCCTCCTCCTCCTTCTCTCTCTCTCTGCCCCCTCTCAAAAATAAGCATTTAAAAATTAAAAAAAAAAAAAAGAGACTAGATAGATAAATAAAGGCCAGATCACTGTGTGCCAGATGCAGAATACATTGGAGAGAGCCATGACCAAAGGCAGGAAAAAGGGAATATTGGTTTAATCTAAAACAAATGATGAGGCAAATTCGATGGATCAGAGTGAATACTCATGGTATTGCTGTCATTCAAATACAAATATGAGATGTAGGTATTCCCAGAGTAATACCGTCCCAGGGGTCCTTGGAGTTTTTTGATGAGTTTGCTTTGATCCACTCACATCCACCCAGTCTCCACTTTAACCGTAAACACTCAAAAGACTTAGTAGGTGGAGCTCAGAATAGCTGTGGAACTGTCTATTCTGAAACAAAATCCTTCAACTTGATGTTATTGGAAGCTTTGGTCAAAAGAACTAAACTCACTTCCAAAAAGATGAGCCAAAAACAACACAAAACAAAACCTTACCTTTTATGATTTTCATTTTAGAAGCATATTACTAATTTTTTTAAGTTTATTTTGAGAGAGAGTGTGCATGCATGTGCAAATGGGGAAGGACAGAGAAAGAGAGGGAGAAAGAGAATCCCAAGCACACTCCACACTCTCAGCGCAGTGCCCCACACGGGGCCCGATTCCACTACTCATTACATCATGACCTGAGGCAAGATCAAGAGCGGGACGCTTAACCGACTGAGCCACCCAGGCTCCCCCATATTACCCATTTTAATATAAAATCATAAAAGGAGTTGCTAAATGGGACAAACTGGAGTTGCGCGGCCAATCCATCTTTTCATTAACTAAAAGCAGCATTTGTAGAATTTAATCCCCTACCTCTTTCCAGTTGTAAAAAAAATAAATTCCAGATGGATTATGGATCTACATGTGCAAGACAAAACAATAAAATTTTAAGACGATAATATAGGAGAATATCTTTATGATTTGGAGAAAAGCAAAGATTTCTGAAACCAGATACAAACTAGCAGTTAACTTTGAAGGAAAATGTTGACAAACTATATTAAAATTTTAAGGGGTGCCTGCCTGGCTCAGTCAGTGGAGCGTGCAACTCTTGGTCTTAGGTTTTGGGTTGGAGCCCCACATTGGGTGTAAAGATTATTTAAAAATAAAATCTTACACAAAACAGACGAGCATAAGGGAAGGGAAGCAAAAATAATATAAAAACAGGGAGGGGGACAAAACAGAAGACTCATAAATATGGAGACCAAACTGAGGGTTACCGGAGGGGTTGTGGGAGGGGGGGATGGGCTAACTGGGTAAGGGGCACTAAGGAATCTACTCCTGAAATCGTTGTTGCACTATATGCTAACTAACTTGGATGTAAATTTAAAAAATAATTTAAATTAAAACAATTTAAAAAAATTTGAACTTCTAGTAATCAAAATATAAGAGAATGAAAACCAAGTCACAAAATGGGTGAAGATATTTGCTACACATGAAATCTACATAATGCTCCTTTCCAGAATATAAAAACAACTGTTACAAATCAAGAAGAAAAAAAGAGACAGGCAGCCAACAGAAAAATAGGCAAAAGGCTCAAATAAGCACACCACACTCTCTCTCTACCTCTCTCTCTCTCTCACACACACTCACACATATGCCAAATGGCTAATAAAAAGATGCTTGCCGTCATTAAGGATCAGAGAAATGCAAATAAATGTCACAGTATCTCCACACAGATGGCTAAAATTAAGAGGTGGACAATACCAAGTATTAAAAAGGTTGTGGATTAACTGGGACCCTTAAACTAGAGCTGGCTTCCTTGACATGCAACCTGTGCAACTGCACAGAGCCCTGCTCTCACAAGGGCCTTGCATTTGGCTTAATGCTCAGTTGTCACCGTTTTGAAATACTTAATAATTTTGCCTTTGAACTTTTGTTGTATGAGTGGAAGCACAATGCAGCATGAGCAGAAGAGGTACACACAATATATGAGTGTCCACTCTTTGCCAACCATTTGCATTTAGCATTCAAGATGCCCCGTGAGCACAGAATTCTATTGAAACTACAAAGAATGGAAGTTAGAGTAGATACAAAACCAGTACAAGGTAAGTGTATTATACATACAAGTTAGTAAAGGGAAGGAAAAGGAGAGCACAGACTGTGCCAAGGGCTGTGAACTTACTGTGAATGTAGAAAGAAGGCAACGGTATTCTAAGAAGCATAAATGACCAAGGAATCCTATCACATCCTTTTTCACTTGTGTCAGTTCCCAGTATTAGCCAGCCACTAACACTAAAAATGAAGATGTTGTAGGAAAGGGTAAGAGGGACAACTATAGTTTCTTTTCCTGACATGTAAGCTGAAGGTAGAGAGAAGTGAAATAAAAATATACGAGTGGGGGTCCTGGGTGACTCAGTCGGTTAAGTGTCCAACTCTTGATTTCGGTTCAGGTCATGATCTCATAGTTTGTGGGTTCGAGTCTTGCATCGACGGTGCAGCGCCTGCTTGGGATTCTCTGTCTCCCTGTCTCCCTGCCTCTCTCTCTCTCTCTCTCTCTCTCTTGCTCTCCCAAAAATAAATAAGCTTAAAAATATATATATGAATTAGTTTTATGCAGTTTTTTCACAGTTCTAGTTAAGAATGAAATACATATGCGTATATAGGCCATGAAATGCAAACTGTAATTTGGATGATCCACATAGGAGTTTGCATTTTAAATCAGTTATTGCACAAGGGCGCCCAGATGGCTCAGTCGGTCGGGCGTCAACTTCAGCTCAGGTCATGATCTGAAGGTTTGTGAGTTCCAGCCCCGCCTTGGGCTCTGTGCTGACAGCTCAGAGCCTGGAGCCTGCTTCGGATTCTGTGTCTCCCTATGTCTTCTCCTCCCCCATTTGGCTCTGTCTCTGTCTCTCAAAAATAAACAATAAACATTTAAAAAGTTTAAAAATAAGTAAACATTACAAATATATATATTAAAAAATAAACTGCTATTGCACAATATAAAGATCAATTATAAAGCTCGTGCTAATAGTTTTAAGTGATATTTTTCCCTTTACTTAAAGGACATTAAATAGAAAGTTAAAAAAAAAAAAACACGCCAAGTAAAGAAACTGCAAAAGAAATGAGAGCTCTGGGGGAGATTATAAGCGGTTTCACAGAGTGTTTTAGTTTACTAGGACTGCTGTAAAACATTACCACAAACTAGTAGCTTAAAACAACAGACATTTCTTCATTCACGGTTCTGGAGGCCACCAGTCTGAAATTAGGTTGTCAGCAGGGCTAGTTTCTTACAGAGGCTCTCAGGGATAATCTGTTCCATGCTCTAGTGGCTTCTGGTGTTGGCAATCCTTGGATTTCCTCGGCTTGTGGCTGCATCACTCCAACCTCTGCCATCAGCAGCAGCAGGCCTTCTTTCCTCTGTTTCCATGTCCAAATTTCCCTCTTTTTATGGACACCAGTCCTAATCCACTATGGCCTCATCTTAACTTGATTACATCTGCGGAGACTTTCCAGGCATACCTTGTATTATTGTGCTTCACTTTACTGTGCTTTGAAGATACTGTGTTTTTTTTTACAAATTGAAGGTTTACAGGGGGCACCTTGGTGGCTCAGTCAGGTAAGCATCCAACTCTTGATTTCGGCTCAGGTCATGATCTAACAGGTAGTGGGATCCAGCCCTGTGCTGGGGCTCTGTGCTGACAGGGTGGATCCTGCTTGGGATTCTCTCTCTCTCTCTCTCTCTCTCTCTCTCTCTCTCTCTCTCTCCCCTCCTCCCCTGCTTGCACGCACGCTCTCTCTCTCAACATAAATAAATAAACATTAAAAAAAAAACAAGATTTATGGCATTGAGCCACTTGCTGCATTGAGCAAGTCTATTGGTATCATTTTTCCAACAGCATTTTCTCACTTCATGTCTCTGTCACATTTTAGTAATTTCCACAATATTTCAAACTTTTTCATTATTATGTTTTTATGGTGATCTGATTAGTGATTATGACCCTCTGAAAGCTCAGATAGTTAGCATTTTTAGCAATATTTTAAAATTAAGGTGTATGCTTTTTTCCTAGACATAATGCTATTACACACTTAATACACTACAGTTTAGTGTAATACAGTGTAGTATAAACTTTTATATGGAAACCAAAAATTAGTTCGACTCGCTTTATTGCGATATTTGCCTTATTGCAGCAGTCTAGAACCAAATCTGCAATATGTTCCATGTATGCCTACATTTCCAGTTGATGTCACATTCAAAGATATCAGTGGTTAAGACTTACATGTATTTTATGGGAGCCCACCAGTCAAACTACATCACAGAGGTGGTGACTTTTCAATAGCATCTTAAAAAATAATTAGGGGTTCATCAGGTAGGAGATACTTAAAAAAAATCCAAATATGAAATAACTAGTACAAATTGGAAAAGACCCAGACACTTAGGAGAGACATTACAGAAGAATAACATTTGGTGATTTATTGGATATACGCACCACCAAGTGTAATGTCTGGCATAGCAAGTGCTCAGTAAGTTCTTCTGACTATATCAGTTGATCAGTCAGTCAATCAAAATTACTAAGAGTTCTTTTGGCCCATGTGACCAGACACAAGAAAGCTGATTTTCTAGGAAATGATCAGTTTGGAGCATGCTGAATTGAGATGAAAGAAAGAAATCAAAATGAAATTGTTCAGTAAACACTGGAGGTGGGGAGTGAGAAGGGAATCTATAGGACAGCTTAGGACTAAAGGCACAAATATGAGCATGGTCCACATAGAGGTAACAGATGAACAATGAGATTATATGAAATCTTCAAGACCTGGAATAAAATGATCACTAGAATTCTGCCTGTGAGTGCATGGTATAAGCCAAAGGAAGAGTCAGTTCAGAAAACAGAAGAAACCATCAGGAGTGTAGGAAAACACTGAGTATCGTCATAAAAGACAAAAAAAGGCAAAAATTCACAAAAGGTGGTGTGATGAGGGACCAATGCTATGGAACTGTCAGAGTAAGCCCTGAGGAAAGGCCATTTGATCTGAAATTACTAGTATTTTTAAATCCAAATATGCTGGATATTTTCTTTTTAAAAAAAATTTTTTTTCAACGTTTTTATTTATTTTTGGGACAGAGAGAGACAGAGCATGAACGGGGGAGGGGCAGAGAGAGAGGGAGACACAGAATCGGAAACAGGCTCCGGGCTCCGAGCCATCCGCCCAGAGCCTGACGCGGGGCTCGAACTCACGGACCGCGAGATTGTGACCTGGCTGAAGTCGGACGCTTAACCGACTGCGCCACCCAGGCGCCCCTATGCTGAATATTTTCATATACAGACTTGGTATTGCCTTCATTATCAACAGCGCCGGATTCAAAACCCAAGCCTTTATTTTTGTTTCAAAGGTTCAGAACAATGAAACAAAATCAGTAGGAACAAGAAGAACTATGATGGCCATGACAGGCCAGAAGATGTGGATAACTAAATTACCAAGTGTTTTTAGAATGCGTCCTCTGAGACCCAATGATGTGACATCATTTCTTGATGTGCAAAGGGCTTGTTATGGACTGAATGTTTGTGTGCCCCCCATTTGTATGTTGAAGCTCTAACTCCCATTGTTGCTGGATTTGGAGAAAGGGCTTGGAAGGAATTCATTAAGATTAAATGAGGTCATAAGAGTAGGGTCAGATCAGATAGGATCAGATCAGAGAAGAGGAGATGAGACACTAGATAGGATCAGATTAGATAAGTGGAAACACACCAGAATGCTGGCCTGCGTGCTCCTGTGTTCTCTCTCTCTCTCTCTCTCTCTCTCTCTCTCTCTCTGAATGTATGTGTGCGTGTGCCTGTGTCTGTGTGCGTGTGCCCACATCCAGGAAAGGCCATCTACAAGCCAGGAGAGATTTTACCAGAAATTGAACCCTGTGGACACCTTGATCTTGGGATTTGTAGTCTCCAGAGCTGTGAAAAAAAATAATAAATTTCTCTTATTTAAACCACGCAGTCTGTGACATTTTCAATGCCAGCTTGAACAGACAGGATTTATTTTGGGGATTTACTAAATAACAAGGAAAGGAGGGCCAAATCCTTGAGATGGAAAATGCACAAGATTTGTGCTTATAACTTGACAAGGAAACTTTGGAAATCCTCAATGAGATTTTTTTTCATCTATTTTTCCAACAAACGTTGCCTCCAGAGTTCTTCTAGCCAGCAGCAGTTTAGCCATCTGTGAAGTGCAGAAGTTGGATTAGGATGTCTAAGCCATTTTCCATTATCAAATTGCAAACAGTCTGAGTAGATACTTGACTGCAAAAGAAAACATTCCGCCATAATCTCAGATTTATTTCACATGTTTGGGGTTCTTCTAGAAGTAAATAAATGTTTGCTTCAAAAATAGAGCTTTAGCTAATATTGAAAGCCCTTGACGGAAAACTATTCAATTATAAAAATCAGATTTTAGAAGGCAGTGCTGACTAGGCAAAAGTTATTATAGCCACACACTTCGAGGTGAGAAATACTAGGAAAATGATTTAAGAAGAAAATAGTGAAATGAGATGAAGCATGAAAATGTTGGAAGAAATTATTTTCTCTAGTTGAGGGTTTTCTAATAGACAATAGCTGTTGACTTTAGAAAGTTTGGAAGACACAGAGTAAGAAAATAAAATCACCAGTTATCCTTCCTTCAACCCTAAAAGGATAATTGCTAAAATTTTAATATAGATCATGTTGCAAAGTAATAGATTTTTAGAACACTGGTTTTGGTATCTTAAATGGGGAAGGGTTGAGTTATAAGACAATGCAAACCTAATCTTTAAAAATCCACACTGGGGGCGCCTGGGTGGCGCAGTCGGTTAAGCGTCCGACTTCAGCCAGGTCACGATCTCGCGGTCCGTGAGTTCGAGCCCCGCGTCAGGCTCTGGGCTGATGGCTCAGAGCCTGGAGCCTGTTTCCGATTCTGTGTCTCCCTCTCTCTCTGCCCCTCCCCCGTTCATGCTCTGTCTCTCTCTGTCCCAAAAATAAATAAACGTTAAAAAAAAAAATTTAAAAATCCACACTGAACTGGAGGAATAATTATTGCATGTTATTACTACTAGGTCATTTTGATGAAGGCCTAAAACCACCCAACTTTTCTTTCATAGAATTACCAAGTAATATGCACCACAAATGTTCTCGCCCATTACTGATCTTTACCTCACCCCTGAACTCCAATGTACCTAGGACCCTCTATGGCCGGGGGACGGGATAAGGCTCAAAGAGGGAATACGCTAGTGATCTTTGTTTTGAAAATTATTTCCCAAACCAGAAAATCTATGTTCCACAAGCTGGGTGTCCTTTGCACATTCATCCTTAGGGATGCTGGGTAAGTAACTGCCACCAAGAAAAGTTTTCCATGTATACAAAGAGCTGTTATCTGACTCCTCTAGTTTCCTCCTCACCTGATTTTTTATCTTAGGCTTTGATGTCTATGCTTAGCTGGGACTTTGCCACTGATAATACTGTGTATCTGTGCTATTGTGCCATCTGGGCCATAGCCTTTAGGGTTTCCTCGGCATCTCCATTTCGTAATCCGTGTAGTTCATTACTCTCTTATCTCCAGCTAGGAAGGAAGCTCTTCTTCTAGTATATGAAATATAGGGGCAGGGGGATGGGGGGCAGAGTTGGAGAGGCAAAAGTTCCCGTGGCAAAAGTGTCACACAGTGAGACAGTTTTAGGTTTAACCGCAGCCCTCTCTTTGCCAGAAGCACGTATGCTGGGAGTGGGTGGGCAGGGCGCAGTTCAGGGTCTGGGTTTGTGTGGATTTCAGTGTAGTGTCATGTGCGTCTGGAACTTCATACCGCTTCTGTCTGTGCTGTCAGAACCGTTCTCTACCAACACTTACTTTCTCTCAGGGGCCTGGTTGTCTCCCTCTACCATCCAGTTTCCATGCCCATCTGACATTTCACAGATATAGCTGTATGCATTTGAACTCCAGTTTTGGACAGAGGTTAGTTTTCTTCCCACAGTTTTACAGGCCATCAACAAAATAGGAAGTATCACCGAATGTCTGTTCAGTGTATCAGGATGCATTTGGCTGCAAACACAAGATTCCTAGTTTATAAACCTACTTAGTAAGGAATTTATGTGATAGAATTTATAAGCCCATAAGCAGGACATTCTCCATGGAGAGAACAAAAGAGCTGCTTAATGACATTATGAAGGATCTGTTTTTTTCTCTCCCGAGACCATCCCCAAGGCTCACTTCATTCTAATATTTATCTCCATGTGGTTGCAAAATGGTTCCAGAAATGGCCAGAGCTGCCACATGTTCCTGTTCAGATCCAGAAGGAGAAATTTGAATGAGATCTGGTACTCCAAGCCATGTATTATTGGCTGTTGTAGTCACACGCCAGCCTGAGTCTGAGTGCCATTTCAAATACGGAGGGCAGGGTAGACTGCAGCAAGATGGGAAGAGCATAGTAGGCAAGGGGATAGCAAGTGCAAAGGTTCCGATGTGGGACTCTGCCTAGTGTGTTCACAGACCGACAAGAAGGCAGTGTGGTAGTGCAGAATGAACAAGGGAATAAGACCAGAGGTGACAGCAGAGTGGGAGGAGAGAGAGAGTGCAGATCATACAAAGAGTCTGACTTTTATTCTGACCCAAATTAGATGCCATTGTTGGCTTCTAAATAGATTTAGTTTACATAGTCAAATAATCAGATAGTCAGATTTGATTTAAAAGGATGAATCTGGCTGCAGTGTTGAGGACAGTCTATAGATTGTAACAGTGGAAGCTACTTTAGTTAGAAGACAACTGCAGTAAACCGAACAGGATATGATGATGGCTCAAACCAGGCTGGCAGTTGTGGAGGTGGAGAAAAGTGTGATTCTAAATATATTTTGAATAGAGTCAACAGGGTTTGCTAGTGGGTTGAACATGGGCTGTGAAGAAATAGAGGAGTCAAGGATGACTCTCTAGCTTTTGGTTCAAGCAGCTGGAAGGATAGAGTGACCTGGATGGGGAAGAATGTTGAAGAACAGGTTCAGGAGACAGGATCAAGCGTTCAATTTCGGACATGAGTCTTAGGTTTAAGGGAGAGGTCTGGGCTAACCATATACATTTGGCAGTCCTTGGTAGATAGATAGTATTTAAAGCCTTGAAACTGGTTGAGATCATCAAGGGAGTAGGTGTACATAGAGAGAACTATGAACTGAACCCTGGGGCACTCCAACATTAAGAGTTAAGGAAGAAGAGAAGAGACAGCACAGGAAGCTGAAGAGTGACCAGTGAAGTAGGCTAAAATGTAAGAGAATTTGGAAAACAAAGAAAGTGTCCAAGAAGGAGGGGAGGGATCACCTATGTCAAAAACTACTGATAGGTTGGGGCACCTGGGTGGCTTAGTTGGTTAATCTGACTCTTGATTTAGGCTCAGGTTGTGATCTCACGGTTTGGTGAGATTGAGCCCCACATGTGGGGCTGCTTAGGATTCTCTCCCTCCCTCTTCCTCTGCCCCTCCCCTGCTTACGTGTGCACTCTTTCTCTCAAAATAAATGTCAAAAAAAACCAAAAACAAAAACAGAAAAACTACTGATAGGTTGAGTAAGATGAGGCCTGAAAATTGACTGTTATATTTAGCAATGATGTGGACATAAATGACCCTGAGAGCCATTTCAGTGGAGTAAGGTAGGAGGAGTGGCTTAGGAGTTGGTTTAAGAGAAGGTTAGAGGAGAAAAGTTGGAGATAGAAGATTCAACTCTTTACTACAAAAAGGAGTAAAGAAATGGGGGTAATTATGGCATCAAAGGGGGGAAATCATATCAAATTTTTTTGGTTTATTTTAAGATGGAAAAATAACATCATATTTGTATGCCGATGGAATTAATGCAGCAAAGAGTGAGAAATTGATGGTGTAGCTGAGAGTGAGAACGGCTGCCCTGATATCTTTGAATAGGAGACAGGAGATCAGATCGGATGCACTAGTGAAGGGATTAGACTTAGATAGAATTGACTAATGGAAAAGGAGGGAGGGCGTGTATGTCCCTGCAGATGCTGGTGGGCAGATAAATGTGGTGCTGATGGTGCTGAGAGTCTGTGGATGTTTTTTTCTGATACTTCGGTACTTTCACTAAATACTCTCAAGATCATTGGCTGCGCAGAAGGGTGGAGGAGAAGGTAAACGGAGTTGGGAAAAGAGAAGGCATAGAATAGTTGTCAAGGGGACCTGAAGAGTAAGTGAACAAAGGGCACTTAGTGTGACAACCTGGAAGCATAAAGGACCCATTTGAAAGTCATGGCTTTGATTTAAAAAAAATTTTTTTAACGTTTATTTATTTTTGAGACAGAGAGAGACAGAGCACGAACGGGGGAGGGTCAGAGAGAGGGAGACACAGAATCTGAAACAGGCTCCAGGCTCTGAGCCATCAGCACAGAGCCCGACGCGGGGCTCGAACTCACGGACCGCGAGATCGTGACCTGAGCCGAAGTCGGCCGCTTAACCGACTGAGCCACCCAGGCGCCCCATGGCTTTGATTTTAAATTGGGTCCAATTAACAGGGTTTTTATTCCCCACTCCACCTCCAGCTACATTCTGGTGCACGGGAGGCAGAGCCAAAAATTAGAAAATTGTATCTGATCAGAATGGTAGATGTGCCAAGGCAGCTCAACAAAGCCAAAGAGGAGCAAGAGAATGGAGGGCATATGTGAGAGGGATTAGAAACATGGAGTGTGGATTTTATGGATAAAGAGAGAAGTAAGGACATTAAGAGGGTGGGGCCAGAGAAGAGGTGGTAAGATTTTGGATTTGGTAACCTACGGGGGTGGGAAGGTGGGGCGGGGGGAAGAATTGTTGGGGTCAGAGCACTAGAGGGGATACACTGGAAGGACAGGAGATGTGGTCTGAGAGTGGATTCATGAAATAGAAATTACAGAAGGGGCACCGTCGATAATGACAAGTTCAAGGGAATGATCATGGGAGTGAGTGGCTGAAATAGGGTGGAGAATAAGATTACTGGAGGAGGATCGGTCAAAGAACTCACAGGACAGGGTATTGGAAAGATTATCATCTACTCTACATAGATTTCAAATCATCAAATAAGATAGGGCTAGTATTGGAGAGAATTGCAGTGAGCAGGAGCTATATCGTCTAAAAATGAGAGGGAAGAATTAAGGTGGGGGAGAGCAGTGGATGACAGCAATGGTGAAGAACAGTGAGCGATATAACCTGATGATATAAAATTCAGAAATCAAAGGCAGTTTTAAGGAATACAGAGAGAGCATGGGCTGATACTAACTGCCAACATTAAAAATACAAGAAATTTCACATAATCCATATACATTTCAAATACTATGGTGTTCCCATAAAATTCTTGCTTCCCTGTAAATCAGAAGATCTGGAAAAGCAGGCCTTGTTGACTGCTTCACTCAGCAACCGTGATTCCTGGATCCTCTGCGTAATTGAGTTTGGATCTCTCATCGTACTAATTCACCAATCCAATAGCTACCAAATACTTGTATCCTGCCTGTTGCTGTTTATTCAGGTAGTACCTTTGAAAGGTATAGAGTTTCTTAACCGTGTACAGATAGACAAAATTTCAGCTATTTGAACAAAGGCATATAGAAACCTTTGCCCAACCGGTATTGGTTTCACCAATTTTCAAGTATATTTTGTGGTATACTTCAGCTGAGAACGACTTGGGATTCAGGTAGCGTCAGGGGTAATAAACGATGGTGTACCATCAACTATTGGTCTCTAGGGGGCGCCATTGCCAAAGAGTACAAATCTGAAAGGTTTCAACAGGGTTGATATTGTTCGGTTGATGGCCATTGTCCACTCCACTCATTAAGGCTGGGATTTTTCTCAGCACTTTCAAAGCATCTCCTCTTTTTTGTCAGTAGCATTCGTATCATGCTTGCGGTGGGTACAGCATACCGTGACAGAATATTTCAAAACAACAGCCAAGTTTGCTTAAACTCCACGTTGAAAGCAAAACAGTCTGCGACACACTTTGAACTAGGAAAAGTAGCGGAACAATGTTTTATCAAGAAAGCCCAGAGAGAAAAGAATGTAGAAAAACCAAGTAGCAACGTGGAGAATGGGCAGCGTCTGGAAGAAAACGAGCACAATTTTCTTCTGCTTTGTTCTCTCTTTTGCGTTCCTGTTGTTGGCATCTTCTTTGGTCTCTTCCAGCAATCACTTCGTATGTGCACCTTTTTACCTGTTCGACTTCAGTAAAAGTTGGGAGGGAAATGCGCCAAACGTTTCGGATGGTTGTCTTCAGCTGAGCGACGATCTTCTCCTGTCAGTTTTTCTGGATTTCCCAAGAGTGCCTCGGGACACATGTATCGCTTTCTGGCAGGGTAAAACAAAACGCGTTTTTAAAAGAACTGTTGACCGGTCTTCTGTCCATCCACGCCAGGAGACAGCCCATGCCAGGGCAGGCAGAGTGGGGTGTAGACTCTCCTGCATTAGCCCTGCCCTCCTGGTCTTCCCCCGGCTCTCGCTCTTTGCCTCTCCAGTCACGTCCCAAACCCGGAGGGACGAAAGCCCTGCTCAGAACGTAAAAGCCAGTGAGGAGGGCCACGCAGACGCAGGGGAGACCCCGCCGCCAGGCCGGGCGTCCCCAGGGGCATCTCTGCCGGGCAGCGCCTTGCGTCATGTGGGGCCCGCCCCCTGGTCGGGCTCGGCAAGTTCTGCAGCCTTGGCCGTCGTGGACGCAGGATTTCCGCGGTTGTGTAATAGCACCTCGCGAGCGCGGAGAGGCCTGGGCTCCGCATCCCTCCTCGGACTGGCCCCTGGTCTCCGGCGGCCGAGCCATGGCCTGGACGGCGGCGGCGGCGAGCGGCGGGGCCCGCGGTACGCTCTCGGCGCACACGCTCCTGTTCGACCTCCCGCCGGCGCTGCTGGGCGAGCTGTGCGCGGTCCTGGACAGCTGCGACGGCGCGCTGGGCTGGCGCGGCCTAGGTGAGCGCGGCCCGCCGCTGCGGCGGGGCGGGCGGGGCGGGGGGCGGAGGGGACGCGGCGCGCATGCTCAGCCGGGCCCGCCGCCTTCGCGGCCGGGCTGCCCGCGGTCCGGCCCGCATGGGGCCGCGCGGCCTCCGGGGTCTTCCGACGGGGAGGCTGCCCTTTCCTCGCCCCGGGAAGGAGGCAAACACGCCCCGAGGCCCGAAGGAGAGCTCCCCCCTCTCTTTCAAAGACACTTGGGGTGTCTGTGCAAGATTAAGTGAGCAGAGGCTTGGGAAAAGCGGCAACCCGCGTGAAACCATCTAATATTTATCAACTGTGCCTCCTTTGCTTGGTTCAGAGTATTTTCAGTCAGCACGCCTATGTGATGTCCTCTTACTGCAAAATTACCCCAGAATAGAATCTTCATATCAAAACATTTTTGTGCCTTTCACTGTACCCTTTGGTGTTTTCAGCCCACTTCCAAGTACACCCACCTTCCTTAAATTTCAGGTGAAATGCTAAAGTAGAATACGATTTGTAATTAATGTGGCTCCCAGTTTTCCTCATTAAGTATTTCTGGCTTATTTACCCAATTTGTGGCATGAAAGTTTATGCTAGATGCTGGCTTTTTATTTTAAACTAGAAAATTGGCTTTTAAGATTCCCATTTTATGCAGCCATTGGTGAGTTGGGCAACCGACTGCTTTTGGCAAGTGTTGAGTGTCTTCACCAGAATTCGGACAAAAATCCTTTGTTTTGATAAGTACAGGGGTTTTTGTTAGATTTGATCTTCCATGATGCCACATTTAATATGATTGAAAATAAACACAGTCCTGTCAAAATAACTTAGCCTTGATTCTCTGAAATTGTCTTATTCATTTATTTTAAACAATAGCACAAGACCTATGAGAAAAAAGTTTTGTGTTGATGAGCAATATGGTCACAGATTCTGGAATATGGCATTGGGCTTTGAGTTAGTGTAAATTATATTATAAGCTCTGTCACTTTCAAAGTATGACCCTGATGTAAACATCTCAGAAAAGGGTGCTTGACTCTTTGGCTTCTGGAAAGCATAGAGAGTTCCAGTATGCGTTTGAGGGGTAAGATCCTTTCCACACCAGATCTTTTTGAAATGGGTAATGACATGGGCAGTTTTAGCACCCATTGGTTTCCTGGAATTACTACGTTTGTGAGAGAAACTTTTTTAGTCCAACCCACAGGTAATGAATAGGGCCAGGCAGCTATCCTAAATGAGTAAGTCAGGTTGAAGACTGGAAATGAAGAACATATGTCCCATCTGAAAGGGGCAGTTAGTCCTCAGTCCCAGGTCACTGCCACTTTTCAGGAAGTCCAGCCCAGAATTGCTGGACTCTCTCTCTCTCTCAGCACTGAAATACAGATATTCGTGCTTTACCTGGGCTGTCTCATATAACACTTCCAATTGCCCTTGGGAGGTAGGTGCGATTATCATCACACTGTTTCAATAGGGGAGGAAATCATGGTACATATACATTAAGTTACTTGCCCAAATTGACACTGCTAAGGAGCGGCAGAGCCAGGATTCGAACCATGGCAGTTGGGATCCACTGCCTGTGCCCTTAACCTACAGCCACTCTACACTTCCCGACCCTGACTTCCTCAGGGTCGCGGGTCCTGACTTCTGTGCTCTTTTCCGCTGTATCTCAGCCTCTCCAAAATGTAGTCATTTCAGCCATGAGAGAACAATTCAGTGAGCCATTTCACACATGCAGCCCCATTTTTCTAGCTGTGGAAATCAGACCACCCAAATGAGAACAAGCTCGGGCTGTTTATTCCAAGCAAGGGAGTCAGCCACCATCACTCGCATCTGACAGAGACCCAAAGGCAAGCTGAGGAGTGGAAAAGCTTTATGTTGGAAAAAAGGGGAAGGCTTCAGGTCTGCCCTTACTGGAGGCAGTTGACATGGAGAAGCTATGGACAAGCTAACTAGCAGGAGAGCATTCTATGTGATTGTTCAGGGAGCATATTTGACTTTTTCCAGATGGCCCTAAACTGGAAGCAGGGGCAAAAATTGGGAAAGCTGTCCCTTGTTGATCAAGTCCTGACTATTTGGGGCTGATTGCTGTAGCGATTATTGTTTGGCTTCCTGGACTAGTTGCTACAGATGCTAATATAACATCCCAGGCTAGGCACCCTAGGTAGTAGATTGGCATCCTGGGCTGCTTGATGCATCTTGTGGGTCACAGTTCTATTTTTATATATAGTCTGGCCATTGTCCCTTTGTATATTCTTTCATAGGAGAAGAATCTAAAATGTCTAGCCCTTGATTCCCTAGCTATAATTTATTATGCACATAGCTGGACCACATAGCTCTGAAAGGAGATCTAGAACAGACCAGCTGCCTCATGAATTATTGGTTCAGCAAGAAAGGAAGCCTGGCTCAATTCAGGGTGGTTGAAGGCAACTGCCCATGTTTAAGTATGCCGTTTCCCTATTGGCACTGTGAAAGGAGAAATAGGGGAAGAGGTGCAGGGAGGGAAAACTTGACCTTAGGAGGTAGAGGGAGGAGAGTGTTAGGGGACTGAATCAAGGAGACAGCCCTATTTATGCTCAGGACAGTGGAGAGCCTAAAGATACAGAGTGTCTAGATTCCATATAGAGAACAACCGTAATAGGTAAGACTGTCTCAAGCCGATTGTGTTTTTTCTTGATGATGGTGAACATCAGACTATATTTGCAAAGGCAGCTCCACCACAGATAGATCATATGGCAGCCTAGTCGTTCGCAAGCCGGAATCATCTGTGCAACCTTTTAAAGACACAGATGGCTCAGAGCTGTCAATTCAGTAGGGCTGCTTTGAGGATCCTGCATCTTTCTGGTTTTTGCTGAGCCCTACAGGTGAGTCTGAAGCCCAGCCTGGTTTGGGAGCCTTTGCTTAGGCCAAATTCTCTTCTTTAGTGGCATCTTAATATAACAGATATTTTGGGGGCGCCTGGGTGGCTCTGTCAGTTGAGTGTCCATCCCTTGATTTCGGCTCAGGTCATGATCTCACGGTCATGAGCTCGATGCCTGCGTCTGGCTCTGTGCTGAGCACGGGGCCTGCTTGGGATTCTCTCCCTCTCTCCCTCTCTCCCTCACCCTCTCTCCCTCTCTCTCTCTCTTCCCCTCCTCTCCCTCCCCCTCCCTTGCTTATGCCGGCACATGCACTCTCTCAAAATGAATAAATAAACATTTAAAAAATATATACACATAACAGTTATTTTACCACACTCTTTCACTTCTCCACTTAATTTTCTTTTTTTTCTCTTTTTTTGTTTATTTACTTTTGAGAGAGAGACAGAGCACGAGCAGGGGAGGGGCAGAGAGAGGGGGAGACACAGAATCTGAAGCAGGCTGTCTGCTTCTCAGAATCTTTGAGCTGTCAGCACAGAGCCCGACACAGGGCTTGAACTCACGAACGTGATATTATGACCTGAGCCGAAGTTGGACGCTTAACCAACTGAGCCACCCAGGTGCTCCTCCACTTAATTTTCTTTATCTTTAAACGTATTCTACATATTATTCTTCAAGTCACTTTTCTTCCTTTTTTTTTTTTTTTAATTTTTTTTTTCAACGTTTATTTATTTTTGGGACAGAGAGAAACAGAGCATGAACGGGGGAGGGGCAGAGAGAGAGGGAGACACAGAATTGGAAACAGGCTCCAGGCTCTGAGCCATCAGCCCAGAGCCTGACGCGGGGCTCGAACTCCCGGACCGCGAGATCGTGACCTGGCTGAAGTCGGACGCTTAACCGACTGCGCCACCCAGGCGCCCCTCTTCAAGTCACTTTTATCATGTATTGTTATTAAGAATAGTGTAATCACTAGGTTAACATTCTCTGGTTGGTGATGATTTTATGGCTTCGCAATGAAAGTAGGAGCCCAAATCGAAAATGTTATTTATTTTATACTATCTTACAGACATGGGAACATGTGTACTTGGTGGCAAGTCATTTCATTACTTTACAGTAGAGGGTTATTGAGTGTTATTCGAATTAAATTGAAGCCTTTCAATGCTTATGATACATTGAGAAGGAGACCCTTTTACAGATAGTCTATAATGGTTGTATTTAGATTTCCTCTTCTTAAAAAAAGAAATTATCAGAGCAATTATTATTCATTCATTTTAATTTAATTCATCATTAAATTTAAAATTACATTAAATATGTATTTGAATATTAAAGACAAAATAATAGGAATAATAACGATAGTAGCTGCCATCTACTGTTCACTCTTTGCCAGATACTCTGTGCTAAGCACTTTATGGAGTGTGTCCTTTATCACAAAAATCCTGTGAGGTAGTCACTTTTCCTATTCCCATTTATAGGTAGGGAAACTGACTCTCGGAGAATATAAGCAAATTACCTCAAGTCGTGGTCTTGTAAAGCACAGACTAGGTTTCTAATCAGATGGTCAAACTCCAGAGCCTATGTTCTTTTTAAAAAAAATGTTTAGGGGTGCCTGAGGGGCTCAGTCGGTTAAGTGTCCGACTCTTGATTTTGGCTACGTTATGATCTCCCAGTTCATTCGTGGGATCGAGCCCTGCGACAGAATCTACACTGACAGCACAGAGCCTGCTTAGGATTCTCTCCCTTTCCCTCTGCCTCTCCCCTGCTTGTGCACCCGCACACACACACACACTCACCCTCTCTCTGTGTCTCAAAATAGATTTAAAAAATTTTACAAATGTTTAAGTAGACTTTATTGTTTAGAACAGTTTTAAATTTACAGACAAGAAGAATTCTTATATATTTAATGTCTTTCTCACATACTCTGCACTCAATTTCCCCGTTATTGACATCTTACACTAGTCTGGTGTTGTAGAATCTAAGTCTAAAGTTCTCTTTTGTCTAGCAAAAGAGCGGATGCAGGATTAAAACGAGAGACGGCTAATGGGGGGGGGGGGAGATAAGAACCCCGAATAAGGGTCCTTGCCTCGTATTTATTCAGATCAGAAGGCTTGCAAACGTGATAGGTGTGTACAAAGAGACAAAGAAACTCGGAACATTAACTTGTGGATGTGAGGGGGAAAAGGGAATTTTGAAGATATACAGTGTTTGGGGTTTGGGTCAATATAAAACAAAATCCAGGCACCGGGCAGATGGGTAGATGGTTGTTAACGGCAGACAGGAGGCACCGTGTCTGTTTATCTTTGCCAGCCTAGGGGATGAGACAGACAGGGGGAATAACCTCAGGGTTAACAAGACACCTTTTCTTTTGTTAACCATCTCCACTCTGGCTGCTTTGCCTGCAGCGCAGAGGTCCAGAGTCCAATTCACCAATTTACCTAAACTGTCCCTATTCTTCTATGAAAGCAGCTTTCTGCTGTAGTACTAAACTTGGGGTGCTTTCACCCTGAATGTCTAATCTTGTTATTCCTATGTATTGGGCACCTTTGTGCCGATTCTATTTCAGGCCTTTGCCTCTCTGTATGTATATCTAGGGGTTCAGCACCCCTTCCCTGTTTTGGGGTGCCTTTGCACCTCCCTATTCTTGGCACCTTTGTGCCTCCCTATTCTTGCCACCTTTGTGCCTCCCTATCCTTAAAGTGCCAATCTGTTTACCCAAACTCGGGTGTGAGCATTTTATGACTTTGTGTTTCTTTATGCCCTGTTAACCCATTGGTGTAGGCCCTGGGGGATTCCTAAGCTTATCCCCCACAGTCTGGTACATTTGTTACAATATCGATATGTTATTGTTAAAGCCCATATCTTATTGGGATTTCTTTCATTTTTACCTAACGCCCCTTCTCTCTTCCAGGATCCCATCCAGAGGTTAGTTAGCCATCATGTATCCTTAGGCTCCTCTTTGCCATGATCATTTCTCTGACTTTTCTAGTGTTTGATGACCTTGACAGTTTTGAGGAGCACTGGTCTACAGTTTTGTAAAATGTCCCTTGACTAAGATTTGACTGATGTGTTACTCATGACTAGACTGAAGTTATGGATTTTTGAGAGGCAGAGGTAAAGTGCTATTTTCGTTACATCATATCAAGGGTGCCCACTGTTTACATGACTTAGCGCTGTTGCTGTTAACCATAGCTGAGGTAGTGTCTGTCTGTTTTCTACACCGATACTTCTCCCTCTTGGCATACTCTTTGGAAGAAAGTCACCATGTGCAGCCCACACTTAAGGAAGAGAGAGTTATGCTTCCCCTCCCTGAAAGTGGAATAGAGCCTGTGTTCTCTTGACCACCATGTAATTTCTCTGATCTTGCAGTGTTCTCTCTAGATCTCACTTCTACTCTGAGTTACCACCCCATTTCTCTGTTCCCTTTAAGACAAATTTCTGTGTATTATATTCCAGGCCCTCCATTTTCCCTTGAACCCGCTCCAGTCAGGGTTTCATGCCCCACTGCTCCATTAAAATTCTTCTCATCCAAGGTCACAGCAGCTAAATTCAATGGTCAGTTCTCAGTCTCTTTTTATTTGACATAATTGATCACTCCTTTCTCCGTGAAGCACTTTCTTTACTTCTAGAATTCACACTCTCTTCATTTTCTTGTCTTCTTACAGGTTCCTCTTTATCTCTCTGACCTCCTCGAATGCCCCTGGGATTAGTCCATGGCCCTCTTCTTTTCTGTTTATCTACTTTACCCACTATCTTGTCAATTGCATCTGTATGGTAATAATGCCACATTTCTAGCCTAGGTCTCCCTCTTGACATCAGTACCATCTCTCTGTTTGCCTACGTGACAGATATTTCCAACTTAACAGCCCAGAAATGCTTCCCTCCCCCAAAGTTTTCCCCCATCTTGGCTAATGGCAACCCCATCCTTCATTTGTTCAAGCCGAAAATATTAGTCTTCTGTGACTTCTAGCTTTCTCTCACAAGCCACACCCTGTCTCTCAGTGTATACTGGTAACTCTACCTTCAGGATCTATCTAATAATCTGATCACCTCTTACCACAGCCTCCACAGCCCTCCTGGTCCAAACCCACCGTGAGATCCCACTGGCTAATTTCAGCGGCCTCCTAACTGGGCTCCCTGCTGCTACCACCCTGGCCCTCCTCGAGTCTCTTTTCAGCACAGCCACCGACCGGTGAACTAAAGTATATATGCAGGGGATATTATATCATTGTCCTCTTCAGAACCCTTCAGTAGCTTCCCACCTCACGGTAAACACCAAAGTCCTACATGCCTTTTCTCACTTCCTTCTTGTTTGCTCCACTCCAGCTCCATTGGCCTCCTCGGACAAGCAAGGAACCTTTTCCTGCAGGTAGCCTTGAGGCTCATCTCCTTACCTCCTTTGTGTTTTTGATGAACTCTTATCTCTCCTGATCACTCTTTTAAAATCAACACCCCCCCCCCCCCCCCAGGGCGCCTAGGTGGCCTAGTCGGTTGAGCTTCTGACTCTTGGTTTAGGCTCAGGTCGTGATCTCACAGTCTGTGAGTTGGAGCTCTGCAAGTTCAAGCCTCATTGTTGGGCTCTGCACTGCCCAACAGTGCTTGGGATTCTCTCTGCCTCTCTCTCTGCCCCTTTCCTGCTCACACTGTCTCTGTCTCTCAAACTAAACTAAACTAAACTAGACACTCCCCTCCTCCTTATGCCCCTTTCCTGCTTCCTTTTTCTCTCCATCACTTACCATCTTTCAAATATTTTGTAGATTTTTA
Source organism: Prionailurus bengalensis (assembly GCF_016509475.1). Lineage (NCBI taxonomy): Eukaryota > Metazoa > Chordata > Mammalia > Carnivora > Felidae > Prionailurus > Prionailurus bengalensis. Next base: position 91,246,251 of record NC_057358.1, read on the forward strand.
TTTGTTTTTTTTTTTGCCAATCTAGAAGTAAGCTTCAAGGGGACAGTGTGAGAAGTAAGCGGGAGGAGTCATTTTTAGAAATACCAAATAAAAGCTGTGCTGCCTAACGATAGTTTGCAACCTATTGGGAATATGTATGAGCCCCCTCACCCCATAGTGGAGTCCCAAACCCTTAGACACTTCGCTTCCTGGTTCTTCCCCTCTCTCTTTCCTGTGCTTATTTTTGCGGGCTTTGCAATGAACATGCGCCAAAGAACAGAGGGAAAAGGGACTGAAGGTCTCTGTGTCACCTCAGGGAATGTACATTTGTGCCAGTCAGACTACTTTTTGCCTTACGTGGGGACAGGCAACATCCAGGTAAGCTGTCACTGCTATAGTACTCAGCCAATGAGGAACCAGGGGAGGGGCTTACATACTAGGAGATAAGTTGTCTGCTGTGACTTCCCCCAGTTTGCCTGTTCATTAGATACCCCGCTCTTGCAAGAACGTTTGATTAAAGCTTCGCTTCACTGTGCTCTGAGTCTCAACATCCCTCCTTTGATTGGGTCAGTGGGCTTATTTCTCACAGGCAGGGAATTTTTTGTTTGCCTTATGTCCTGCTTACTCCTTTAGCATCTGAAAGTGTACGTAGTACAGTGTAGGCATTCAATAAATATCTGCGATTGAATGAATAATGAACAGATGTCTGTTAAATATCCAAAACCTTCTTCGGCAAAATATCAAACAAAGCGTTGTACCTGATACAAGTCATGGTCCCTGCTTTTAGGGATTTTCCAATTTAAGGTAGGCAACAGGCCTATGCACATTTTTTTTTTTTTACACATTTATTTATTTTTGAGAGACAGAGAGAAGCAGACTGCAAGTGGGGGAGGGGCAGAGAGAGAAGGAGACACACAATCCGAAGCAGGCTCCAGGCTCTGAGCTGTCAGCACAGAGCCCGACACGGGACTGGAACCCACAAACCATGAGATCATGACCTGAGCCGAAGTCGGATGCTTCACCGACTGAGCCACCTAGGTGCCCTGGCGTGTACACACTTTATAAAGAAGTTTAACAAAGGAAGAAAACATGGGGAGATAGTACTGATCATAACCTGGGTAAGGAATTACACAGCTCTGCTTCAGACTGAAATGCTGGTGTTCAGGGTGAACTGTTGTAAAATTTTCTCCCAGAGGTAGTTAATGTTAGGTCCTTACCTGAGTCTGGGATTGAGGAGGGAGTAGGGCAGAAGGCTATGTGAATAATCATGCATAGCCCTTCCATGGAATATGAGTACTGCTCAGGTAAAATGTAAACATAAGCTTAAGTATGGATAAGAATTACTTCTTGTAAAATTTATTACCTAGTGGGTTTTTTTTTAATTTTATTTAAATCAAGTTAGTTAGCATATAGTGTAATAATGATTTCAGGAGTAGAGTTTAGTGATTCATCACTTATATATAACACCCTGTGCTCATCCCAACAAGTGTCCTCCTTAATGCCCATCCCCCGTTTAGCCCATCCCCCACCCCCCCCACCACCTCCCCTGCAGCAATCCTTCGTTTGTTCTCTGTGTTTAAGAGTCTCTTATGGTTTGCCTCCCTCTCTCTTTTTATCTTATTTTTCCTTCCCTTCCCCTATGTTTAGCTAGTGGGTGTTAATGCTATAGTCTGGTAAGAGGAGTTGAGCTAACTGACACATTTGACTTGTGTTATTTCTTTTGGAATTAAAAATATCTTCAATCTTAAATGTTCTTTTAAAAGAATGCCTAATTGCGTTGTGTGCTTTGTAGGAAGAAAGAGAGACTTCTTTTCCTTTTCCCATTATATTGTCTCAAAACAAACTTTGCAAGAGTGCAGTCTTAAGTTACTAGGGGTTTTGACTTGTGGTTATATGCAAATACAAAGATTCCAAACAAGGGTGTGTTGCATTAGTCTAAAAAATCCCTTCAGAGACATATTTGCATGTGGAGAGTGCTTTCTGCAGTTGAATTCCCCAGTGGTTAAGCATTACCTAGATAGTCTTGCTCTCTCAAACAGAGCCCAAAAGGACCTTTGAGTGTCAAATGAGTATTAAGCAATCAGTATCTTCAGATAAACTAATCTGAACTGTTCAGGTGGACTTTTTGGCTTCTGTTATGCCAAGATGCCTTTCAAAGAAAAGATTTGCCTTCCAAAAAAAAATTTTTTTTAAACAATACTTAACTATAGCATATTTTTCTTAAAAAAATTTTTTTTAATGTTTATTTATTTTTGAGAGAGAGAGAGAGAGAGAACAGGGGAGGGACAGAGAGAGAGAGGGAGACACAGAATCTGAAACAGATTCCAAGCTCTGAGCTGTCAGTACAGAGCCCGATGCAGGCCTGGAACTCGGGAACGAGGAGATCATGACTTGAGCCGAAGTTGGACGCTCAACAGACTGAGCCTCCCAGAAGCCCCAACAGCGTATTTTTCTTAATTTATCTTTTCATTTAGAATGCTCTCAAGTTTAACAACACAATTAGTCATTGAGAACTTTACTCTTTATTTGTTTAGTGCCATGAATAAACAAAGATCTATGTTCTGGAAGAAAACAGGAAAGGATTAGAGAAAACTATGAATATGGAAGGATCTGACTAATAAACATGTCAAGAGTTTGCCTTCCTGTATCATCACATTGAAGCTCTTGTCTGGAATTTGACCTAAATGAATTATACACTTTATGGATGCTGATAATGCTCGTTAGTGGTGTTTCTATGCAGAATGCATCATCATTGAAGAAAAGCTATTAAGGTTTGTACTATGAATCACCAGTTAGAGAAAGAGAAAATGTATTTCGTTTCTTATCCTGGAAGCAACCCATGCATGCGGTATCCATTTCAACTGAGCCTGGGCCAGTTATACTCCATGAACTGTTGCTACTAGAAAAATGCCTTTGCTTTCCATAGACCTGGTGCAAACTCAGAACCCTTTGATCCTGGTCAGTGTTAGGGAAGTAAAACCTCAGCTCTTTTGGTATCTGTTGTGTCTCAAGTCACAAGGTGGGAGAGCACAGAATCATGGCCTGTTGCACTCTTAAAAGGGAAATTCAGAAACTGAACAAAGAAAAAGAAAACTGGGGACTAGAATGATGTGGGAAATCCGATATTCCCTGGGACTTGAAAAGTTAACTCTAGATCTCCTTTGGGGTTATAAACTATTCCTTTTTTAATTTTAAGTTTGTTTGTGTATTTATTTAGAGAGCATGAGCAGTGGAGGGGGCAGGGAGAGAGAGAGGGAGAGAGAGAATCCCAAGCAGGCTCTGCACTATCAGCAAAGAGCCTGATGCGACGCAGGGCTTGAACTCACAAACTGTGAGATCATGACCTAAGCTGAAACCGAGAGTTGGATGCCACCCAGGTGCCCCTAAACCATTCCTTTTCTACTGTGAGAATTGTGAGCCATAAAATGTTTTTACCTTTTTATGTGCAAATATGGTATATGAGACTCCTGGTACTTCTGCGGCCAGATGGATCCTCCCAAAACTAAAGCTTCCATCTTTGCACTGCCTTCTCAGAAATCTTTGGCCTTGTTTACTTTCAGAATAGAGCTTAAGTTTGTGTGCTAACACCCAGGGCCTCTGTCACTCAGCAAATACGTATTGAACATCTACTATGTGCCAAGTGCGTACCTACAAAGGTAACAGGGAGACCCCATGGGGCTTGTTCACCTTTTCTTTAACGTGAACCCTCTGCTCTAAGCATACTGGCCTCTTCTTTGCCCTCTCAGGCCCTTTCCTTCATTTCTGGAACAATTCCCCATCTGACAGGCTCTTCTGTTTTGTCCCAATTCAACCCTGTTGTAAAGTGAGCTGATGTCGTAACCGAACAAACATGAGTTGGTGCCTTGGTGAGTCAGAAACTGCACCAGGTTGCGTTTTCCCACAAAGAAAACTTTTGTATGCGGCAAATAAGATCATGGGGACTGGCTTCCAAAGCCATGACTGCCTGAGAGAGGGTGAATGGGTTCCTTTTGTTCAGTGTTAGGATGAATATTTGGATTGGGAAGCCTTGTCTTCCTGTGTAGAGGTGAGCATAACATCACACATGCACCTTAAGGAAACATGACAATATGACATCGTGTGTTATGTAAATGACACTGAAGCTCCTCCTTGGGTGGAGATTTTAGTATTATAATGAGATAAAGATAATCATAAGTTATTCCACAGCTCACTCCATGGGCCAGCCGCACAAGCTCCAGGCTGGTTGAGCATAAATGATCTGGGTGGTCTGGGCCAGCAGGAGGTCTTGTCAAGGCAGTCGCCATCACCTGGGGTTGTTGGGGGGGGGGGTGGTTTTGGGTTTCATTTGTCTGAGTTAAGGGAAAAGCCAGAAAGTAGAGCTTAGGGAAAAATGTAACACAAAAGTTAATGCGTGTAGCAGGTGGATAGTAAAGGCCAGGTCCTGGGGTCTAGCTGGTGACAACGTCCCACCCTCATACTCCTCCCTGACTGTGGTAGCCCACAAGGCTGTCATCTCCCTTCATGTCTCATCCCAAAATCAGGTCATGTCTTATCCAGAGTTTTAAAGTAGAGAGGGAACTGTTTGCTTTTTTTTTAATTAATTAATTTTTTTTAAGTAATCTCTACACCAGCGTGGGGCTTGAACTCATGACCCCAAGATCAAGAGTCACATGCTCTTCCAACTGAGCCAGCCAGGCGCCCTGAGACGGAGCTGTTTTATTTTATTTTCTTTATAAAAGCTTGCTGTATGTTGTATAAGTATTATTAATTTATATGGTACATTATGCCTGATACTCTATAAATGTCAGCCAAGTAATCTACTAATAGAAAAAGTAGAAACCTAAACTTTCACTTTGCTGAGATTTGATATTTAGTGTTCCCCTGTTGGAATGTTAATCTGGAGACTGGGAAGTGTTCTAAAGACTGGAAGAGGTATTTTAAGGTCAGTGCTGCTATAATCAGCAGACCAGAGAGGGGCAACCAAATTTAGTGTCCGTTTTGGGAGGAAGTTCAAATGGACTTCAGAGGATGTTTACTGATGAGAAGTTTGAAATTGCTCAGTGACTTGCCTAGAGTTGCACCATAGGCGAATGGCAGAGCCACGAATAAACACACATTTTCATGTGTATACCCAGGGGGCCACAAGGGTCCTCTCTCTTGATGGAGACTTCTCTTTTGAAGACAATGTAGGCTACTTTTGGGGTTCACAGTTCATTCCTTTATTTTGTTTCCCAACTGAAATTCCCATGATTTTTTTTCTCCCCAGTATAGTATATTAATTCCAATAATTCCTTGAGTATCGGCCTCTCTTTAGAAGTATGCATAATTTTAAACTTGGCTCAGGCTCCAGAAACCATTCCTCTAGGAAGCTTTCCATGATGCCCTTATCTTTTTGAGAGAGAGAGAGAGGGATAGAGTCCCAAGCTGACTCTGTACTGTTAGTGCAGAGCCCAACGCAGGGCTCCATCTCATGAAACGTGAGATCATGACCTGGGCGGCGAAATCAAGAATGGGTCGCTCAACCGACTGAGCCACCCAGGTGCCCCCCCCCCCACCGCCTTTTTTTAAAGATTTTATTTATTTATTTATTTTTTTAAAATTTTGTATTTATTTTTGAGACAGAGAGAGACAGAGCATGAACAGGGGAGGGGCAGAGAGAGAGAGGGAGACACAGAATCGGAAGCAGGCTCCAGGCTCTGAGCCATCAGCCCAGAGCCCGACGCGGGGCTCGAACTCACGGACCGCGAGATCATGACCTGAGCTGGAGTCAGACGCTTAAACTACTGAGCCACCCAGACGCCCCAAGATTTTATTTTTAAGTAATCTCTCCACCGAACATGGGGCTTGAACCCACAATCCCAAGATCAAGAGTTGCACACTCTCCCGACTGGGCCAGCCAGGCACCTCCATGAGGCCCCCATTTTTAGTTAGGGACCCCTCTTCTTGCTGCATATACACTTGACGTATGCAATTACTATACTACTAGCACAGTCAACAAATGTTTGAACTTGTTAAAAAATGAAATTCCACCAAGTAAATCTGAAGATTTTAATTGGCTTTATTTAATAATTCATGAATCAGTCAGTATTCCGTCTAGCAAGTAGAAGGGAGTTCCGGGGAGTTGTACAAAATGGAAGATTATCTTCCAGGAAAGATGGTGGGGCAAGAAAATTATTAGCAAAAGAAAAGTATTGTTCTGCTTAGGTCATGACCTCACGGTTCATAGGTTTCAGCCCCAGTTCAGCAGAGAAGCTGCTTGGGATTTTCTCTCCTTCACTCTCTGCCCCTCCCCCTCCCCTCAAAATAAATAAACAAAAACTTAAAGGAAAAAAAAAAAAAAAAAAGGATTGTTCCTGGCAAGATTCTTTCCCTTAGGGAGAAGAGCAGGGGGTTTTATCATGCAGATTACCTCATCTTCCTCTGGGGATACAGAGGGCCCATGTAACAGATCAGTTCAAAGGAACTGATCAGAAAATTCCTGACTAACTGGGTAAGATTTATATTTCTGATGCAGGTTGAAACTACAGTACTGGATTAGGTATTTAGCCCCGTTTGGTGACTTGGCCTAAGTGACGCCATTTTGGGCCTGTTGACAAATTGTACCGATTTGCACTATTTCCTCTAAGAGCTTTTAGAAATAGTTAAAGTGTTTATGAAAAGTGTGCCTCAACCAAATAGGTAGATCACATCATCAAAAGAAATACATTAAAAATTAAGTTACTGGGGTGCCAGCTGGCTTAGTCGGTTGAGCATCTGACTTCAGCTCAGGTCATGATCTTCCGGTCCGTGGGTTCTAGCCCACGTCAGGCTCTGTGCTGACAGCTCAGAGCCTGGAGCCTGCTTCAGATTCTGTCTCTCTCTCTCTCTCTCTCTCTCTCTCTCTGCTCCTCTCCCGCTCTGTCTCTCTCTCAAAAATAAACATTAAAGCAGACTTAATTAAAAAAAAATAGAGAGTTACTATATCTTGATAAATATTTTTGCTTTGAAGGTCCCCTTCTATTTTTTAGTGTGAAGCTATCTAAAACATATATTGACAGTTGGATAGTCCTTGCCTCTTCATGAGACATCATCTCTTCCAAGAAATAGATAATAAAGATATTCTTGCCAGAACTTAAAATGTGGAGGAAAGGCAAAAACAGTCCAACTTAATGATGTCAGATACGTTATTGTAGCTGTTTTTTCCTTTACAGCCTAAGCATACATTCCAGTTGAATGTCTCAACTTCATCATCCTTTATTGGATATGCCACTTCCTTTCACCCTTTTCTGATACAAGATGTGACTGAATAACATAACGTTTAAGATGAAACTTTGTGGGTATTGACCAGGATAGGCTAAGTTATATGCAGTAACAAGCACTGCCCAAATCACTGCCAGTGGTTAACATAACCGAAGTTTGCTTTTTGCTTGTGGGAACAGCACTGAGAGTCCAGAACAGCTGACCTCATGAGGTGGCCCAGCATTCCAGGTGGCTTTGATCTTGAAGCACCCCCGTATCAACATGTGCTTATACCTGGTGGCGAGCATGGGTACCTGGTGAATTGCCCCCTGGCTCTTCAGTGTTCCTGGCTGAAAGGGACACATAGGCATAACTAACCCAGGGCAGGAAGATGTAATCCTCTCTGAAGGGGCAGAAGATTGGAAATATTGGTGAGCGCTGGTAATATCTACCGAGTCCACTTTTGGTCCACAGGAAGAGGGGGGCAGTTATGGTTGCATGTTGTGATCTCTGTCAACTTTCAGGATGTACTTATACTCTCAGCAAAAACAGAAAGTTGAAGGAAACTGAATAGTCTAGCAAACCCTTGAAGGACTGAAAATGTGGGGAGAAGGGATGCCATATTAAATCAAAAGATGTTTGTCTTTCTGATGTCTTGATTCAAATACCGCAGCTATTGGGGTGCCTGGGTGGCTCAGTGGGTTAAGTGTCTGACTTCTGCTCAGGTCCTGATCTCACAGTTCGTGAGTTCGAGCTCCACATCAGCCTCTGTGCTGACAGCTTGGAACCTGGAGCCTGCTTTGGATTCTGTGTCTCCCTCTCTCTGCCCCTCTCCCACTCGTGGGTGCATGCTCTCTCTCAAAAATAAATAAATGTTAAAAAAAAAAATTCAAGTCCTATAACTAGTGTAGTAGCTCCCTAAGAAATTTTTTAAAACTTTAGAGTCTTTTAGAGTCTGAAATAGACTGAAGAGAGATAGTTCTGTAGGGGGCTTATTACACTTCTCAGGTCGGAGCCCCTGTTCGTCTTTTAAAAGGACATCAACCTTTGGAGAGTATCACTGGGGGATAGGTGAGTCCTCCAATGAGGTTACCTTGGTTACTGCTGGAGAGAAGCTTCCAGATTTGTGTGTGGCAGAAGAAAAGGCTGATTTCCATAGCCAGTTATGGTGACGTGTTGAGGGTCCCCACGACCACACTCGGATGACAATTGGATTTCATCCATCCATGTGTATCTGGCTTTTTAAATTTTTTAGACTTTCCAGAGGATAAAGGTATGAGACAGGGTGTCTGGGTGACTCAGTCGGTTAAGTGACCAACTCTTGATTTCAGCTCAGGTCACGATCCCATGGCTCATGGGATTGAGTTCTGTGTCGACCCCCGTATGGGGCTCTGTGCTGACAGCTAGGACACTGCTTGGGATTTTCTCTCTTCCTCTCTCTCTACCCCTGCCCTGCTTGTGCTCACATTTTCTCTCTCTCAAAATAAATAAACATTAAAAAAATAATTAAAAAAATAAAAATTATAAATAATGTTATAAAAAATTATAAACTAAAACATATGAAGTATCCCTATACATGTATTCCAATAAAAGTAAACTATTGTTGGGTTCTTCCTGTTGCGATTTCTACAGCGGAGCGACTTTCAAACAGCTGGCTGGATGTTCGTCACATCGAAAAATATGTTGACCAAGGTAAAAGTGGAACAAGAGAACTACTCTGGTCCTGGGCACAGAAAAACAAGACCATCGGTGACTTGTTACAGATCCTCCAGGAGATGGGGCATCATCGAGCTATCCATTTAATTGTGAACCATGGTAAACATTTATGATTCTTATGATGTGGCTCTCTGTCTATCTTATAGAGTTTGCAATTTATAAATGTAAATATTGCATTTTGTTCAAGACCATGACTGGTTATACTATATGTCAAGGATTCCTTACCTGAGGCTTTATCTGAAGGCTTTTGTCACTTCTTTTGGGTGACACTTTCTTTCCTTATTGCCTATGTTATACAACACAGTCCTTTCTACCACTTGTTTGGGTTTTTAAAATTTTTTACTTGTAAACTACACATTAAAATTTTTTTTTAAATATTTATTTTTGAGATAGAGACAGAGACAGAGTGTGAGCAGGGGAGGGGCAGAAAGCGAGGGAGACACAGAATCCGAAGCAGGCTCCAGACTTTGCTGGAGCTGTCAGCAGAGAGCCCCACGCAGGGCTCGAACTCACAAGCGGTGAGATCATGACCTGAGCCGAAATCAGATGCTTAACCAACTGAGCCACCCAGGTACCTCTAAATTGCACTTTTTTAAACGTTTCACTCTTAGCTAAGAGAATCAGTTTTCCATCCAAAACTCTGACACTATTTGAATCGTAAACAGAATCACAGTGTTTGAGTAAAACATAAATACTTTTATAATTAGCTTTGTCATATAAGTCAAAATATAATTGGATTCTCTCTTCCCCCGCCCTTGTATTTTAGTGCAAATGATGCCTGGGGCTTATCTTTTATCTTCAGTGCTGTTTTTATGCCAGGGCCTCTAACTCTGCCTTACGAGTCTCGTTTCACAGTGGCCTAATACCTCCCTCTATTTGTCTTATGTGTTTCTGATGCTGTGTCATGACTTACACTTAAAAGCAACCTGATGAGGAAAGCTCATGAAATTTTTTCTGTTCATTCTTTATCAATAAAATAAGTTCCTAATGTCCCCTGTTCTGTTTACTCCACTTTAGATTTATTCACTTCAACAAGAATGATCCCGAGTGATCTTGGGTCTTACGTTACAGACTCAGGGCTCTTAGGCTGAAAATTCTTTTGAATCAGCATCCTTGTTCTTTTGGCTCTTTTGTCCAGAGGTATTTTTAGTTCCATATATTTGCATGCAAATATACCTCTACCTTATCACCCCTACCTAGAAAAAATCCTGCGAAATTTGTACCAGAACACTGTACCTTCAGATTGACTTTTATATGCTTTTTACGTTTAATGGGATATTAGACACTTCCCAATAGGCTCCCACTACAGTATTTCCCGTAAAACGTGGCTCATCTCTTTTGTCACTGTTTCCTCACTTGGCTTAGTCCCATGGAATGCTTCACTACGAAGCTGACTGACCAAGTAAAGTACAGTGACTCCCTGGACACTGTAAATGCACTGCCTTTTCATTCTCTGAGCCTTTTCCAGCTGCTGGAACCACCCACACAACTTATCGTTCACAATATAAACTCACACCAATCTGATAGGACGCAGGGTTATGTTTTACATTTACAGATTCCGGAATAGATTTCAGGATACCTTTTCACTCTCTGTGTTGTTTATTTACACAGCAGAGAATGATGTGGACTGTGAGTAGACGAAAATTTCACATCCTTGCTTGACTCCTGTTGCACGTGCAAAATTGATTTCATTTTTAAAAATAGGAGATTCGCTGATTGGTGGAAAGACAATTATTTACTGCCCTAGTATCAGGAGATAGGTAAATCTGAGATGAAGAGGAGGATAGCATTTTGGTCTGAGTCCTTTGCTGAGAAAAATAGCATTATTTAATTGCAACTTGTTGAGTGGATGCTTTGAAACTAAATCTTTAAAATGTTAGTTGTTTAGCTTGTTCAAAGAAGCAGCGTGATGATTCATGGAAACCGTTAAGTGAGCCTACTGAACACGTGTCTCCTATGATAGCTACTCAATGAATTAGAAGTTAGAGTTCCTAACTGAAAGTGCATAAAAAGATTTAGTCTTTGTTTGTTGCTCCCATGCACAGACTTACCAGTTATCCAAATAATCCATTATTTGCTCAAATATCCATTTTTGCCTCCCTTCCCTTGAAATTGTCAGTTTGGTGGGATGGTTTTCATTTTAGAGGAGAGATCACTTTGTGGATTTGGAATTTCTTATAAGTCCTCCTGAGAAAAGTCTTGTATTTCCTCCCAGTCACTATTCCTGCGATTCAGGTAGCTGCCATTAGGTGTTTTCACATCCATAAAGCATTCCCTAATATCTTAGGACATAGCCTGGTTGTTCAAGAAACGAGAATCCTTACCTGCTTTCATTATATTTCTGGTATGCCTGCTCTTACATATCACATTTTGCATTTATATTTCAATGGTCATAATTGTTTTCTACTTTTGACATAAAATCCACAGTTTTCTGCTGGCTTCTTAGGAGAGCCATTATGAATCTTCAATTTTATATGACAATGAATATTGCCTTCCTTTTTATGGGCAACAAAAAGACAATGACTTTTAGTGCCCTTAGTTCAAATTTTATTCTACACGATACTTCCCCATGATGTTTATTTCTTTTTCTTGCCTAATTGCCCTGGCTAGAACCTCTGGTATAAGGTTGAATAGAAGTGGCAAGATCAGACATTTTTTTCTTGTTCCTGATGTAAAGGGGAAAGCATTCAGTTTTTCATAATGATGTATGACATTATTTGTGGGCTTTTCACAGATACCCTTTATTAAATTGAGGGAATTCTCTTCTATTCCTTGGGTTTTTACGATAGGTTAGTGGATTTCATGGGTTTAGTTCTTCATTCTATTAATGTGGTGTATTACATTGGTTGATTTTCATATTGTAAGCCAATCTTGGATTCCCGAATGAATCCCACTTGATCATGGCATATAATCTTACATGTTTCTGGATTTACTTTGCTAATATTTCATTGAGGACTTGTTGTTGTTGAAGACTTCTGCATCTATGTTCATAAGAGATATTGGACTATAGTTTTCCTATGAAGTTTTACCTGGCATTGGTATTAGGATAATATTGGGTCTCATAGAATGATTTGGGAGTTGTTTCCTCCTCTTCTATTTTGGAAAAATTTGTAAAGAACTGATGTTAAATTTTGTTTAAATATTTGATAGAATTCACCTGTGAATCCATTCAGGCCTGGGGTTTTGTGTGTAGGAAATCTTAAATTATTAATTCAGTCTCTTTTCTTGCAATAGGCCCATTCAGATTGTTTATTTCTTCTTGAGTTAGTTTTGGCAGTTGGTGTCTTTCTAGGAATCTGTCTGTGCCATTTCAGTTATCTAATTTTTTTTAAGTTTATTTATTTATTTTGAGAGAGCACGCAAGTGGGGAAGGAGCAGAGAGAGGGAGAGAGAAAGCATCCCAAGCAGGCTCTGCACCTGCACAGAGCCAGATGCAGGGCTCAAACCCACGAACCTCAAGATCGTGACCTGAGCTGAAATCAAGAGTCACTTAACTAAGTGAGCCACCCAGGTGCCCCTTAGTTATCTAATTTTTTACATGCAAATGTTCATCATATTCTCTTACAATTCGTTTTATTTCTGTAGGGTTGGTAGTGTGTCTCCTCTTTGTTTTTGGTTTTGGTAATTTGAGTCTCCTCTCTTTCTTGGTTAGTCTAGCTAAATCAGTTTTGTGATTATTCCAAAAAACCCCTTTGGTTTCATTGATTTTCTCTTTTGTTTTTATATTATCTATTTCATTTATTTCCACTGTAATCTTAATTCTTTCCTTCCTTTGCTTCCTTCAATTTAGCACTTTCTTTTCTAGTTCCTTCGGTGAAAATTCAGGTTATTGATTGAAGATCCTTTTTCTTTTTTAAGGTAGGCATTTACAGCTATAAATCTCCTTTTAAGTGCTCCTTTTGCTACATCCCATAAGTTTTGGTATGTTGTGTTTTCACTTTCATTCATCTGAAAGTAGTTTATAATTTCCCTTGTGATTTCTTCTTGGATTCATTGGTTATTTATGGACTTGTTGTTCAATTTTCATGTATTTGTGAATTTCCCAAATTTCCTTCCATTACTGATTTCTATTTTAATTGCATTGTGGTCAGAGAATATGCTTTGTATGATTTCAGTCCTTCCAAATTTACTGAGGCTCATTTTATCGCTCAAGATATGGTCTATCCTGGAGACTGTTCAACATGCTCTTGTGAAGTATTTGTATATTCTTTTGTTTTTGGATGGAATATTCTAGAGAATGCCTGCTAGATCTAGGCTTGTAGTTTGCTCAAGGAGGTCTGTTATTAATTGGTTATGTTTTGTTGCCGGTCCTCTAAGCAAAGTAGTTTTTTAAAACATTAGAATACAGTCAAAGAAAAACTAGGAGATGAAATAAAATTTTTCTGAAGTCTGAATCAAAATGTCAGATGTGACAGCAAGATACTTCAGGGTTTTCATCTTTTGCAGGAAGCTACATAGACTACCTCAATTCAAATAGAACATACAGAAGTTACGGTGTATATTTGGGGAGGAGTGACAGGTGTTTGTGGCTGATCACACGTGCACACACACACACACACACACACCCCTCTAATATCTTACGGCACAAGAGAGGATACAAAATAAACTAACCTAAGGAGATATAATCCCATAGTTATACAACTTTAAAATATATGGGCAAAAAGCTGATTCAATGTTGCTTTTTTCCTTTCAATTTTCTACTTTCTACTTTAATATTTTTAATGATGTCTATCAATAATGTAAGGTAGGTATTATACGTTAGGTAAACAAAAACATGTTTGAATAATATTTGATCATTACAAAGCTATTTACATATGTTAATTTGTAACCATTCAAAGGGAATGCAAGTGAACTTTAGAAATTAACACTACTAGCAAGGTGTTTATTTTCACAGTCTAAGAAAGGAAAAAAACAACATGCTTATTAGAGACATAAAATTTTATCTGTATCTACCTCCCTTTATTTCTTTTTAGGAGCACCCTTGAAGAGTCAGAGTCATCATGGAGATAGATTTCCAAACATGTTACCCAAGGTAGAGTGTATGTGCAGAGATAATGAACCTTGAACTCTGTTGCATATATAATTGAGCATGGGGGATGAAATTATCAGACAGAAAAATGATGGTTTGCAAGTACTTTTTTAAAACCAGTAAAGCTTTAGCTTTCTCGTTGCTTTGGTTAGGGATTCAGGAAACTAGAGATTTATGGGAAAGGAGTGAAGAGCTTTCTCCTCTCAGTGATCTGTCATAGATAAAGCTTAGAACTAGGAAGAGTGCTGTGAGTTACACATTTGTCTTAATTCAGCTTTTAATTTTCCTGTTCTACTTGGCATTTTGCATGTTGCTGTTGGTTTTTATGGGAACAAATAAATTGGCAGCGATCATTTTTTATAGCATTAGAAGTCATTTAAAATTGACTGTAACTATGACATTGATACTTGAGTTTTTGTAGTTAGTATGGAAGCTTTAAATGTATAAGGCAATGAATACCGTTGAATTAAATAAAGTAACTTCGCTTTCTACTAGCTTTCTTCTAAATTAGATTCTGCTCTATTGCACTGTATAGTCCAGGGGGAGCTTTGGATTTCTGTTAAGGTTCTGTTCTTTCTAGGCTTATGAAATGGAATTACTTCAGTATGTATTTCCTCTCTTAGGAAATAGCCAGTGTCACAGTGGATAATGTTCTTATTCCTGAACATAATGAAAAAGGTAAAAAAAAAATTTTTTTTTTTACTTTAAATCATGCTTTGCTTTAAGTTAACTTACAGAGACAAATATCCAATGAACACATTAACTATTCATTAATATGCAGGTTTAGGGTAAAATTTTCATGGATGTTGAAATACTTGCAGCTTTGACTGACACTAACTTCTGATGGATGATATATTACTGTTATATTAAAAATCCACTGGCCAATGGAGAACATAATTGTGGTCTCTTCCCTGGGGGGGGTTTCATACTTTCTGTTAGTGAAATTTGCATTTTTATGTGTCACAGGAAAACATTTAAAAATTACATTGGGTTTTATATAGTGTTAGAAATTGTGATAGCCCTTGCAGAGATCTTTAGAGATGTTTGTAGAGCAATGCCGAAGGTCACTATGAAAGTCTCATTATTTCCTTATCACTTTTATTACTTTATTAGCAGGGAGAATAATTTAATTCTACCTGGGAATCATTCTGATCAACGTTAATGGCTAGTTAAGGCTGCTTTGCCTCGTCTTTACCACCAGATCTGTACCTTCCTTGGTTCAAAAGAGAATTAGAGAAGTTGGATAAAATTTTGGTCCTTTAAGATTTAACAGTAAGATGTAAATCAAACAGCAAATGTGGAAATATAGCCAAAATTGGGCTCTGAAGGATTTAGTTAAGCTTTTCCCCTTGGATATGTATTTGATTACCTTCTAAATGTTTTCTCCCAATCTCTGCTTTGGATGATTTTTTTAAAAGCTGAAGCATCTTCCTAATTTACTCTGAGGAAGTAAGTTAGAAATTTAGAGGATTTGGCTCATGAAAAATGATTCTATCAGTCATACTTGGAGAATATTGTTTAGTCATAACAAAGTTTCTACTCCTATAGGTTTTTTTTTTTTTTTTGAATGATTTTAGGTTCATAGTGAGTCAAAAGCAACCCATTGATCTAATGACAAAGAAGTGGAGTCCTGGAAAACTTTCCTCAACTGAGTTCTTTGACCTCTTTGGAAGGATGATAGAATCACAGTACTATTATTCAGATATCTAAAAAGGCATTTGTTCTGTGGAATGGTGGGAGCCAGACCCAAGTATGTGTGCGGAGATGGGCTTCAGTTTTGGTTCCTGGGCCTTCTGCTCCTGGCTCTCTGCTGGGCTCTGAAGTATTTCTAATATGGAACTTATGGTTCCTTTTAATGGTGATGTTGATTCTTTAAAAAAAAAAAAAAAGAAAGAAAGAAAAGAAAAAGTAACTTATCTTCTCCCTACTTTCTGTCCTAAGGAATATTGTTTAAATCCTCCGTCAGCTTTCAAAACATCAGAGATGGAACCAAAAATTTCCACAAAGACTTCCTAATTGGAGAAGGGGAGATTTTTGAGGTATACAGAGCGGAGATCCAAAACCGAACATATGCCATTAAATTATTTAAACAGGTATGGAAAGAATTACTATCACAGGATATCAGTTCCATTTATTTGCTCATATTTCATGCTAGAATGTGTCATTTTTCATCAACATTGAAAGGCGATATACTCGAAAATAAAATTTAATAAATGGAAATAAGATATATGACCTCAGGTGACTGGAGAAAAGGCCATGAAATGAATGCCTGACTTGCAGGAATGTGGAAGTGAAATTCTTCCCATCCCCAGATGTGTCAAAGGAGAAAGGCTTTTCTGAAGAGCTGTGTAGGAGCTTGGCACTTTGCCTGTGCTGGTCTGCTCCAGTTTTCTTGTGTTGTTTTGTTTTGGTTTTGGTCTTGTTTTTAGGATGGGCCGTGTCTCCTCCAGGCAGCTTCACAGGCTAAGCCCCAGATTGGTCTTTGGTGCTGCTTTGTAAATTATCGTTTATCACAGTTCAAGAGGGTGGGAAAGGGGAGGCTTCAAATAGAAGGAGCGAGGCAATGATCAGAGTTGGAGTTTAGGAGAAAGCTGAGTGACTGCAGCCAGTAAAGCAGAAAGGGTGTTGGGGTATCACACCCAGGAGTCAGGAAGAGACAGGTATGCACACATACACCCAGAAGAACTGCTCTGCCGTTCTTCATCGTTAGTCAGCAGTCAATAAACATTCATTCAACTCTCTCTGTGAAATGGGTGCTGGGCAAGGATGAATAAGGCATCATTCCATCCTCCGGGAGCTCAGTCCTGTGGGGCAAACAAACGGTCAGGTAAAGAAAGCAAAGATTAAGCTACA
The DNA here is from genome assembly GCF_016509475.1 of Prionailurus bengalensis. Classification (NCBI taxonomy): domain Eukaryota; kingdom Metazoa; phylum Chordata; class Mammalia; order Carnivora; family Felidae; genus Prionailurus; species Prionailurus bengalensis. The sequence continues at coordinate 91,263,025 of NC_057358.1, forward strand.
GCATGAGAAGTAGTTGAGCCCGGATTTGCACCAGGAGGTCATGGCAGCACAGAAAAGACAGCCAGGGCAGGGGCAGATCCAGCACCCAGAAGAGAGCCTGGCACAGAGGAAGTACTTGATAAACATTTCTGCAATAGACAAATGGGAAAAGCGAATGAAAGGAAGTGACCTCTCAGCTGGATTTTGAAAGCCCAGTAGAATTTTGGCGGGGAGCGAGGCATGGGAAGTGCTTTCTGGGTGGAAGAAATAGCAGGTGTAATAGCCTGGAGGTGCGTGTGTGCAAACATATGCCTTACTCACTAATAACGGATCATTGGGTGGAGGGAACATAGAGTGGGGGGTGGTAAGGTAATGGCAGATGACACGGGAAAGATGGCTCAAGTCGGTGGGCGGGTTTTAAGTGGGAGAGTGAACGGATTAGGTTTGTGTTTTTGAGATATAACTCTGAGCACAGGTTAGGTGATGGGCTGGAAGTCGGCAGAGGCACTGGAGCAGAGATGGCAAGGACTAGGCTGGGGGTGGATAGAGGGGGTTTTAGATGGGTAGTGAAGAGATGGATGGGACTTAAACCCATGTCCTCAAGCCTAACATTAGAGTCACCTCAGGAGCTTTTTTGAAATGATCCCTCAGCATCAGGTTAGGTCAGCATAGTGGTGGCAGGCATCCGTATTTTTTCAAAGCTCCCCACGTGGTTCGGATGGGTAGCCAGCGTTGAGAAGCCCCGCTCTGAGCTAGGGCAGAGGCAAGGAGAAGGCACGTCTAAGCCAGGAGGTGAAATGGACCAAATCTCACGATCGGTGAGATAGGGCTGGGCAAATGGGGGAGAGGATGGATCTCGGGCGATTCCTCCTCTGCAGCTTAGATTATGGGGCCCTTTTTTTTCTTTAATTACTAACCTGATTTCTCAAGTCCTTACATAGCATTCTATACCCACTGATTTTATACGGACGTCTCAAGATTCCTGAGGAGACAAACGGTCTAATAAAGAAATGAAACACCATTCAACAAAGAGAATGTGGTTATCTAGAGGTGGCCTAACTGAAGCCTGTTTCCTAGGGCCAGTGTGTCCCAGTCCCATTTGTATGTTCTCTTGGGGTTGAGCCCCACGGCCACCTCCCCAAAAGGTTCCAGCCCTCTCTCTACTTTCCTCTTCTCTCCATGGCTGCCACCAACTCACACTGGGAGTTTTTGTGAGGTTTTTGGAAGGTTTTGGGAGGTTTGGGGTTATTTATTTATTTATTTATTTTTTATTCCAGGAGTCTGGCTTCAGAATGGAATGTCATTGCCTTTAGATCTCCTTTCCCTCCTGTCCTAGGGACAATGATCATTTCCTTGATTGCCTCCAACCCTTCTGGTATAGTTTTGGTGACCCTCCAATGTGCAGCCACAGCACCATAGCAATACCTCCTAATACTGGTTTCTTCACGCACCTCTCCCAATGGACTAGATGATGGTTTTTAAAGATCTTATTTATCTTTGAATCCCGGAGCCTTATTACAGAGCCTGGCCCATGAAAGTTGCTCAGTAAATGTTCGTTAGGTGAATTGAATGAAGCATGTGTGTATGTCCTTTTCGTGAATTTAGTTGCTGATCTCTAGGAGTAAAAGGACAGGAAGTAACAAAGTTACCAAAGGCCTAGACACCATACAAAGTCCTAAGTGTGTGCCACACACACACACACACACACCGGGGAAAGATGGGAAATTTAATGAAGCCTTAGCCATAGAGCATTTGTTTCTAAAGAAATGTGGTTTTGTAAAATTGGAACATTAACTTCATTAACCTTTCCTGGAGGGACTGAAGTGGGAAAGTGTACAAGATGCCTTAGATGGGTGCGACCAGATCGCCTGGAGACCTTACAATACAGATTCTGGTTGAGCACACCTGGGCAGGGACCTGAGAGTCAGCATTTCTTACCAGCTCCCTGTGGAGCTGATGTTCCTTGTGCACAGACCCAAACTTTGAGAGTTAAGCTAGGTTAGCATGAACAAAAAAACTAACCCCTTCATTTTTCAGATTAAGAAAACAGCGATCTCAGGGAGGTTAAGTGACAAAAAGTCACAAATATTGCGTGTTAGAAATAAGACTGAGACCAAATCCACCTGGCTCCCAGGACAATGGTATTTTAAAATGTAAATTCTCATAAAGTGGTCCGCGAAAATGATTTGTTAGCCTCGTTTATTGTTTCTGACTTCCTGGATTAACTTGGAAAATAGCTTCCAGAATTCCTGTTGGATTTCTCTCCCTTTCTTCCTGAGAACAGAGCTCTAAAAACCCTGCCCTGTCTTGCAATTTACAAATGATAGAAACTTACAGCTGATGGAGCCTAACAATGTACTTAACTCTTTCGTGGTGGAAGTTAGGATCTTGAGATGCAGAGACGCGCAGCGACATATAAGGTTTATAAACTAAAGCCATCACGAACAATACCAGGGACAGAGTAGGCGCTCATACAATATTACTGAATTCATTAATGTATTCAATAAATATTCCTGTGTCAGGCACTGGGCTAGCTTCTGAAGATTCTTTGAAGTAAGGAGTTACGTTTTTCAATTTCTTAGTAAGTCCACCATTTCAACATTAATACAAAGGTAAACCTGAATCGACATATCCAAATGACCCAAATCATAAATACCGAATTGGTGAAATCCCCTTCTAACCAGAATACAGCTATCACAAACTGGATCCTTTGTGAGACCGAGTAGGGGATTTCTGTCATGGGATTTTCTTTGAATACATATAATGTTTTTAAATGTATGTAAATGTGTACAAAATATGGTAAAGGGGTTCGAATATGAAATATGGCAACATAATACAGTGCACGAAAAACTTCTAACTCAAGAGCAGTGGTTAGAAATCTGTTTGGGAGTTAATGGGTTTTTGAAAATCTGATGAAACCTAAGGATCCTCTCCCCGGTAAAAGAATTATATGCATTTACATCAAAAAGGTCAGCTGGTTTCAGGAAGACTGTAGACCCTGGCTTACAAATCCCAGAAACAGAGATCCTTTCCTTAATTTTGTTTTCTTATTTTTCTCCATGATATTTAGGAGAAAAAAATGCTATGTAAGAAACAATGGAAGCAGTTTTTATCTGAGCTTGAAGTTTTACTACTGTGAGTATATTTGGTCTGGAATTTCTGCCTCTGTGCCTGGCTTTCATCTTTGTGCATCTTTGATTCTGTAACACAGTGCTTGGCATGGTGGGCATGTAATAAAGGTGGGTTGGATGTTAGGACTTTGGGTAAATTTTTGACATCTGCTTTAGTATATTCTTCAGAACACATTTTAAAATAGACCATTCACATAATTCACTTGAACGTATTTTAACAAGGAACTGTCACAAGGAAGTGGATTAAATCATGTGTGACTAACATGGCTGAATGTAAAATAACTCCTCGAACGTTAGAATTGTGTCTATTCTACCATTCCCCCCTTCCTTAGAGACACTTTAGTCAAGAAACTTTTGTCAGTATAACCATCTTTGGGAAGAGCGTTTAGACAGAGAAGTCAAGTGCTTTTGATGTGCATATTGTTTTCTGGGATTTCATTCATGAGCCCAGGGGTCCTCAGAGACAAGCTAAAATGACTTCATTTTCATATATATTCATAACTGCAGCTGTGCGGCTATCCAGCCGGCTCATCGGAGGTCCTTAACCCTACAGACTTCATCGGCACCCTTTGTGAAAAGAAATGTTCTTTTCAGATGTTTTCTAAACCAATATGTGAAATGGTGGTGGAAGAGGAGTCATTGTGCTAAATCCTGCTTTTGTACCCTGGGCCAGCAATCAAAACATTAGAGTTCTAATCAGAAAAACTTAACGCATACCATTTAGTCAACAAGAAACTAAAGCCAGCATTGTAATAGTAGATTTCTACATGTAAGCTGTATTTATTTGTAATGAACAAGTAACAAATTGAAATCTTTCAGAATTCCAAAAGTGCCAAAGGGTAAACCAAGAAAAGGAGTTTTCCACTATTGTCTTTAACCACCCAGCTGATTGTCCCAAAGGCAGCAGTCATCAGTTTTTTGTAGATCTTCCCGGAGATCTAAAATATGGCAACATAATACAGTGCACAAGAAACTTCTAACTCAAAGCGGTGGTTAGAAATCTGTTTGGGAGTTAATGGGTTTTTGAAAATCTGATGAAAGCTTAAGATCCTCTTCCCAGAAAAAGGTTTATATGCATTTACATCAAGTAAGTATGTATGTATTTTTTCTCTCTTTTTTTTTTTGAAGTTTATTTCTTTTGAGAGAGAGCGAGCGTGGGAGCACATGCATGTGCGTGCGCAGGAGCAGGGGAGGGACAGAGAGAGAGAGGGAGAGAGAGAATTCCAAGGAGGCTCTGTGCTGTCAGGACAGAGCCCAGTGCAAGGCTCAAACCGTGAGATATGACCTGAGCCAAAATCAAGACTCGGACATTTAACTGACTGAGCTGCCCAGGTGGCCCTGTATTTTGTTTTCTTATTTTCCCATCAGAGGTAGCATAAATATACTGTTCACGTTGCTTATTTTAGTATTCTGTTGTGTTCCTGTACTGTAATTTGAATAACCATTCTTATGTTAACAGAGTTTTAGATTTTTTTCTAATCTTTTAATGTTAGAAAATAATGCTGCAGGGGCACCTGGGTGGCTCAGTCGGTTAAGTATCTGACTTCGGCTCAGATCACGATCTCACGGTTCATGAGTTCGAGCCCCACGTCAGGCTCTGTGCTAACCGCTCAGAGCCTGGGCCTGCTTCAAATTCTGTGTCTCCCTCTCTCTCTGCCCCTCCCCTGCTAGCGCTCTGTCTCTGTCTCTGTCTTCTCTCAAAAATAAATAAACATTAAAAAGAAAAAAAGAAAAGAATGCTGCAACATGAAAAACTTATTTTTTTACTTTATTTTTTAAATATTTAATTTATTTTTTAAGGCTCCACAGCCAATGTGGGGCATCAGACTCCAAGATCAAGAGTCACATGTTCTACTGACTAAGCCAGCCAGGCACCCCAGAAAAACTTGTATATATGTTATTTTGTAACTGTTTGAGTAGATCTAAGTTCCCATAAATAAAATTACAGGGTCAAATGGTTACACGCATTATATAATACCAAATTGTCCTCCAAAAGAAGTTATAAAAATTTATACCTACACTAGGCATATATGAGTGCCTCATTCACCATATTTTTGCCAACATAGTATTTTTTTTTTAATGTTTATTTTTGAGAGAGAGGGTGAGTGGGGAAGGGGCAGAGAGAGGAGACACAGGATCTGAAGCAGGCCCTGCACTGACTGCAGAGAGCCCGATGTGAGGCTCAAACCCGCAAACCGCGAGATCATGATCTGAGCCTAAGTTGGACACTCAACTCACTGAGCCACCCAGGCGCCCTACAAAGCATTTATTCCTAACTTTTAATTTTTGCCAATGTGCTAGGTGAAAATGGTTTCTTAATGTGCCTTAAATTTCTTTTTTTTTATTATGAGTGAATCTTTTCACATGTTAAGAGACATATTTCCTTTTCTATGAAATACCTGATGCTATTCTTTGCCCATTTTTTTAAAAGTTAGGCTGTTATTTTTCTTAATGACTTGTAGAAGCATTTTATATATTAGAGAAAATTAGCCTTAGTCTTATGTTATGAAATACAAATTTTTTACCAGATTGACATTTGTCTTTGCCTATTCTAGTCTTTGCTATGTGGAAATGGTTTTAATGTAGTTGAATTTAATCTGTTCTTTCTTTTATGGATTCTGGGTGTTATATCACAGTTTCTAAGACCTTCCCCGGTGAAAGGTTATCAAATAATTCTACCATGGTTTTGCCAAGTACTTTTATGATTTCATTTTTTACATTTATATCTCTTAGCCATTTGGATTTATTCTGGTGAGGTGTTTATATATGACTTTTAAGAGAATTAACAGCTCCATGATGTTGAATATTCTTGGTGTGATGTTTTTATTATTTATACTGCTAATATTTATTTAGTTTTAGGCTTAATACCAAATACACTACACGTATTAATTCTGCAGTCCTCACAACAATCCTGTGAGGTAAATATTGCCATTATCCCCATCGTACAGATGGGGAAACTGAGGTAGATCCTACCTTTCGGAGAAGGCCCAACTCATTTCCTAAATCGTTTTCAATCTCCTCCTTCTCAGATATTTATTAATGAATAAATCAGAGGTAGCCCTCTCCTCTCAGAACATGCTGGCCGAAGTGGGATTAGGAGGGACGCACATAGGTAAACAGGCAATTTCAGTAAGCTAAGTGGTAGGATGGGCAAGTACAGAGCACTGAGGGTGCAGAAAATGGTTGCCCGGGACGGGGGGAGGGGGGGGGCAGCAGTATAGCCTTCTCGGAAAAAGTAACATCTAGGCTGAGACCTGAGGGTGAGTTTTTTAAGTTCAATAGTAAGGAAGTGTGTAACCCCTGTCCCTTAAACAGAATTGTGAAGTCCTCGGGACGTGGCTTCTGATTCCTTTTTTCCCTCCTTTCCCAAGGGGAGGGAAGGGAGCTAATAATTTTTGAGGACCTAACACCTGGCTAAACAGTTAACTTTTCGTTTAATTTTCATGAGGACCTTGGGAAGTGACATTTTAATTATTGTGTAGAGTTGAAGAATATTAGTCTGCTGGGGCTTCTGTCACAAAAGAGACCGGGTGACTTACACAAAAGAAATTTATTTCTCACAGTTCTGGAGGCTGAGAAATCCAAGATCAAGGCAGATTTGGTTCTTGATGAGGGCGCTCTTCCTCGCATGTAGACAACTGCCTTCTAATTCTGTCCTGACATGGTGGAGAGGGAGGGAGCTGACTCTCCAGTGTTTCTTCTAATAAGGGCACTCATCCCATCATCCCATCATGAGGGATCCAACCCTAACCCCGACTACCTCCCGCAGGCCTCATCTCCAAGCACCTTTACATTGGAAGTTAGGGCTTTAACAGGCGAACTGGGTCAGGGGGTAGCGAGTGGAGGGAGAGACACAATTCAGACCATAGCAAAGAAAGAGTCTCACAGAGATTAAATGACTTGCCCAAGTTCACACAGCTGATAAAAAGAAGACCAGAGATTCAAACCCAGGTTTGTCTGTCGTTCAAGTCTGTCCAGTCTACCACATGGTGGTGCCTCACATTGTGTTTATCTGACACTCACAAATGCTGATTGAATTGATTTTCAAGGTGTTGTATCAGGGGCACCTGGGTGGCTCAGTTGGTTAAGCATCTGACTTTGGCTCAGGTCATGATCTCACTGGTCCCGAGTTTGAGTCCCATGTTGGGGCTCTGACAGCTCAGAGCCTAGAGCTTGTTTCAGATTCTGTGTGTGTGTTCCCCCCCCCCCAAATAAATAAACATTTAAAAAAAGGTATTGTATCTGCTGACCTTCAGACCGACCTATATAATCTAAAATCCCACTGACTTAAAAATTTGTAGCGAAAGGTGGATGAGAAGGGTCTATAGATGCAAAACCAGCAGTGTTTATGGCTGTGCCATGTTCCATACCTCACAAACTTATACAGTGTCCATTTGACTGCTAGATTGGCAATATCTAAAAATAAGCAAATGGTCATTTCTGCCCTGTGAGCGAGAGAACAGAGAACCAGGGCCATGACTGTGTCTGTACGAGGTCTGCTAGCTGCTTTCCAAAAGATTTTTTATCTCTTTAAATTATTTTAAGGTTACCAGGTAGTGGTATAGATGAGTTTTTTAGGCAGCCAAATACACCAGCTCCGTTCCTTTTCAGTCCATTGTGGTGCATTTTATAGATATGGTCTGAATTGTAATAGGGGTAGGGATCTTGTACACACACATACACACAAAACTTCCTTCTTTATGATAGGAGGAATAAAAGAAATCTGAAGCCATGTGTGAGTGTGTGTGTGTGTGTGTGTGTGTGTGTGTGTGTGTTTTATAGGAAGGTTTTGCTATTGAAGAAACTAAATAAGAGGTCTTTGTAAATAGAATCTTACAAAAAAACCAACCTTATTTTAATATCCCCAAGCATGCCTAGAACATAGTAGGTAGTCAATAAATAATTGAACTGAGATCACAGGTGAATTTCACATTTTATGTTTCATGTTTGTTACCTGAGTTCCATTGGTTTTCACAGTGATGATACAGGCATTCAAGAAACAGAGTTTTAAAGGAAAAGAGGCTGAAAATGTAGGCTACACTGATATAGAACTCTGTCATTTAAAATCTTTTTTTTAATGTTTATTGTTGAGAGAGAGAGAGAGAGACAGAGTGCAAGTGGGGGAAGAGCCGAGAGACAGAAGGACACAGAATCTGAAGCAGGCTCCAGGCTCTGAGCTGTCAGCACAGAGCCCGACATGGGGCTCGAACCCATGACCCGAGCTGAAGTCGGATGCTTAAACAACGGAGCCACCCAGGCACCCCAGAACTCTGTCATTTAAAAATCAGTGATATATTTGGGGCACCTGGCTGGCCCAGTTGCTGGAGCGTGTGACTCTTGATCTTGGGATTGTGAGTTCAAGCCCCATGTTTGATGTAGAGATTACTTAAAAATAAAAACGTTAGGGGCTCCTGGATGGCTCAATCTGTTGGGCGTCTGACTCTTGATTTCGGCTCAGGTCATGCATGATCTCAAGGTAAGTGGGGTGGAGCCACATGGTGGGCTCTGTGCTGACAGTGCAGAGCCTGCTTGGGACACTCCCTCCCTCTCTCTCTGCCCCTCCTCCACTCATGTGTGCACACTCTCTCTCTCAAAATGAATAAACATTTTAAGAAATCTTCAGTAATAAATAAATACATGCATACAATAAAAATCAGTGGTATGTTCTTCAACATCAGACTTTACTAACCACATGGATTTTAGGTAACTATAAAGCTTTATGAAGATCCTGGATGTCGTCTCTAGTCGTGTGACTGGTGCCTAGCACAGAATCTGACATAGTAATACTCACTAAATGAATGAACTAAATGAATGAAAAATAGTCTCCTGTACTCTTCTATTTTGGTGATTTAGACAGTATACTTCAAGCAATGAAATGAATAGTTTCAGTTGTATTATCTTTAATAAGTTACATCAGCTTTCATATTGATAAACATAGTTTATTAGAGAGTATTGTCTATTTCTTGTAAAGTTCCCAAGACTCCCAAATCTTAAGGAATCGTCACTTTCTTAACTTTTCTGTCTTATAGTTAGATATTTTATTTATAGTTGCATGATCACAACCAATCAGAGAATGGCTAGTATTTGTCAGAACTCTTTAGACCAATTTGGAAAACAGATCTGTGTCATGTCATGTGTCCAGTGAGATTACTTTTCCCTTGGCCAAATTTATATTTTGCTTTAGGCCTATTCCCCATTCCCACCTTATCACCCCCAAACCACAGCACTGTTCATTTCCTATTTGAATGAACAATTTGATGGATTTAAAAATCTTTTGTTTCAAGGTTCCATCATCCAAACATACTGGAGTTGACTGCGTATTTTACAGAGAGTGAGAAGTTCTGCCTTGTTTATCCATATATGAGAAATGGATCACTTTTTGACAGATTGCAGTGTGTAGTAAGTCGAACCTATTACTCTCCCCAACTCTCTGACCCCCTGAAACCCTGAGGGAGCTGCTGAAATCTCCTGAGATCCAGGAGCCAACATGTGTTCACAGGAGGGGATAGCCAACAATGGGTTTCCCAAGGAAGTAGAGGACTTTTCCATGAATTAATATTTTACTCTTAAAAACAACTGCATAAATACCTGAGTTATTGTGTGTTGTGCAACATGGTGGCCAAAAGATTTGCTGGATCCTTACTTCTTATTGATTCCATATCTTCAATGAGTTTACATTAACTACTCTTGTTTCTTACATAATTTTTATTTGCATTAACTTTACACAAAATACCATTCAATACATAGGGTAGGCATAAAGGCAATGCAGACTCCTTAAAGAGAAGAAGGTTGAATTAATGCCTTGATTCCCCGTATTTGTGAAAGATAAGTTTAACAAGTCATTCTGAACAGGTGACGTTTCAGTTAGGGTCAGAATAAAAACATTGTTTTCTGTTACCCACACTATTATGCCACAAATACTTTTAAAATCTTACTTAATGAACTTACAAACATAGTTACCTTCCTAACTGTATTTTGACTAAGCTAAGGTTCAGATTATTGGGTATTTCCATTACCAATGGAAAGCTGTAAAGAGGACGAGAATCACTGGTAGAGGAAAACCCATCTTGAATCACAAATAGGTTATGGGAAACCAAAAGGTTCATTCACCCACCTTACCCCGCCTCACCATCTGCCTCTCTTCTGGCATACTTCTATGTAATGTGCACCCGTGTGTTTTGCTCCCAGACCAACTACCGTTGTCTTTTTAGGGTAACACAGCCCCACTGTCTTGGCACATTCGGATCAGTGTTTTAATAGGAACCTCCAGAGCCATTCAGTATTTGCACAACACGGAGCCGTGCTCGGTCATCTGTGGCAGTGTATCAAGGTAAGTTGTCTCAGAGCTTGGCTTGCTCCTGACAGCCCCTTTCAGCATCACAGGGGAGTCATGCCTCACACTCTTTTCTGCCTGCAATTTCCCTGATATGTATGTGTGTTTAAGGATTAAGAGTGCTCACCTGGGGCGCCTGGGTGGCTCAGTCCGTTAAGCGTGCGACTTCGGCTCAGGTCATGATCTTGCGGTTTGTGGGTTTGAGCCCCGCGTGGGGCTCTGTGCTGACAGCTCGGAGCCTGGAGCCTGCTTCTGACTCTGTGTCTCCTTCTCTCTGCCCCTGCCCCACTTGTGCTCTGTCTCTATCAAAAATAAATAAGTGTAAAACAAAATTTAAAAAAGAGTGCTCATCTAAGTATTTAAAAATCTTACTTTTTAAAATATAATTTTATTATTTTTATTTTGAGAGAGAGAGAGAGAGCAAGGGAAGGGCAGAGAGAGAAGGAGAGAGAGAGAAATTCCCAAGCAGGCTCTGCAATGCTAGCACAGAGCCCGAGGCAGGGCTTGAACTCACGAACCATGAAATCATGACCTGAGCCAAAATCGAGAGTCAGACACTTAACCAACTGAGCCACCCGGTGCGCCCCAAATCTTACTTTTTTAGTGCAGTATAACTGACATACAATATCCAATTCGTTTCAGGTGTACCTTCTAGTGATTTTATTTGTTTATTTTTTATTAATGAGAATGTGTCTACCCAATTTAAGAAGCTACGTTTATATTGCCAAAGGGAGAGTTTATATTATCTTTGGGAATTACTAACGAACAACGTAGGGTAGACAGTTTTGCATAGTTGACACTAAACTTTGAAGCAAACCTGTATTAATCTCAGTTTTTTCTTCTCGAGTGAAGTTTAAGGAAAGGTTAAGTGACCTGTACGGAGATTCCCAGCAAGATAACCGCAGTAGACAGTAGACGGTGATTAAAATTCTTTGTCCCCGAGTCCCCAGTGTCTTGCTGATTCTAGCAAGCAGCCTGCAGCCTCCTAGCTTTACATCAGTGACAAGCCAAGCAGTAACTCCGGTGTGCATTTTTGAGATAGGAGGAAATGAGAGGCAGCATCTTCTGTCTTTCTTTTTCTTCAGTAGACCTAAAGAATCTTTCAGAGAGTAGGTACGCTGTGACAAAATCCCCCTGGTGAATTTTTTCTGTGTGCCCTTCATCTTGAATCTGTTCAACAGTGGGTAAATACACCTTTGTTGAGTAGCAGGGATGACTGAATTTAAAAGGCTGCTGCCTTTTCGGAACCATCTCCTGGTATCTTGAAAAAGCTTCTGATGTGCTTTCGAGCTGAGCAAAAGAGGAGCCGATTGCTTGCTGACTTCCTTGTTTTTCTGGTGAAATGAACTCCATATAAAAAGACTAGATTTTTACTTAGCCCTGGGGCTCATAGGGGAACCACCCATAGATGTCTGCTCCTGTGGCAGTGTGGTAATGGTAATTCATCAACTCTAGTGGCCCCATAGAATCAGCACAAAGTGGGTGCTCCCTCACGGGACCTGGGACAAAGATATACACAGCGAAGGTGTCAGGAGTCTGTTTCGAAGAGCTGAAGTGGCCACCCCCAACCCGAAGGAATCCTTCTTCCCCCTACCTTACCACCAGCTCAGCACAGTAGGTGCTCAAAGATATTTTATCTGAGGAAATAAATAAATATCTGGAATTTTGCTGTATATATTCTTCCTTTGGTGTAAAGTCAACGCGAGTATCGCTTGTTTTCTGTCCCAAGCAGTAGTAATACATCAATGTTATTAATTTCCCTTTTGTGTGACTGAGTTCGTCAAATCCTTTCCTGGAAGCAGAACTCGATAGGAGAGAGCAGTGAGAAGCGAGAGACTCTCAAGGTTCTGATACTTGATGGGCCTGGGGGACAAGGGAAGACCACCAACTGGGAGCATGGTGGGGGGGATGGGTGGTAGTGGTGGAGGGATACAGATCCAGCCTCTGCCTTGTGTCCAAGGTTTTCCTCAGCTTTGGATGTGCCCTGCCAGCATCTGTCTCCAGGGATCTGGTTAGATAGAGCTCAGGCTGTGGCCCTGATAACCCGCTTTCTCGTTCTGGATAGGGGTCTTCAAGGCAGGGTCCTAGGAAATAGGCTCAGGGGAGAGATTTGCCTGCAGCAGGTTTTTTAGAGTGCTGTCAGGAACAACAGAAGTAAGGGAGGGAAGGAGGAAGGCAGAATCGGGCAATTGGAGAAGTCGAGCTGGGATATTGTAGTAGAGGCCCTTCCGATGCCACGGGGAGCACTGGTGTTGGGGTGGCCCTTTGAAAATATCCTGACGGCAAGGCAGCCCCCTCCCACCAACGGCATCAACAGCTGTGGGCTATCCACAGCCACCCCTCCCCTGGCTGGGGAACCACCATTGTGTCCCTGGGTCCTGTAGGAGGGATCTGGACCACACCACGGTGGCCACCACATTTCCGGAGGGGGATCTGACTGGCTAACGCTCTGCAAAATGTGACCAAATGATTTTTCTTCTTCATACTTTCCTCTCCACCTTCTTCCCATCCTTTCCTCTCAGCTCACTTCCCCTCATGTGTCAGACATCTGATTTAAGAAGCCGGCGATGTTCTTCTTAACATGGGATTCTGAGCAAATTGCTTAGTTTCTGTAGGCCTCAGTTTTTCCCTCTGCAAAATGCTAACAAAAGAATAAGAGCATCTATCTCTTAGGATTAAATGGCATAAAATATATATGGTGCTTGGCAGAGGGTATGTTATAATTGGTGAAAACGTGGCAGGAATAGCAGGGGCAGAGGCTAAGAGATGATGATGGCCAGCCAGTCTTTGAACTTACTTACTGTCTTAGTCCATTCAGGATAAATAACCATAGCCAAAAGACTAGAAAGTGGGTGGCTTATAAACAACACATTGATTTCTCACGGTTCTGAAGGCTGGAAGTCCAAGACCATGGCACCAGCTGATTCTGTGTCTAGTGAGGGCCCACTTTCCGACTCACTGATGCCCATCTTTTTCTCTGTGTCCTCACAGGGTAGAAGGGGATCTCTCTGGGGCTTCTTTTACAGGGGTACTAATCCCAGTCACGAGGGCTCTGCCCTCTTGACCTAATCACCTCCCAAATGTCTCACCTCCACATACCATCTCATTGGGGGGGGGGGGGGTAGGATTTCAGTACGTGCATTTGGAGGGGGACCCAAACATTGTGTCCACAGCACTTACTTCTATCACCAATTTATTGTGTTCGAAAAGTAGACCTCCAAACTAAGCTCTGTTTTAAGACTGATCACTTCTGTGTTAACATATGGTTATTGCACATTTGGCAAATCATGTTTATTTGAGTTAATAAATATGTACGGAACACCTGTTGTATGCAGGGCATTGTATTAGACCACGTGGGGTAGATGTGGGTGATCATAGTCTTGTCCTTGAAGGTTCAACCTGCTGATCAGAGGGATAACACAAACCCAGAAGATATATGGTGCAACACTAAAGATGTTCAGTGGTTGCCTGCTCTGAGGAGGTTCGCTCTAATTACAGAGTTCCAAGCCCAGTCTTTGAGGAGATGGGTCATGGCAGTGAATTGGTTGAAAGAAGGGGGAAGAATAGTCCTAGTGGAGGCAATAATTTGTTCAAGGGAAAGAGTCAAGTAAACAGTTACCGAGTGTATAATGAAAGCAAGACAAATGGGTTAGCTGGAGAGGAAGAAACAAGACTGGAGAAGAAGGAAAGGGCTCCTGGGAAGAGTGAGGAACGTGGGTGGGCAGGGGTGCAATGGGCTTGCATGCCAACCATCCTGAGGACCTGGGTGGGATAAATGAGGCTCTTACGAGGGACTCTGAGGCTTTTCTGGGGCCATAGGTGGGAACAGAAAGGTTCTGGAGTCTCTTAGGAGGTCTCACACTCGGAAGGAGGCCATTTCTTCCAGGCCAGTATCTTAGGTACTTGTCTGGATGGGGCCAACTATAAAACCATTTCAGCAACACTGTGAGACAGAGTGCCCAACAGTATTACAGATAAAGAGCACCAAGAGAGATCTGGTCAGAGATGGAGAATTTCACGGAAGAGGCAGGATTTAAACTGGAAATGTGCTAACAATGTATTAATTTTTAAGTTGGTGATGGGGCTGCTGCTGATTGTTGCCTTTTTGGCTTTTCCAAAGGGTTCGAGGACTCAAACATAACCATCTGTAGACTATGCTTGCCCGGGCACGAGTCAGGGTGTAGAGTTCCAGAGCTGTGGGCATTTCTTTGAGACTGTGGTTTCATAGGGCTCATCAGTGTGTCCCTGTCTGTTCCAGAGCAAATCAGCCCTTCTACAGCCAGTGAACTCTTGGCCTTTTTGCTGAGCCTGCCAGCAAAGATGTTAATTAGTACCAGCTATAACAGTAGATTCCTCCCCTTTCCTTTGGTGATGTGTGCACCTGTTCTCTAGAAACTGGAATGAAACCAACTCATTTCATTCAGGGCACTGAACATCTGATGGTAATGACATTCAGCCTCCAGCAAGCTTGACCAAATGTGAATTGGCCGACCCAGGTCACCCTCCCAAATCTTTTAAATGAATTCTTCACTTTGCTCTAAACTTGGGCCTCCCTGATTCTTGGTTCCTGTTTGCACAGCCTAGTGCTTTCAGGAAGGTCTGAGATTCCTGTTCTTCTGCCTGCATCATATTAATTCTCTCATTCTCTGTAAGGCAGCTTTTAGGGGAGGTGTCATTTTATTTCATGGCCCTGATAATTGGCTCAAAAAAGGACATTTCAAAATATGTCCAATAGCGACCTTTTCTGTGACTAAGTCAGGACTCTGTTTTTGATGGAATAAGAAATGGAAGATATTGTTACCTTTATTTTCTTTTCTGGACCTCAGACTGATGAATCACAGGAGAGTTTGTCATACATCATTTGACACAATTAAATAATGTTTTTAATAGTATGAAATAACATGGAACAATGTATATAAAGTGAGATTAAAAGGAAAAGGCCAAATTGGGGGCACCTGGGTGGCTGAGTCAGTTAGGGTCCGACTGGCTCAGGTCATGATCTCATGGCTTGTGGGTTCGAGCCCCACATTGGGCTCTGTGCTGACAGCTCAGAGCCTGGAGCCTACTTCGTATTCTGTGTCTCCCTCTCTCTCTGCCCCTCCCCTGCTCGCACTCTGTCTCTCTCAAAAATAAATAAACATTAAAACAATTTTTTTAAAAAGGCCAAATTGAACTAGTATACAGTACAGTTATAACTTTTAGAACTACAAATTCATGAATTAAAAAAAAAAAGATTAAAACATACCAAAATATCTTCAACTTTTTTTTTTTTTAATTTTTGGGACAGAGAGAGACAGAGCATGAACGGGGGAGGGGCAGAGAGAGAGGGAGACACAGAATCGGAAACAGGCTCCAGGCTCCAAGCCATCAGCCCAGAGCCTGATGCGGGGCTCGAACTCACGGACCGCGAGATCGTGACCTGGCTGAAGTCGGACGCTTAACCGACTGCGCCACCCAGGTGCCCCAAAACATACCAAAATATCAATGAGGCTTCATTTAGATGGAGACTATAGCTTTTTATTTAATGTTTTCTTTTTATTTCTATATCATGCTTTAAAAATTTTTATTTAAGGATTATGTTCTACTCTTAAGAGAAAAGTCCTTGTCTGGAACCAGGCAGGTGACTACTGAATCTTCTCCTAGGGCTGTGGACATGAAGTGAGATAATGTATGTAAAGCACAGCCCAAGACTTGGAAATAAGCTGTAATTCATCCCACTTCATGGGGACTCTTCCTTCTGCCTCCAAGTGTCTCATCCAGCCTGTCCTCGGACCCTTGCACAGCGTGTTGTTAGCACTCCATTTGGGTGAAGCTCTAACGATTAGAATGTCATTTATTTTGAGCTAAAATCTGGCTTCCTGTGACTCATCCGTTAACCATCATTGTGCCCCTACAATTATCTCTACGTACCTGAAGAAGAGAGAAACTCCATTTTACTTCTGCTTTGTCATCAACAGTTTCTTAATCTTTTATGAGTAGCTGAATAAAAAGATGTTTCTTTCGGTTAACTGTAGTAAATTGAAAGAGTAGCAAACTGAAAAAGGAGGGTTAGACTGTAGTCCTGACTCTGCCATTAACAAGCTGTTTTGCAAAAAGACAAGTCATTACAACCATGCGGGGCTCATCTACCTCATCTGAAAAGGAAGTGATTGTACTGTAGCAGCGATGGCAAATCAGTTACAGCTCACATTCCATCGTTGATTGATTGGTAATGACTTCCCACCTGCAGTGTTGAAAGAGAACCTGGGGTGGGTGCGTTCTGAACTCAATTAGTGATGTCTGCCAAGAAAATGGGAAGCTGCTTTGGCAGCATTTGGGCCGTATATTTGCCATATGCAGAGTGGTCTGGGTCCACTTATGGTTTCAAATTCTCTTAATTAACACGTTGATTATATCAACAAATGTTTGCTCGGTATCTTCCATAGACTCAACATTATGCTTATGTAAACAACACAAGCTGGTCTCTCTGAGGAAGTACCAAATGGTATGGTGCGGGCTGCACAGTGGGAACGTGGAGAAGGGAGTGAGTATCACTGGAATTCAGAGCAGTGGGGTGAAAACTTCATGGAGGAAGTGAATCTTAGGCTGCATTGAGGGTTGAAACGAAAATAAGGGAGGGAGGAGTACTTTGCAGGTCAGGGGAACAGTATAAACAAAGTCCCAAAACACTAATAAGCGCCGTCTAGCACTGGTAAGTGCCAGTGCATTCGGGGAAGCTGATAGGCTGCGGACAGACTGAGAAGTTCTGTGATAGCCAGCCTGACTTAAGACCTGACTACAAAGCCCAATGAATAACTTACTCCTCCCAACAGCCCTGAGTTTGTGTATCATTGGTCTTACCTCAGTGCGGCAGAGGAGAAAGCTAACTCACTAAAGTTTGTGATCTGCCTCTGTTCCATGTCTGTAGATGGGGAAGGGTGGTGGGGTTCCATGTTTGTGTGGGTCCAACAATCATGGTCTTATCGGGCAATTGAGGGTTCCTAGCCTGGATTCCTGGGAGCATGTTGGTTTCATGGGCAAAGACGGGGAAATTGGGCAGGAGAAGAGAACATAACTAACTAGTATGTGCAAATTGGGAAATGTTGACATTGGACCCTTAGTGAAAATGGCAGTAGGCAGCAGACTCTGAGGGGAGATTAGGCCTGGAGGTCTGCATTGGGAATCTTGGTCTTGTTCAAGCAGTGAGAATAAAGAGTCTTCTAAGGAGACACTGTCAAGGACGCAGCTGCAGAATACCCAAGGAGGAAGCCAAGCCCACATTGCAAAGGTATTTTCAAGAAGTCTGGTGGTTTAGTTAGCCCAAATATGTCTTAGTAATTTGAACTCTTCAAAGAGAATGTTAGAAAAACAAAATTCATTTCCAGATGGTGGAATTTAAGGAGGAAAAGGATTTAAAGAAAAGAATCTTGAAGAGTTGAAGTCTCTGTTCTTGGCAAAAGACCCTCACATTTTTATTTGGGCAACGAAGATGTTTTTGAGTTACAGGATCACTTAAAAGCATCTGAAAGCAGTAAACCTTCTTGTTATTTCCATCCTATCCCTTAGCCAGCTTAATTGTTTTCACATTTATGAACGATTTTACATTGAAGTGCATTTTATCCTCAGCATTTTTCATCCCAGGCATTCATTCCTGTTAATGTTTCCAAAGCCGAGATAATCTCAGTGAACATTTCTAATGTTTCCTATAAGATCATGTTCTCTCATCGGTATTGCCATGTGTCTCCTGCCAAGTGAAACAGATTTTCATACAAGGGAGGTGGTCTAGGAAGGAAAGGAAGGAAAAAGCCATATGCTTAAAAATGAATTTTTAGAAGAGGGAAATTGATCAGAGATGGTGGTAGTTGAGTGCGTGGAGAATTTCGTCTGTGAGGGACTAGAAACACTGAGTGGTTTGGAGGGAGGCTAGGAAGCCACTGATCAGCCCCTTCCTCCCACCGTAACACCCTTGCCTGAGGACCCAAGCTCCACCTTCCTTTACCCCGCCTCCCCCCCCCCCCCCCCGACCTGCTGTGTGTGGCTAGGACTCCCGCTTAGCATTTAGTAGGGATGCAGAGCCTGAAGGGAATGCAAAGTCTGTTTGTTTGACTGGTTGGTTGGTTGGTTAATTAACAAGTCTCCTCTCTACCCAACCCCCAATCCCCTCCCCGTAAAAGCCTACTTTTCTTTTCAGAAGTATTTCAGATGTAAATAATTCTTTTCCCCCAGATTTTCCTCTCCCTGCAGCCGTGTCTCCCTTCTTCTAAAATTTCCAAATAAGTTCATCATTTCTAAGGGATGCTGGCACAATTAAATGTTGCATGAATTAAAATTTCTCCTATTAATTTTACCATCACAGTCTCTAAATCCCAACATTCATTTATTTATACACATGGGTACCTACATGCATGCACATACATATACCAAACAATTCTTTTTCTCTCTCCATGATCTTAGAGTATCTGGAAATGTTACGTTACTCAGGTTTTTCCAGAACTTCTCTGGAACTATTTTGAAACTCAACGGATGCCCTGAAAATGATTAACCCGATGATCCTCAGATCTCCAGGGTCATCCTGCAACTTCCTGTACCTTTGTTACTTCAGATTGGTGCCTTGAACTTCTAGACATACCCACCCAAATTTCTTGGGATTTTAAGGTGGGTATAGGATGGACAAAGGCCCTCCCTGTGTATCCGGCACTCTGATTACATTTTCTCATTTAATCCTTGTAACGACCCTAAGAGGTAAGCATGCTCATTTCCTCTTACCCGCAAGGAAACTGAGCCTTAGGGAAGTTGTGCTAGTTTGGTTAGAGATGAAATTTCACATTTAAAGCACGAATACCCCTTATTGGCTGGGTCTTTGACACAGAGAGCCTAAGACTCACAAGTCATCAATAAAGCAGTAACAAGCTTTCATACCGTCTCTGGGTCCTGCCTGGGTTCAGTGGAAAAGAAAGAGAAGGCTGCACAGTCTGAGGTGGAATAAAGGGCCTCAACTTCGTCAGATGTACTGCATGTTGAAGTGGGGGAGGGGGCGTGTGTGCCCTTTTCCAGTAACCTGTAGGATCCCAGAGAAGCTGCATCTTGCCTCATCTGGTGAGGGGTATCTTGGTGTTGCAACAGTAGTGACACAGACAGTGAGATGTCCTGTTGCCTCAGGCTGTCAGGAAGAGGCCAGCGGGTCGTCTTTATCTCTGGAGCCAATGGGTTGGTGTCCGGACTTTGCCAGAGAATTGCCAGGTACTCCAGACTGGGTTATTAGACACCAATAATACTCTCCCTAAAATACTTTAAAAATAGGTATTTTTAAAAACCAACCGTATGCTTACAGGTCAAACGTTTATTTTTACTTAAATCCAAATTCTGCATTATAGTCTAGGTGTGTCCTTGAACTCTGTTTCTATTTTAGGCCCAAGGGCTTTGGCTAAATCAGGAAAAAAAAAACTGGTGGGCAGAGAAAGCAATCCTTGTAGCCTTTGGGAGGAAGTTCAGGCCCCCAAAAGACTCGTCCTGGAGATCGCTGGCACAAAAAGAGAGAGAGCATGTTACTCCCCAGAGTCGGGATACAAATCGATCGCCTTGTGTAGTAGGATTTTCCCCATCTCCTCAGTGTACCTCCACTGATCCTTCTACTAAAAGAATTATCTAGAGAGGTGATGGTCTGTGTTACAGTAAGTAGCTCTGTGGGAAAGAACAGAAGAAATGGCTTGTAGAAACACTAAGCTGAAGGTGTGGGCCGTGACAGGGTTCTTGTCTGTCTCTTTGGTAAGCGCCATGGTTAGCAAGCTGCCCTTTTGTTTCACTATATTGGTATCTGATTGTAGTTCTTTTATGTTCTCTTTATTTGATTAGCCTGGTTTTACCCCCCTAAGATAAACATACTCCCTTGACCTGCATAATAGTTGAAGGCAGCGTATGAACGTCCTATTGAAGGCTGTGGCAGGGGAAAGAACTAGGGTAGGACTCATTGTTCAAGGGGCTTTTGCAGTTACTATTTAATTAAAATAGAACATTCTTCTTCCTCAGCTATTATTACCTTATTTAGAACAGAGTAAGTAAATCGCTGGACGTAAAATTCATGCTCGTCTGCGGGTAAACAACTTGTCTCTTCACCAGATTATCATCATGAAAAGTGTCAACGCAGTGCCCTGGGGGCAATTTCACGTTCTCACTGATGGCCTCTCGCTGACCCAAAGTCCTCTGTGGGATTTATTGTGTCACACATTGTGGTTACTTGCTCTCCCTAAGTCTTTCAGAAGCATGAGTCACCAAGTGCCGAAAGCTTCCCACTAGTTTTGCTGAGGCTCAAATAAAGGCATTAGAGTATGGGTTTGGTTTTTGTTGCTCGCTATTTTTTCTTCTTTTGTGCTTAGAAAAGATCCGTTCTTCAGGAAATCTAAGTGTTTTGCAAATTCAGCTTTTCGCATCCTCCTGGATGTAGCGTTTAACATTTTTTAAATGTTTATTTTTGAGAGAGAGAGAGAGAGCAAGCGGGAGCAGGAGAGGGTCAGAGGGTGGGGGCGGAGGATCTGAAGCGGGCTCTGTGCCACACGGACAGAAGCAAGCTCAGTGCGGGGCTCGAACTCACAAACTGCTAGATCGTGATCTGAGCCCAAGTCAAAGTCAGACGCGCAACTGCTCCACCGACTGAGCCACCCAGGTGCCCCAGGTCTGACGTTTTAAGTTACGATTTGATACTGTCTTCAGAGCTGAGTTGAGGAAGGAGAGGGCTAGACGTGTGCCGTTGAAACTCTGACATTCAGAGCTCTTGCGCCCCCCTTGGCTGAAATAAAGGGTGTGCGTGTGGGGGTTGGGGGTGTATGCAGAAGACAGCTAGGCTGTCAGTGTAACAGGAGCTGGAGGGGCAGGAGTTTGGGGACTGGTAACGGGACCTAACGAACCTCTCTGCCCATCTCACCTCCTGGCACACGTCGCAAACTCCTGCGCTAAATACCCGGCACTCCAAAATGATCAGGGGATCCACCTGTGG
The DNA here is from genome assembly GCF_016509475.1 of Prionailurus bengalensis. NCBI lineage: Eukaryota > Metazoa > Chordata > Mammalia > Carnivora > Felidae > Prionailurus > Prionailurus bengalensis. The sequence continues at coordinate 91,284,437 of NC_057358.1, forward strand.
AAGAAGTAATTACAAACCAAGTGTCTGTACTCACCTAGAGCTGGGGAGAAGGTACGATCTGGCTCTAGGGGATTCCTCGTCTTCAGAGGCTTGTCAGGGTGGTCAGCACTGTGTTCCAAGTGAGATAGATGATGAGTGACACAGATGTGTGAGCCCCGGGCCGGCCTTAGAAGCTGCCGGGTTTGAAATCAATGGAGAGAAAAGACAAGGCAAGGAGAAAAATGAGAACCGTGATCGTTGATTCAAGTGGGGAGGGCTAGGCCTTCTCTGAGTTTCTCCTCGTAAGTGCAAGGATCCCACCACGGGGAATGGCCCTAGGACGGGTAACATGAGGCGGCAGGCTCTTTGGATTTTGCAATTCTCCTGCCACCCTTAAAGGATAGAGGGTGACGTCAGGTATAGGACATGTTCTTCTCTACCCTTAAAGGGCCCCGGAGAATCTCTTCATTCTGTCTGTTGGCAGTTTAGTTCTAGACAGAGTCTGGGTTAGAATTCTTAAAGGCCTCAGCTCTGAATCCTCGAAACAGAACTAGGAGTCTGAATACTCTGAATTATTAGAACACCTGCAATTCAGACCCATGAAACTAGGGTCTGCCTGTCGGCCCACTCGTACAGGGACAGCAAGGACTTCTGGAACTTTTGTAAGATTCAATATTTGTTGAGGATTAAGAATTTCTTATTTTTCTCCTCTGGCTATTACCACTTACTTTTTTTTTTTAATTTTTGAGAGAGAGAGAGAGAAAGAGTGAGCACACAAGCAGGGGAAGGGCAGAGAGAGAGGGAGACACAGAATCTAAAGCAGGCTCTAGGCTCTGAGCCATCGGCACAGAGCCCGACGTGGGACTCGAACTCACGAACTGTGAGATCATGACCTGAGCCAAAGTTGGACACTCAACTGACTGAGTCACCCAGGTGCCCCTATTACCACTTTTAATAACAACGTGTAGTACTTCAAATATACCACTTGGCATTTTGGAAGCTTTGGTTTCAGGGGACAAAGAGCAAGCTCTGAAGAGCCCGAAGCAAAACTGAGAAATAGGTTACTTTTTCTTGGCCCACCCACCTCTTATCAATATCCTTCTGTTCTCTTATGATTAATTAGTAATTTTCATCTTACCTACCATTTATCGACCGTTCCTGTGTGCTAGATAGTAGGCTATTTCTATTCCCCTTATCGGTTCTGTGAGTTCTGTTGTTTGCCTCATTTCACATGTGAGGAAAACGACATTGGGACTTATGGGGTGAAGTAACCCATCAACTGTCACAGAGCCAGGGAAAGGCAGAGCTGGGACTCACCCCAGGTGTGGGCCATGTGAAATGCATGGGCTTAGCCTTTTCCATCCCTGCTGTGACAGCCTTTTGAAGGTAAATGTAAGCTGAGGCTTACTGTCAGCCAAGATGTTAAGTGATTATTTAGGATTTTATGTGACAAGTAGCTAAAACTGACGCTAAGCACTTTGTCTTTACCGCAGCAGATATCTATATTTTAAATAAGGCTCAAAGACATTTTTGTCTTCAGTCCGTAGAAAGTCATAGAGATGGGACAATAGAGAAGGGCTATCCTTAAGGCAGGGGCTACCAAAGATCCTTCACATCGCTGCAGGTTAGTGGCTCTCTGCTGAGAAGCCGGGCATTCCGCAGCACAGCTCTGTACATAACAGGTACTTGATTGTTAGCTGACTAAAACCCAGTTAGTGTGCTCACCGCATATCAGAAGAGCATAAGGAAAGCTGCTTTGGTTCATTTTAGTTCCTCCTCTTGGCAAGTCATCAGCTTTATCTACCAACTCCCTCTACGTATCTATAAATTGGAAAAGCCCACTGTCCCTAGGCCAGGTTTTCATCTTCGAGTTTTATATAATCCTTGTATTTATATTTTAAGAAAAATGGGAAGATACCCTCACGGAAAATTCTGTACGGCTTTGTGTTGTCAGTGTTTGGAATTAACCAGATATCAGGGTACGCTTGCCATTTTGTTTTTCGCTGGAATGCCTTTATGATGTTTTGGTCTCGTTTGTCCTCGGTTACAATTTCAGTGCGAACATACTTTTGGATGATCGGTTTGAACCCAAACTGACGGACTTTGGCATGGCGCACTTCCGACCCCACCCGGAACATCAGAGCTCTACCATAAGCATGGCTAGCAGCAGCACTAAACATCTGTGGTATATGCCTGAAGAGTATATCAGACAGGGCAAACTTTCCATTAAAACGGACGTCTATAGCTTTGGAATTGTAAGTACCAAGTACCAGTCAACAAAGAAGGAGAGTTTATCACCAGGAATGCTCTAGATTCTAAGAATTTTTTTTAAGGGCTTTAACTTTTAGACCTACTGACTTCCATTACCCAGTGTCTTATACATTAATCTCATGCAATCTGTCAAATAATAAAATATACAGTCATTGATTAGAATGAACTATATCCATTGTCAAGGTTAACTGTTGAACTAATTATATGTATATATTTAACGTATGTAGCTGACTTTCTGTATATTCCCTATAGGTAATCATGGAAGTTCTGACAGGTTGTAAAGTGGTGTTAGATGATCCAAAGCATATCCAGCTGGTAAGAATTGTCTTCATCTCTGCACCCATTTCTTGGTCATTTTTTTGGATAGAGTTCTAAAAGACAAAGATACCTTATCTTCTTCTCTTCCTAGAGGGATCTCCTTATGGAGTTGATGGAGAAGAGAGGACTCGATTCATGCCTTTCGTTTCTAGATAAGAAAGTGCATCCCTGTCCTCGGAATTTTTCTGCCAAGCTATTCTCTTTGGCGGGCCAGTGTGCTACCACGCGGGCAAAGTTAAGACCATCAATGGATGAAGTACGTACACATGGTTTTATTCAAAACCAAGCCCACAGAACCATGGAAAATCTAAATTGGATAGATTGCGTGTCTAAGTAAATTCTTTATCAATGAGGCAAACCCAGCCCCTAACACAGATTTCTAACCTAGTAGATAGTTTTTCCAAGTCACCAAGTCACATTCTTTGGTACTCTGGTAGAGGTCATTATTGGGTGGGATCAGGGCACCACAAAAAATTTAATGAAATGACATAAGTGAGTAGTTTGGAGAGAATTGTATTCAGCCTTCATTAAGAGATCTGGTCCATTAAGAATGTAGCACTTATTCCCCCTACTGATTTTTTAATTTAGTCATCAGTTTAATCATCCAGTCAGTTATTTGTTTATTTGTTCAACAAATATTTAGCTAGCGCTTACTTTGCATGTGCCAGACTTTGTACTGGGTGCTGAGGGCACAACAGTAATCAAGATACGGTTGCTGCCCTCAGGCTCACAGTCCCGAGTGAGTCAGATCAGTAAACATGGCATCAGGGGTGGGTAGAAGCCCAGGTCAGTACGGGAGCGTAGGCTCAGAATACAACCCAGCCTATGGAAGTCAAGGAAGCTTCTTGGTGGAAGTGACGGCTGTGCTATGGTTGGCGGAATAGGGTGAATTGAGGCAACAGTAAGAATAGGAGGACACTTCAGTCAGCGAGAATCTATACATGCAAAGCTCAGAGGTGATGGATTCCATGGCACTAATACTGCAGGTAGTTCAGAGAAGTGGGATGTCATAAGGGAAAAGCTGGAGTGCTCAAAATAATAGGAAGTGCTAGATGATGGACAGACATGAATCCATTGTGGTAGTCTGGGTTTAATCCTGAGTCTATTGTAGAAGCAGGAAGGGATTTTAAACAAGAGGTCAACATAATCAGAATATAAAGAACACTGGCCTGGGAGTCAGCAGAGGTATATTCGAGGCCTGACACCACCAGTAAGAGCTATATGACCTGAAATCTTGGGTCCAAAAGGAGCTATGAGAGGCACAGTGGAAGAATAATGGAATTGGGAGCCAGATCTGAGGTCAAGCAACAGATCTGTTCCTTACTGGCTAGTGATATTTATTCCCTTTTTGAGCCTCAGCTTTATTATCTGTAAAATGAGAATAATAATATTGTTTGTACAGGTTAAAGGGGGAATGGGTGTGAAAACACTTTGTAAATAGTAAAACTCTCTAAGTACATTTTTATTTTTATTTATTTATTTAATAATTTTTTTTTTTTAACGTTTATTTATTTTTGGGACAGAGAGAGACAGAGCATGAACGGGGGAGGGGCAGAGAGAGAGGGAGACACAGAATCGGAAACAGGCTCCAAGCTCTGAGCCATCAGCCCAGAGCCTGACGCGGGGCTCGAACTCACGAACCGCGAGATCGTGACCTGGCTGAAGTCGGACGCTTAACCGACTGCGCCACCCAGGCGCCCCTATTTAATAATTTTTAAAAATTTTTTTGACGTTTATTTATTTTTGGGACAGAGAGTGACAGAGCATGAACAGGGGAGGGGCAGAGAGAGAGGGAGACACAGAATCTGAAGCAGGCTCCGGGCTCTGAGCAATCGGCCCAGAGCCCAACGCGGGGCTCGAACTCACGGACTGTGAGATCGTGACCTGAGCTGAAGTCGGACGCTTAACCGACTGAGCCACCCAGGCACCCCAATACATTTTTAAAAAGTACGTGTGTGTGTGTGTGTGTGTGTAAAGATATGTTACATGCTCTTTTAAATCAGGTCAACAGCTCTCAACAGCATATCTGGATCAACTGGGAAGCTTTTAAAATACAGATTCCTGGGCCCCTATCTTTTATACTTTGGTTCAAGTCTGTGAAAGAAAGGGTCTAGCTAATCTTTAATAGCTTCTCATTCAAAACTCTATTGTTGAACTTATTTCATGAAAACAAGAGGCTGTTCCTTAATAAGTAGGCAGAAAAAAAGGTGAAAGGAGAGGTTATTCAAACTTAACTCAATGTTTGCTTCTTGGTTACCTAGGTCCTAACTACTCTTGAAAGTACTCAAGCCTGCTTATATTTTGCTGAGGACCCTCCCACTTCACTAAAGTCCTTCAGGTGTCCTTCTCCTCTATTCTTGGATAACGTACCAAGTATTCCAGTGGAAGATGATGAAAACCAGAATAATCACTCACACCCTCATGATCAAGGTTTGAGAAAAGATGGAGTGACTCCGAAAGTTCCATTTGAATGCAGCCAGTCTGAGGTTACATTTCTGGGCATTCACAGAAAGTCAGGGGGTGAGAGAAAAGAGGATGCATGCAACACGCCCAGTTCTTCTTGTAAAGAAAGTTGGTCTGCAAAGCATTCAGCTCTATCGCAGGACTCAGGGGCCTGTGGTGCAGATCTGGACCCTTCTGCAGAAGCTCCAGACCCTTCTTACAGGAGCAGGCCAGTGGAGACCAGCTGTTCCTCTGAATCTTCCTGGAACGAATGTGAGCAGTACAAAAAGGAATCGATTTCACCAGAAGATAAAGAAGAAAGCAAGTATTGCTAAGGCCTCTGAGTACAGGTATCATCTTGGGAAAACATTGTTACCATAAGTAATGCGAAAAAGGACAATGGATGGTGAGTTTGGGTGATGCGGATCTACTCTCTGGACAATTCTACCCCTTCCTTCCCAACTCCGAAAACAGAGTGGCTCAAACCTAGGCTATATGAGAGCCATCCAAAATTACTTAAGATCATGAGCTGTGGCTTTAGACAAACAAAACCTACCAAAGAGGGACTAGATTCTACGGTCTTCTCCATCGTCATCAACATGAGCCCCTGTGCCACCAGTCTGCTAAGTACATTCAGTTCAGTTAGATTGCATTATTCAGTTTGGCTCGCTTGTGAAGGTTGTAAGAAGTGTCTAATTTGTAAATGTTAACAGGTGCCTTTTTAAAGAATTACCTTTGTGTTTATCTTAATTAACCTTTAGTATTTTTCTGTTCCTCCCTGTCAAGCCTGTCTGTTTGAAAATGAGCCAGGGGGCGCGGGTGGCGCAGTCGGTTAAGCGTCCGACTTCAGCCAGGTCACGATCTCGTGGTCCGTGAGTTCGAGCCCCGCGTCAGGCTCTGAGCTGATGGCTCGGAGCCTGGAGCCTGTTTCCGATTCTGTGTCTCCCTCTCTCTCTGCCCCTCCCCCGTTCATGCTCTGTCTCTCTCTGTCCCAAAAATAAATAAAAAACATTGAAAAAAAAAAAAAGAAAATGAGCCAGATTCACCCTTGGCTATTGACATGTTCTGTGTAGAGAGGGGATTCTTGCCCAAGATCTGTATTTCTGTATTTAAACCCTTAGGATAGTTTATCACATATTACTACTATTACTTTTATTATTACTTTTTTTTATTATTACTATTAATACTTTTTTATTATTACTATTATTACTTTTTTTTTTACAAACCTATTAATTTACTATTAATACTTTTTTTATTATTACTATTATTACTTTTTTTTTTTTTTTACAAACCTAGAGACCATTATATCCTGAGTTGAATGTGTGAAATTTTAATCAAGTAGTTTTTGTTTCTGACAAAATGGCCGGTCACAAGGGCTTATGTTAGCTTTTTCTTTGATTCTGTACCTTCCAACTCTGTGCCTTTACTCTTGCTGTTTACTGGGTCTCCCCCTGTTGAAATCGTACCCAGGCCTTCAAGGCCCAGCAGAACTACCTCTTCCAGGAAGCTTCCTTAATCTGTCCAGCCAGAAGTACTCACTTCCTTAGCATTTCTATAGCACTGTTTTTGTATTTGTTTCATACTTGTTATTTTCTCAATTGTACCGATGTTGCCTGTGCCATCTTTTCTCTCTTACTAGATTGTAAACTACCTGTATTAATTTCCTATTGTTGCTAGAACAAATTATAACGCACCTGGAAGGATGGGTGAGGGCAAAGGGAGCTCGGTCCAAAGCATTTCATGCTTTTTCCTGTTAATCCTTCACAGCCACACTGAAGGTACAAATCCCATTTTAGGATGAGAAAACTGACTTAGGTTAAATAACTTTTGAGCCTGGGGTTTTCCCAGAAATGGAAGAGCCAGGATTTAAAAGCACAGCTGTCTGATATCAAAGCGCACACTCTTTCTTGTATTCCACATTGCATACAGAAGCCCCCACAGATTCAAGCTTTTATAGAAAGGGATAGAGGTGAGAGCTCATTTGTTGATTCCAACAGGTTTTCAGTAAGCACACAAGGCTTGCCATGTCTTCTGCCTTTTTTTACTATCCTGTTCCTCTGTTAACAGTTACCCACCTCTTTAGTCATTAGATGTAAGTTAAATGAATTCATTGATCTAACCATTCATTCACTGAACAAATATTTATCAACAGCCTCCTTTATGTCAGGCATTGTTCTGGGAGCTGGGGACACAGTGAAGATCACACCCAACTGAGGGCGCCTGGGTGGCTCAGCTGGTTAAGCGTCCGACTTCAGCTCAGGTCATGATCTCGAGAAGTTCATGGGTTTGGGCCCTGTGTGGGGGTCTGTGCGGACAGCTCAGTGCCTGGAGCCTGTTTTGGATTCTGTGTCTCCCTCTCTGTCCAGCCCTCCTGCTCTCTATCTCTCTCAAAAGTAAATAAGCATTAAGAATTTTTTTTTTTTTTTAAATCACACCCAACAAAGATCTCTGCCCTCATGGAGCTTATGTTCTAGTCAGTAAATGAATGGATGGATGAAAGAAAACAACATGGGGAAGTTGTAATCTCAATTCTAATGCTAACTGGTGGCTCTCCAGGAGACCAGCCTCACTGAGCCATCTGTGAGTGTTGTCTGGACTTAGACTCCAGCTTCTCTGCCAGCCCTTCTGTAGGGATTCACAGAGGTTTCCCCTCACCCTATGGTACAGCTGATGTCTCCATGGTAGCTGGTTGCTTTGCTATTAGTGTGCACCGGGAGTCTGTGGTATATGGCAATCATGACAGGTCCGATTCTTCCATTGACCTATGATTTCTCCAGGACATTCATCTAGCTACCAACGGCACCTTCAACTGGCTGTTCCTAAGGACTCTGAAGCACCTACACATGCCTCACTTCCCTATCACTCCATAATGTAATTGTCTGTTGACTTCTCTCTTCTCCACAAAACTGAAACTTCTTGAGGACGGGGACTATATCCTGCTCATTTTTGTGTCTCTAACAATGAGTATGGTACCTGGTACATAATATGGCCTGATCAATATTTATAAAATGAATGAACCAAATAGTCATTTAGAATATCTTCAAAATCATTGGTATCTAGTATATCACGACTGTCATCTACATTACACCCAAAGTGCATCTTTCTTTTCTCTCTTTTTTAAATTTGTTTAACGTTTGTTCATTTTTGAGAGACAGAGAGAGACAGAGCATGAGCAGGGGAAGGACAGAGAGAGAGGGAGATGCAGAATCCGAGGCAGGCTGCAGCTCTGAGCCATCAGCACAGAGCCTGACGCGGGGCTCGAACTCACAGACCACGAGATCGTGACCTGAGCAGAAGTTGGTCGCTCAACTGACTGAGCCACCCAGGCGCCCCTCTTTTCTCTTTTTTTAAAGTTTTATTTATTTCAGTAACCTCTACACCCAACGTGGGGCTTCAACTCGTGACCCTGAGATCAAGAGTTGCATGCTCTTCATGGGACGCCTGGGTGGCTCAGTTGGTTGAGCGACGACCAGCTTTGGCTCAGGTCATGATCTTGCAGTTTGTGAGTTCTAGCCCCACATCGGGCTCTCTGCTGACAACACAGAGCTCACTCCAGATCCTAAGTCTCTGTCCCTCTCTCTCTTACCCTCCCCCACTCACACTCTTTCAAAAATAAGTAACATTAAAAAAAAAAGTCACATGCTCTTTTGACTGAGCCAGCCAGACGCCCCTAAAGTGCATCTTTCTAATACCCATACTACCATTATTAATTTGCTTAGATGGTTCCATCCCACTATTCTCAGATAAAAGTTATTAAGGATTAAATCTGAGATATCTTTGAAAGGAGGAATTAGACATTGTGTATACATTGTTTATAGATTTGATTCATGGTAGAAAATATTCCCAAACCATTTCTAAGCAATGATAAACCAACATTTGATAGGGGATAAACTGATACTTGTGGTATTTTGTTTCCATATTTCTGTCAAATTATTTGTATATATTTGATGGTCCATTGAACTTGACATGCAAGTATTTTCTTGGAAGGCATTTTTATTCCAAATATCTACACTGCTTACCGAGCCCTTCACTTTAGAGCCTTCTTATTAATGTCATCTGTCTTGTTGAAAACTTTGTGGCAATCTCTATAAATTGCAAGCGAATATTTCCAAAGTTTTGTATTGGCTCCTTAATTTTAAAATTTCTTACAGACCAACATTGATTGCAATGGAGAGTAAGCAGGTAGAAAGAACTTACGTGCAGGAGATTCAGACTCCGTTAACACTGAGGTGTCTAATAGTGTGATAAGTGCTTTCATCACCTACACTCTGAATGCCAACTGAGTTGGGTTCTGTTACTATAATAGCAAGGAAAATGATATCAAGAAAGTTGACTCTTATCCCAAGTCACGCTGATAGTGAAGTATGGACACAAATTGAAAACTCTTTATTCAAATCCAGGAAATATTTGCTCTGAAAAGGGATAACTTAAAAATTAGGTATTCCTGGGGCACCTAGGTGGCTCAGTCAGTCAAGTGTCTGACTCTTGATTTTGGCTCAGGTCATGATCTCATGGTTGTGGGGTTTGATGCCCACATTGGGCTCTGCCCTGACAGAGCCTATTTGGGATTCTCTTTCTCCCTCTCTCTCTGCCTCTTCCCTGCTTGTGCACATGTGCCACATGCACTCTCTCTCTCTCTCTCTCTCTCTCTCTCTCTCTCTCAAAAATAAAAAAGTAAACTTTAAAAAATTAAAGGCATACCCTATTTGAAAATAAAAACAGTAATAACATATGTGTTTATCTTATTTGTATTAATTGTATTCTCCAAGATTGGCAAATATCAAAGTAATTGACAAAATATGAACAAAGGGACATTCTTGTTCACTGTTGGCAGGGGTGAAGACTGGTACAACTTTTCTAGAGACAGTATGTATCAAATTTGGCAATATATACCAAACATTTAAATGATACACTTTTACCCAGCAATTTGTTTACAATTTGTCCTAAAGAATAAAAACTACACAAGTACGTAAACATGAGGGCAAAGATGTACTTTATGATATTCATGATATTAAAACTTCGGAAATGGCCTAAATATCCTTCAACAGAAAGTGGGTTACATAAATTCTAGCACATATATACTATTGAGTCATATACAACTGTCATTAAATATTATTTAGATTGCATTTATTGCTATGGAAATTTGTCCCTGAAATATTATTGAGTGAAAAAGCAAGATATAGAATAATATGTTTAATATGGCCCCATTTCTAACACTGGATATTTTAAAATAATATATGTTTCATACAGAGATCTTTGCCAAAAATGATGTCTTTCTCTGGGCTATGGGATTTGGGTGATCTTTACTTTCTTTTGCCTTTTATGTATTTAAAACTTGTATAATGAGCATGTATCATTTTTATTACCAGAAAATAATAAAGGTATTTTTATGTTGGAAAAAAATATTCTATACATGTCGATATTTACCTCTTTGCTTAGCTGTGCCCTTGATAACAACTGTCAACCACCAATAATATTTCTGTTCCATTGCCCTTATTTCTATCTTACAGCCTCAGCGACTGAAGCTCCCACATAGATCTATCTTGTATCTCCTGAATAGCAAGTTTTGAGAGGACTTATAAAAAAGCAATCCAATAGGTGCCTGGCTAGCTCAGTGGGTGAACTGTGCAATTCTTGATCTGAGGGTCCTGAGTTCAAGCCCCCTATTGGGTGTGGAGCCTAATTAAAATTAAAAAAGGTAACAAATTAAAAAAGCAAGCCAAGATGCAAAAACCAGACCAGCTAAAATACAGAAGAGTGGAGAACAGATCACAGTGCACCATGCTTTGTAATTACAGTTGATTTTGGTAAAATATTTAAAAATTACCCTTAAGCTCTCTCCTTACAAATTAGCACTGCAAGGCATAGCCTACGGTTAAATTAAAAAAAAAAATTAAAAGATCTTTGGAGAGAGAAATTTTTAACCATAAATTATCCCTTCCTCAGACTTAGGTCCCATTATCCCTTTTTAACCTACATACGACTTTTAACCTACTGAATTTAGTAGACTCAGGGCTGTAGTTATGAGTTGAAGAGAAAACTTGCCACAGTGCAGAGAAAGTGTGACAGAATACAGTGTTTTTCTCTAGCAGGTAGAGATGGAGCCTATGTAACAATGCTAATGGGGCCCACGATACATTAATTATAACGGGAAATAGCAAAGTGTACTCCAGGGTAAAATACCAATTCTAATGAGCTCTATCCTGGACGGACTGTTTTGTGGGGCGTAAGTTACAGGGGACAGTAAATATGATAAAAACACAGGCAAATCCAGCTAAAAGATAAATTCGTGCTGGCTTTTGAGGAGCATGACCCTGCCACAAATTTTGTTCTCTTGATACCAAATTAACACGTTGGTGCTATTTTTGTGTTCCCTGGAAGAGAAATGCCGGGTAGTATTAACTGTATCATCACTGCAGAGATTTCAGCAAAAGAGAGGTTAAGGAATCTAGTACGCAAATCGAGTGTAAAATGAAGTCACTCTGACAGCACATTGGGGTGAAGTATGTATAACTTCCGGTAGTCTTCTTAATCCCATTATTCACTAACGATAATTTCATGTCATTCTGAAAGCATATTAGCTAATTACAGTGCACTTGCTGGACCATTAAACATTGGATCTTCTGATATATCTTTTTATTTTATGTTTGTAACACGGGATTTTTCTTTCAGGATTTTTTTTTTTTTTTTTTTTTTTTAAGAAAAGAGCTGCAGTGATCTCAGCCAAGGGCAAATATAAATCTGTGACTTTTATTATTTTTATTTTATGTGCCCTGGAGGAAAATGTGAGATTCCAGTATGCTTACAAAGCCAAGTGTGCATGTTCGTATTAAGTCACTGCCAGTAGCTCTAAGGCTTGAGACAAGAGGCAGAGCAATCATTATGCATTTGTTTAGCAGTTTGAAGAGGGGGAAATAATTCATATGATTTCTAATATTCTGTCTTGGCCATTAAAATGTATTTCTCTAAAAAAAAATTATTACCGTATTTTAGAAGACATAATCTAACATGTTCTCATCTTTCTCCCTATGTCATAATCCCAGCATCGTTTGTCCTTGTTTCTTTTTTTAAATGCTTTTTTTTCAACATTTTTTATTTATTTTTGGGACAGAGAGAGACAGAGCATGAACGGGGGAGGGGCAGAGAGAGAGGGAGACACAGAATCAGAAACAGGCTCCAGGTTCTGAGCCATCAGCCCAGAGCCTGACGCGGGGCTCGAACTCACGGACCGCGAGATCGTGACCTGGCTGAAGTCGGACGCTTAACCGACTGCGCCACCCAGGCGCCCCCGTTTGTCCTTGTTTCAATGGCCATTTGAGTGATCCAAGTAGCATCCCTGCATCACAGATCTCATCAATCACAGTGAAACTACACCTCTACTTTACTTCAGCCACTATTTCCAAGGCCACACCCTCTGGACTCCATTCTTACCTGAAGCTGCTACACATCAGAAATCACAATATGCTATCCTGGACTTTAAAAGACATCCTGTTGTCTGATCTCCCCATTTTTTTTTTTTCCTGGCCTGTCAATGACCATCCTTTTCCTCCCCATCAACTCCATGGTTTCTTTGCAGAGGTTGGGCCATGGGTTCATCTGTATCAGTATTTGTCCTTACGGAAAATGAGAACCCCTGCTAGTTATTTCAAACAGATGGAATTTAATATTGGGAGTTGGTTATCAAAGACTTGGAAAGGCCAGAAGAGGAAAAAAAAAAAAAAAAGAAAAAAGGAAAACGTGTAGCTCTCCAGAGATTAAGAACTACAGGAAGCCATTTTCACTGTTGTGCATGAAGGAGAAAAAAAGAGAAGAGGTGTAACTAAGAGCCATGACCACTGTTCTGCTGAGGCCACAGAGAGCTTGCTCCTGATGCGTGCAATGCTGATGCATTTCCATGGAGGAAAGCGGGAACGTGGACCGACCACCACCTGTGCAGCTCCTATGTTACTGCCAGGGGCCCAATAAGAAGCAGAGAAAGAAAAGGCTCCTCTAGTTCTTCCGGGTTCTATAATGAGGAGTCAGCTGTCAAGGGCATCCAGGAGATGCAGTTTTCTTTAAACTACAAAGGAAAGCACAGAAGGGCAAGAACAGACAAATCCTACCCTGTGGCTATTCAGCATTTATTCTCGCCTTTCTACCTTCTGTTTCAATTTCCGGTAACAATAACAATATCATGCAAATATTCGTCAAATAATCGAAGGTGCTGTAACTCTTTCAAAAGACGAACAGGCTCTCATCAGTCATTATATCTGTCTCCAGGTGATTTTAATATATCTTCTGCCTAAGTTTTCTAAAAATAGAGGTAATCATCTCCAACAATTCTTATACAATATAGGAGAAAAGAGAGGGAAAGTAAGTAAGTGGTGAATAGACGCAAATACACACAAAACAAAGGAAGCCTGCGCGGCTGCTATTGTCTTTGTTTCTGTGATTTGTCACCAGGATGCAATTTCACTCTCCTTCCATGCTCCCTTGGCCTCAGCCGGCACTTTGGGTCTCTCGGTTTCCTTCCCTGATGGTGTGCGCCAAATCTTCACTGCTAAAGGGTGTGAGCCCTCAGTGGTCTTTATTGGTGCTGGAATTGACATTAACTTTCATCACTGGAGATGGAACTGTTAGTAAGCGGAGTGCCCCGGATTTCAGTCTTAAAGCCTTCCTGTCCTCCTTGTGCTCCCCAATCTCATTTCCCCCATTGACAGCGGCAATCAATACCCAGAACCTGTGTCATAAGCTACATCTTTCTCCTTGGTTCAGTGGCTTGAAGAGCCCAAAATGACAGCCTCCACTTCCCAGTCTGTAAAACCATGCTTGTGTCCGCCTGGGATCGTTTCTCACTTGAGATCTAAGAGCTCTCCACTAGCACAGCTCATGGGGCACCTGGTGGGCTTAGTCGGGGGAGCACGCCACTCTTGATCTCAGGGTTGTGAGTCTGAACCCCGTGTTGGGCGTACAGTGAGTAAATACATACATACGTAAATATGTAAATAAGCAGAGCTCCGAAATGATGAGATGGGAAGCTGAGGAAAGTATGTATGAGTGGATGTGTTTACTTTTCTCAGCATCCTTGTCATTGAATAATGGGAAACATTTTAAATCAACAGCTCTCTTAAAATTTATCATACCAAATCAAACGTAATACTTTAAATATTGTATGTAAAAAGAGTATTTATTGTTACTCAACTGGGGTATGTTTCTGTGAATCTAGTCTGAGTTTGTGTTAAGTGTCGGTATGTGTGTCTGTCAAAGCCATCATTTCATACGCGCTCCTACTAGCCTGGGGATCTACCACAGCCTTGAGATCTTTTTCACATAAACAGCCGATAGCATAGATCTCCTTCATCTTTTCCTCGTGTAATTGATTTTCACAAAATAAAACCCAGAGCTTATTATATGTTTATCGCCTTAACACCATCCAACTAGTTTTGAATGACTTAATACACATTGTGGTTCACTGCTATCTTGTTTATTTGGAATCACTGATCCAACATTTTGAGGCAGCCCCTAACTCCATTTCTTACCACTCTCATCTCTTATCATGCTCCCCATCATATGTCAGCTGCAGCCACTCTAGCCTTCTTGCATGCCAACCTTGTTTCCATCTCAGGACTTTGCACTTGCTGTTCCCCTGCCTGGAACTCTCTTCCTCCAGAATTTCTCTCTCTGCTCTTACTCCCTATCCTCTTTTACAATGTACCAGTTTCCTTCAATTCATGTGTCAGTGCATGATGCTGTATTATATACCTGTCTATTTGTTTATCATCAGTCTTCTTCCCTAGAATACAAACTCTATGAAGCCAAGGACTTTGACATGGTCATGACTGGATCCCCAGCACTTAGAAAATTTCCTGAGACATAATAGATGCTCAATAAACATTTTTAGAAGAGTCTTTCAAATTTTTAAAATTAATTTATTTTTTAATTTGCATCCAAGTTAGCATATAGTGCAACAATGATTTCAGGAGTAGATTCCTTAATGCCCCTTACCCATTTAGCCCACCCCCCCTCCCACAACCCCTCTGTTTGTTCTCCATATTTAAGAGTCTCTTATGTTTTGTCCTCCTCCCTGTTTTTATATTATTTTTGCTTCCCTTCCCTTATGTTCATCTGTTTTGTATCTTGAAGTCCTCATATGAGTGAAATTATAGGATATTTGTCTTTCTCTGACTAATTTCACTTAGCATAATACCCTCAAGTTCCCTCTATGTAGTTGCAAATGGCAAGATTTCATTCCTTTTGATTGCCAAGTAATCCTCCATTGTGTGTGTGTGTGTGTGTGTGTGTGTGTGTGTGTGTGTATACACACACACACCATATCTTCTTTATCCATTCAGCCTTTGGTGGACATTTGGGCTCTTTCCATACTTTGGCTATTGTTGATAGTGTAGTCTTTCAAATCTTTAATTCCATCATTCAACATTTTAGCATTTTTTTTCCAGGCTTGCATGATTGGACAGTTTGATGAAATTACTTTCTCTATCCACAAAATTGTTGATAAAAAGTATTCTACAGGATAAAGTCAACTTCAGAACCATGCAGCACTTCACCAAGTATCCTCCTTCAGGTTAATGTCTTTCCAGTAATTAAAACATCTTTAGGAAAAAATCCAGTCAACTCTGACTTTATCTCACTTTTGCAACATGTTTCTCTATCTTGACTACAAGATATGATCCAAGCTCCTTTAAATAGCATAAAATGACCTTCATAAGCTGGTCCCAAACTATCTTTCTAGTATTAAATCCCATCACTACCTCTTTCTTGTTCCTTTCCATTGATTTTGTATTTTTTGTTCTAGTCCCAGTAAATTTGTTATGATTCCTAAAGCATACCATGTCCCTTCTCATTTCCATGCCTTAGCCCTTAGCACATGCTGTTCCAACTATCTGGAATGCTCACCTCTCCTCACCCCACCTTCAGCTAGGTATATCCTTATACACCATTCATGAGCTAGCATAAATATTACTTCGTCCATGAATCCTTCTCAAACTTCCCTGATATAATCATCTCCTCTGTTCTTTCTCAGTAATTTAGATTTATTAACTTTTACATTTTGCTTATTGTTTGTAATCATTATCATATTGTTTATGTCTCTTTTCGGAGTTAAGACTGTGACCTCCTCCAGGGTATGAAATTAGATACTCATTGATGTCTATTAAACAAATGAAACACTTAACAAAATATTTTTTCCACTACTTTTTGGAGTTTAAAGAAAGCAATTCACACCCAATAGGAGTGACTGATACTCCAGATTGGCTTCCACCAGAGTGGCACTGACCTTGGTGAATATTGGGGAATCCATCTTAGCCCTGCCATCTCAGAGGCTAGAATTCTTCAGTCTCCTTGGAATGCACTTATCTCTCAACGGCAGATCTGAAGTGATCAAGTTCATAGATAAAAATCAGCACACTGATTTTCTACTTTACAATGAAAAGCCTAACTGTCCAGAGAATTGAATTCTCACATCAACATTATTAGTGTATTATCTCCTTATGAAGCAGTATGATATGGTACAGGGGGATTGATTGATTTTACGTATTTCTTGGTGAAGGAAGCTTGAGACCATCTCATGCACTAGGGAAACAGTGCCTTCAAGGACACTATGATGTTTGAGGTTGCCTAGCCAAGGCTGCCACTCCCTGGGTAGGGCCTGGGGGATCACCTTCAGCTTGGCAGCTCGCCATCCATTTCTTGTGTAGCTACGGTCAACCAACATGTCTTTGCCCAAACAGGACCTAAAGAAATTTCACTGAATGCCTGGTGACTAAGTGACATTCGTATTTGAGTTCCCATTCTTCCCATTTATATATTCATGGATATTCTCCTGGTTTTTTCCTGTTCATATTTACTGTGTGTGGATCTAACTAATTTAACTTCAAGCACAACTGTATTGTTGACTCATTGTCAACTCTAATGACAAGACCTAAAAGGGTTGAGTAATGAATCAAGGTTTTGCAGTTTGCCAATGGACAAGGCAAAAATTCAACCTTGATCTTACTGCTTTAATCTGGTATGCTTTTCACTATACTTCTCTAAGTGGAAATACCTACTAATAATTGTACAAGCAGATGAATTCTTAACCTTTTCTTCCTGATTAAAGGTATTTTTCTTTAAAAGGCTTAAAAACATGCATATACTTTGAGACCTTTTTCTTAAGTTTTTTTAAAATTTTAATGTTTATTTTTGAGAGAGAGAGAGAGAGAGAGGGAGAATGTCAGCAGGGGAGGGGTAGAGAGAGAGGGAGACACAGAATCCGAAGCAGACTCCAGGCTCTGAGCTGTCAGCACAGAGCCCGATGCGGGGCTTGAACTCACAGACCGTGAGATCATGACCTGAGCCAAAGTCAGAAGCTTAACCGACTGAGCCACCCAGGCGCCCCCTTAAGTTTTTGTTTAAGTTCCAGTTAGTTAACATACAGTATATGTTAGTTTCAGGTGTACAATTTTTTAAATGTTTATTTATTTATTTTGAGAGAGAGAGAGTGAGAGCAGGGGAAGAGGCCCAGAGAGAGTTGAGGCTTGATTCCATAAACCGTGAGATCTTGACCTGAGCCAAAATCCAGAGTCGGATGCTTAACCTACTGAGCCACCGAGGAGCCCTGAGGAGTCCAATTAATTTAGTGATTCAACACCTATATATAATACCTGGTGCTAATGACAAGTACACTATTTAGTCCCCATCCCCCCACCCACCTCCCCTCCGGCAACCATTGGTTTGTTCTATATAGTTAAATGTCTGTTTCTTGGTTTACCTCTCTTTTTTCCCCTATGATCATTTGTTTTGTTTTTTAAATTCCACACGAGTGAAATCATGTTGTCTTTCTTTGACTTATTTCACTTAGCACACTCTAAGCTCACTCTACCTCCACCCAAATCATTGCAAAAATGGCAAGATTTCATTCTTTTTTATGACTGAGTAATATTCTATTGTATAAATATACCACGTCTTCTTTATCCATTCATCTGTAAATGGACATTTGAGCTCTTTCCATAATGGCTATTGTAGATAATGCTGCTATAAACATCAGGGTTCATGCATCCCTTCGAATTAGTATTTTTGAATTATTTTTGTATTGTTATTTAGTATTTGTATTTCGTAAATTCCTAGTAGTGCGGGAGGGCCTGGTTGCCTCAGTCAGTGGCATGTGACCCTTGATCCTGGGGTTGTAATTTCGAGCTCCATGTTGGGTGTAGAGATTACTTAAAAATAAAATCTTACAAAATCTAGTAGTGCAATTGCTGAATCATAAGGTAGTTTTATTTTTAACTTTTTGAGGAACCTCCACTCTGTTTTCCAGAGTGGCTGCACCAGTTTGCATTCCTGCCAACAATGTAAGAGGGTTCCCCTTTCTCCATCTCCCACTTTGAGATATTACTGACATCTATGAATCTATCTCATGGAAATAATCATATTGGTGCAAAAAATTATAGCTGGAAGGATGTACATTTCTACATTATGCATAATAGTAAATAACTGAAATCAATGTAAGTGTCCAATAATAGGAAATTTAAAAAATAAATTATAACTAAATGTAGTCGTTAACACAATGTTCTACAAGAATGTTCATCTTACATTGTTAGTGGTAAAAGGCAGATTACTAAACACTATGTAAACAGGATTCTACTTTTTGCAACAAGGAAGTGAATGGGCCTATAATTATAGAAAAAGGACTAGAAAAAATAAACAAAAGCATCTAAAAGTAAGTGGGTGTTAGGATTATAATGATGCCACCTTTCTTTTCTGCTTATCTATATTTAAAATTTTTTTGCAAGGAACATGTATTACTTTAATTTTTAAAATAATTGTCATTATTTGAGTAGTTTTAAAATTATTTTTGTAATCTTAGATGATGGGATTTAAAGAAAAGACAAAAATCATATGCACCATATGTCAGTATTGGTAGCTTTCTGTGTAAGAAAAATGCTTTTATCCATTTCATGGGCTATTAATTTCCTATAGTGACATTCCACTATAGAGAAGCTCTTTAAATTTATTAATTGGTTGTATTTTTATCCATATAATTGCAGACAAGTCTGTTTCGTTGTTGTTCTCTGGAAGAGACTAATATAAGAACGAGGATAATGACTCCCAAGCAAATATACAAGGGACTAAGCTTAATTTGTTAGAGCACTACCGGGTTGTGATAACAATTCTGATTTTGTCTCCAGTGTGGGAGAGTGGGCTGTATACTAGGGCTACAGTAGGTACCTGTTCATAATCCATCCTCTGTAAATATTGCATTGATTGGAACGGATGCCACGAGAGAGCGAGGGTAGATCGGCATGAAACACTTTTCCACTGGTCAATCCGTTAACACCACGTATTTGTATAGGAAGTACCATAGCGGTTGGATCAAGAAATGTTAATATTTGATCAGAATTCAATTCAATTTTAATTTAATTTAAAAATTCTGGGAATTTAAGACCAGTGTAACGGAAAAGTAATGAAATGTCAGGTCCTCCAGGATGTATCCTCTTTACACTCCCATCCACTCTTTACACTCCCTCCAGAGTTCATTTGCTCACTGCTGACCTCCCTCTTGGACATTTCTGCTCTGTGCAGTGGGAGGTTCATTTGCTTGCAAAGAAACTTTTCTTTATTCTCAACCTGCTCAAAGGCATTTTCATCCTCTCTATCATCTCAAGGAAACCTGGCTCTCATCAAGTGCACTGCTTTGCTTCATTTACAATTCTGTCCAGGGAAGGGTGCTCATTCTGCTGTGAACCTGATGCCTCTAGGTCTGGGAGGGGCCGGTCCAATGCTTCCAGCTGCATGCTGCTGTCCCTATACAATCAATCTCCCAGCCCAGGGCTGGCTTCAGGGGCATGTGTCCGGTGTAGTCACACAGCGTCCGTGCACAGAAATACCCCCGCTTGGGGCTTAATGCTCTATAGTGTTGTCTTGAAACTCTTAACAATTGTTAAGGGCTGAATTGTGTCTCTCAAAACTCCTATGTTGAATACCTAATACTTAGTAGCTCAGAATGGGACTATATTTGAACATGGGGTCCTTAAGGGTGCCTGGGTGGCTCAGTTGGTTAAGCGTCTGGCTTCAGCTCAGGTCATCTCATGGTTCAGGAGTTCCAGCCCTGCGTCAGGCTCTGTGCTGACAGCTTAGAGCCTAGAGCCTGCTTCATATTCTGTGTCTCCCTCTCTCTCTCTCTCTGCCCCTCCCTCACTCAAGCTCTGCTTCTCTCTCTCGAAAATAAATAAACGTTAAAAAAAAAAGATTCTGAACACGGTGTCTTTAAAGACACGGTTGAATGAGGTCACTGGGGTAAGCCTTAATCTAATATGACTTGTTTTCTTGTACAAAGAAGAGATTAGGACACAGACACAGTGGAAAGACGTGGTAAAGGAAGAGAACCAAGATGGCTGTTTACAAGCCAAGGAGAAGGGCCTCAGATGAAACCAACCTGTAAGGGACATCTTGATGTAGGACTTCTAGCTTCCAAACAAGTGAGGAAATAAATTTCTGCTTTTTAAGCCACCCAGTCTGTCGTACTTCACCTCAGCAGCCCTAGCAATCTAATATAACAATTTTACCTTTTAATTTATGTTTTGTACATGAAGTCTGAAGGAACAGTACTCAAGAGGCTTGGAGCCACAGTTCATGAGTCCCACCTCCCACTGTCTCCCCACCTTCCCTGGTCAGATTCTTGGCTTCCTATACTTCCCCTCAATTCCTACACCCCCACCAGTTGGAGTGATGCCCACTCTGCCCCTTCCTGTCCCCTCCCTGGGGTAGTGAGTGGGCCATGTCGGCAGAGCAAGTGCACCTATGTCCCATCATTGCTCCCTGGCCCTGGCTGGGGACTGGATGCGGGCACAGGTAGGGCTGAGGCTGAGTGAACATTGCCTGTGATGCATTTAGGTAGGGCACGTCAGGACCATCTCTGTTCTCAGACACAGCTGGCAGCACCACTGTGTCTGGTGGGTCCTCGGCAAGGGTTAGCCTCTTGTCCACCCCGATCCAGGAATTGTGGTTCCTTCACGGCTGCCCTTCTGCTCTGGTTGGAATGGTGGGCTATGGAAGGAGAGACCGACTTATTTCCATTCAGCTCAGGTGCAGCACATCAGGGAGGTAGAAATCGGAAGCCAATGGGCCTTGCACTGAGTCATGGGACAGAGCCCCCACGGGGCACCTGTGAGGGTCTGCACTCACTCTGCAAGTATCCCCATGTCCAAGGGACCACAACATGCAATTACAAGTAAAAACACCATGACAGGCCAAGAGACCGCAGAAAAAAAGAAAGAGTTTTCTATATTTTAGTAACTTTAGCAGCATTATATATAATTTTTAAAATTTATTTATTTTGAGACAGAGTGTGAGCAGAGGAGGGGCAGAGAGAGAGGGAGACAGAGAGTTCCAAGCAGGCTCCACACCCTCACCAAGGACCCCGATGCAGGGCTTGAACCCACAAACCACGGGATTGTGACCTGAGCAGAAACCAAGATTCGGACGCTTAACTGACTGAGCCACCGAGGCACCCCAACAGCGCTCTATTTAAATGGAGGCCCTCATATTTTCATTTGGCACTGGGCCCTATAAATTATGTCGCCAGCCCTGCCCAGGCCAGCCCCACACCTTAAGGTCACTACTTTTAGAGCTCATACAATCCGGGTATTTCATCCTGTCTCCTCAGTACCCTTGCTTCTGTGCTTATAATTTACTCCCTTAGCTCGTATCTTTATCCCTGCTCCTGGCCATCATGGTGTGGTGGCCATTCCCGGAGTGTCAGACTTAGCCACATCCAGCTCCCTGTTCCCCCAACCTTCAAATCCAATCTAGGAGAACAATTCCCTCTTGTGACCCACCCTCGTCTTTCATCACCCAACTGCTCCACCTCTCAACCTCAGCATTGTGATTTAGTGCACACGTCATGTGGCAAATCAACTTGTAAAAGGAGAAGAGTAATGTTTACTTTGTAGGTTTGCTGTAAGGTTGAGCAAAATCACACACACATATATCTATATATACAGATAGATATATACACATATACATATGTATATGTGTATATATCTATATACATACATATATATACATATACATATACGTATATATACATATACATATACATATACATATACATATACATATACATATACATATATATAGGATGTGCTTAGCATGATGCCTGGCACACAGATAGGCCTTCTCACTAAAAGCCTAGCATTTTCCCCTTGGGTCACAATTTCCTACCCTTGAGCTCCCACCCTCTTGTCCCCACCAAACGGGCATCCAACACTAAGATCTCCACTCTCAATCTCCCCCTTTTATGTCAGTCTATCACGACACCCTTGTCCATCCCCAGGCTTCACTCCCTACCCTACCCCCTATTTTTTCAAATGTTGGCAGGATTCTCATTTCTTTTCTGCCATAGCTGACCTGCAAAATATCTGCCCTGTAAAAATTTACCTAGTTCCTCTCTAGTTTCCTGTGATCTGCTTTCTCTGCTCCCAGGCTGAAACCCTGCTGTGCTGGCGTGTGCCTGCCGACTCCAGCCAGCCCCTTCCTGCTGGTCTCGGCTCATCCGTAACCTCCATACCCCACAGTGGTTGTGAGAAGGCTTCTCTTCGAGCCTCCTGTCCTTTCCTATCCTCTGACTCTGAGCCACTGTCCCCGGTTTCGACTCCAGAGGTAAAAAGCAGGCCTTGGGCTTGACTCTGCCTTCCCTGTTCTGCTTACAGACAGACCCCTGTATGTGGGGCCTCCCTCCTTCCCCCTCTTCCTGCGTATCTCTCTTCTTGCCTGTTTTCCTCTACACTCTGGGTCCTCTGTTGCTTCCCAACTTGGACAGTCATTCTTTCCACTTTACCGTCAACCTCTTGTTCTCCATGTCTGCCCCTCCCCCGAATGATACCTTCTTCAATATTTAATTTACGGGGAAACCTTTCCATCTCATCAGCCAGGCCCTTTGACAAAGCCTACCGTGCTGGCTCGCTCCCTTCTTCCACTTCCGACAGCTCCTCAGCTCCCTTGATAGAAGGCTGTCCTCCATTCCAGGAACATCTGTCTCTCTGAGACACTCAGTGGGCTCCTAACTGCCCATCTGTGATCAACATCTAAACTTGATCACACCTCATTTCTCTGCAGTGTCTGACACGGTTGAATTCTACTTCCTTCTGAAAAGGAATTCTGGAATTCTAATTCCTTTAGGTGGTCTCTCTCTCCGTTTTCTTTGCCTTCTCCTTTTTCGCCTTCTCTGCTGCTCCCTCCACTGTTGCTGTTCTCTCAGCTTCCACCCTTCCCCCTTCTCTTTCCCTCTCAAGCCTCCCTTGAATTCATTTGTCCTCGTGGCTTTATCCACCCTATCTTTTCTGACGACCCAGTGCTGGGGTCCAGGCCCACCGGACCAGAGTAGCACAGTGGCCGTCACATTGCTCAGCCACACAGCTTACTGGCTAAATGCCCGGTGCAAATCATTAACCTATGCAAGTTTTAGCCTCCTCCACCGGACAGTGAGACTAACAACACATAGCTTATGGGGTTGTCGTGAGGATTAAAATAATGCAGAAAGAGCTGCTGGCACATATAAATGCCTCAATAAACTCTAGCGACCCTGCTGTTGCTCATTGCCATGATATTTATTTATTTTTTAACTTTTTTAAGTGTTTATTTATTGTTGAGAGACAGAGAGGGGGGTGGGAGAGAGAGAGTGCAAGCAGGGGAGGGGCAGAGAGAGAGGGAGACACAGAATCCAAAGCAGGCTCCAGGCTCTGGGCTGTCAGCACGAAGTCCAACATGGAGCTCAAACCCACGAACTGTGAGATCATGACTTGAGCTGAAGTCGGATGCTTAACCCACTGAGCCACCCAGGCGCCCACTCAATGTATTTTTGTGCAGGATTTATTGCAACTCTGTTCATATCCAGCAAAGACCATTTGACAGGCACAATGCAATAGGATAAAGGCTAGGTGCTTGCCTACTTTTCCACTGTCCCATAAGTGCTCATGCACCACCAAATGAAACCACTGACAACTTCCGGAAGGTACCATGTCCAAATAGCCTGTCTCTATTGCTACCCTACTCTGTGCAGCCACCCCTGACCATCTCTCCCACAGTCCCTTACCAAATTCATTACTTCTACTCTAACCCCTGCAGCTATGATCGGCTTTTTCTAAAAATCGTTGCCTCTCAACCTTCTGAACTTCGCTTTTCAGTCCTGTCTTTGTCTCCAGAGCCTAGCACAATGCCTGGCACACAGACCTTTATCACCCCTACAGTGGTTGAGTCGATAAATTCAAAACACTAGAGAAACGCTTCATCAGCATTCCACCAGGGGTCGCTTTCTTTACATTTTAGGAAGGAACAGTGCAGGCACTTAGTAAATCAATTCTTTATGAAAAATTTAACTTTGTGTTTAATTTTTAAAGTCATTTATTGTTTATTTAATGGAAACTGAAATTCTGCCATGTCGTACAAGCCTCGCAGCACTATGTGATCTGCAGCTCTTTCTGGTTTTATGGATAATGTCAAAATTCACGTTTGGATAAAACCCAAAATTGAACGTGGCTTTTAATTTTGCATATTAAGAATTCAGATCACTGAATTTATGTGAAAGTTTCTTCCATATTTTTAAGGTTAATATCCTTAGATAAGGATATTAGTATTTAATTAGTTGATTTCAAGTATGTTTACAGTTTATCCCAAAGACCAATTGTCTAAAGCTTTATTTCTTTATTCTTATTTACTCTGTTGCAAAAATAATGGTGTATTCCTACTAATCATCTTGACATGCCTGGCTTGCAGTGGACACTATAATTTCTAACATTACCATTATTATCTCTAGGAGAACTGGCCACACAGAATGAGAAACTTTCCCTCTAGGGAGGGTCAGGAAAGACTCCCTTGAGGAAGTCGTACTTGTACAAAGATCTGAAGCAAGAGAGAGCCCAACGTACCGATGAACTGCACAAAATTCAGGATGGCTGGAGCTTAGGATGAAAGAGAGCGGTAGTGGGGAGAAGATAAACTCAGCAGTTATCTGAGTGATCTCAGTAGTTGGCTGGCACCAGCCGGCTCAGAAAGAAACTTTTCATCACGTTTCATGCTATGAGCAATGAGAAGCTATTGATGGGGTTCATTTTTAGGATGACTTGAGTCAGCAAGACCTTTTAGGAGGTTGTTCGGGAAGACATAATGGTGGCCTGCACGGGGGTGATCCAGAGGAGATGGAGATAAGCGGACAGAGTAAGCATATTTTTAGGAGGTGGAATTTATAGAATTTGGTGAGGAGCTGCAGGGGTAAGGAGGGCGGAGAGAGCCAGAAGTGGAGGATGCCTCTAGGGTTCTAGCCCAGGCAGTCAGCAAGAGGAAGTAGCATTCGAGGAGCTAGTGGAGGAAGGCCAGGTGTGATACACGTGTCATGGAGTCGCTCCACGGTCCCAGCAGCTGACCTTTATCACCCATTTCTCTGTGCTCCTTTAGTATATCATTTCTCTTTCGATTGGAATCCACGTAAGAACCACAGACTGTTGGAACAGTACAGGATCGCACAGATTAGCAACAACCTCATCATATATGAGCTTTAGGAATCACAAAACTCTCCAGCCTTCTGGGGCCCTCCTATACAAGTAAAATATCTCAGGTACCTATGCTTTGTAACTGTAGGAAATATAGTCAACACCCAACTATTTCTAGGTATTTCCAGGAGGATGTTTGCATGGCCTATTGTCATCGGGAACGAGCAATGCTCCATTTCTCCTTAATCCCCTCTTACTGCTACTTCCTTGCCTCCCCTTCATGCTCTGGCTCTGTCTCAATTCCCTCGCTCTAACTTGGCCCCAGAGCCCCAGGCTTTCATTTCTAGGACCTAGGGACCCAACGCTGTTGCCTGTAACTTGCTTTACAAAAGACTGGAAGGAATCGAGGAAGATTACTGAGCAAATTGAGGAACTTGAGACTCAGATTTCAGACTGCCCCGTGGGCCGGCCAGCTGCTGTCCTGCTAGACGTGCATGCTCTCATTTACAATAGGTGTCTTCGCCTGGTTCCTCTCTTGCCTGTTCTTTAAGACCCCAATCCTTTGTCTCCAGCCCATTTCCCAAATCAGTGATCATCCACATAAGTCATCTGAGGATAATGCCCTTTTCCTCTTTATCTATAGCAGTTTTATCAGTTTTATTTACTTATGTTTAATTTTTCTCATCCTTGCTAGACTCCGTCTCCTGGCTTTGCATGGCCAAGTGTTTGCCCAAAGCTGTTTTCTCTAGATGAACTCTGCTGCACTTTTCAAACAGTAATTATTTCCTTCCTGCTGTCTTTACTCTATTTTGAAGAGAAAACAGAAGCCCCCAAATCTAAGTGCACAGCACTGTCAGTGACAGATTTTAGAACAGAACATCTTTTTCTGAGACATCTGACCTTGATTCCAGTATGCTTTCTGTACAAATCTCTCATCTTGGGGGCGCCTGGGTGGCTTAGTCAGTTGGGTGTCTGACTTTGGCTTGGGTCATGATCTCACAGTTCATGGGTTTGAGCCCCGCGTGAGGCTCTGTGCTGGCATCTCAGAGCCTGGAGCCTGCTTCTGATTCTGTGTCTCCCCCTCTTTCTCTGCCTCTCCCCTGCTCGTGCTCTGCCTCTCTCTCAGAAACAGAGAAACATTAGAAACAAACAAATCTCTCTAGTCTTTTGGCCTGGGACTTCTTGAGGGTGTGGAATTGCTAGCTAGCTCAGCACAATGCCTGGAGCAAAGCAAGATCGCGCTCCAGGAATGTTTGCTGAATGGTCATCCCCATTCCCTCGAAATTCTTCTAGACTGGAGTGATCCAGCCTTTCTGGTGCCAGTGACCAACCGTGACCATTAGAGGGCAGCAGAGGTACAAAAGCACCCTGGAGGGGATGGCTGAAGTCTTGTAACCAAGTCAATCAGAAACATCAGTAACAGAAACCTCATGGAATACAGAATGCAGGGCTGTCAGTTAGACAAAAACAAAAACAAAAAAAAAACCCCAGGAAACTCTGGGAATACTTACATTAGAGATTTTTCGTTGTCTATCAGAAATTCAAATTATCTGGGTGCCCTGTGTTTCACCTGGCAACTCTAACAAGTGCCATTGCACATGAGCCTCATGCTCAAGAAGTGGCTTTGGTCCTTATCAGGATCCTGTTGGAAGGAATTTAATGGGGAAGGTGTATGGTGAGCTTACAAAAATCAAATGTGCACGTTCATCACAGAGGGGATTGACTAACGGTGTTAGCTTAGCCGATGTTAAAATCCGCCCTGCAGGAGAAAACTGTAATAGCACCTGAGTACTCAGGGTGGCAGATCCCTCCTCCACCCCTTCCTGCAGGAAATGTGACTGCCCTTGCATGCAGTGCAACCGATAGTTACCGTTGAAAGAGGATATGCAACATCTCTGTATGTGGGCATAGACTGAGCAATAATTGCTTAACTCCATGCACTGTGACAGCTATAACTTGTATCCACCCTCCTCCTTGATCTTGGCATCTTTCAACTTGAATCACAACCAATTCTCCTTATTCCAGAATCTGCCATTTTCCACAGATTTTTCTTATGATGCTTCCTTTCTCCAAGGTTCATTTTCTTTTAGGGACCTCCTAAAACTATGCTTCTTCTTCTTCTTTTTTAAAAAATATTTATTTATTTATTTGGAAAGAGAGAGATAGAAAGCAAGTGGAGGAGGGGCAGAGAGAGAGGAGACAGAGAATCCCAAGCAGACTCTGGGCATGGTCAGAGTCAGACTCCACCTGAACTACAAAACCGTGAGATCATGACCTGAGTGGAAACCAAGAGCCAGACGCTCAGCCAACTGAGCCACCCACGCGCCCCCTGAAATTATGCTTCTTAAACGTACCTTTCTCTAATTAAGTGGAGGTACCCATTCTTAATCTAATTGATAAACATAAACATTGAATAAGCTGAGAAACACATTTGTTTCAACACACACTTATTGAGGGCCTACTATGTAGGAGAAAGATGTCACCATTAAGAAACTCATAACATAGTTAATAAAAACATTAGAAACCAGAAGGGAAATTCCCCCCTGTAAGAAGTGATTGATCTGGGGTGGAGAGAACAACTGGTTCCTTGTAAATCACTGTTCTCCTATTCCTCTGAATTTACTTTTGGAAGTAACTTCAGGGTAAGAAAATTCATGTGTATGTTATAACTGATCTATGGGAATTGGGAAAGCTGCTAGAGGCTTCTTTAAGTTGTTTCTCAAGGAGCAGTTACTTGCTTCCTCTTTTCATTAGGTAGAACTGACCAAATCTAGCCTCAGTCATCCTTCTGTATATAGAAGCAACTGAAACACACACACACACACACACACACACACACACACACACACACTCGTACAGCTGCATGGATTCAAGAACAACAGGTACTAGTGATAGCTGGCTGGAGAAGAACATTCTAACAATCCTAGAATGTTAGTACTTCAAAGACCTTAGGGATCAATCATCTGGTCCAATTTCCTTACTTACAGATGTGGTACCGGAGGCCCCCAAATTTTTAAAGACTTGTGTAAGTTCCCTCCCCAAGCTTGAGATAGGGTTGGGACAGAGCTCAAGACTCCCATCTGTGTTTAAGATTAGGTTCTGAAAGACTAGATATGACGTCCAGTGACATTTGGGTAGTAACCATTTTCTCCTGGGAAAGTTTTTTTTTTTGAGAGTGTGGACTCACCCATGCTAGGAGAGGTAGGAGCAGAGGGGAATAAGGAAGGGAGAGGGGCAGAGGGGAGAAGGAGGGGTAGAGAGGGAGTCGGGGAAGGGCAGAGGGAGAGGGAGAGAGAGAATCCTAAGCAGGCTCCGCACCCAGAGCAGAGCCCAACTTGGGGCTGGAGATCATGACCTGGGCCAAAATCAAGAGTCAGATGCTTAACTGACTGAGCCACCCAGGAGCCCCTCCTGGGAAACTTCCTTAAGTCCCTGGCTTCTATGACGATTTTAGATTTTCCTCTGTCTCCTGGATGCTCATTTCTGACTCCTTTGCTAGTGCCTTCCTCTACTCTAGTCTACAAGGAATGTTCTTTAGAGTTCATTCTCCCACCACCCCCTGCACAATTTCATTAACTATCATTGTTTTAGTCAGTATAAAAACTACCCCTTCAACTCCCCAATTTTTCTCTCTTATTCTGATGATTTCCCTAGGATCCATATGTTCAACTGTTATCTAGATATTCCACAGACATCTCCCAACTGTCCAAAACAGAACGCTTATCTTTTTTCTTAGCCTCCCCCAAGTTGGGCTCTCTTCTTGTATTCCATGTTTTAGATAGTGACGTAATTATCCACGCAAGTCTCCTTGTCCCCACCCTGTCCCCCCCCACAAATTGGTCACCAAGCCCTCTCAAGTCTCTGCCCTTCACACCTCTTTACCCATTACTTCCTCTGCATCCACACAACCCTGCCTTCGTTAGGTCAGGAGTTACAGATTCAAATGCATACAGGAGGAAGGCAAGTGAGAAGGGACACGTGCCTTTAATAGGGGGCAGTGAGAACTATGACGAACTAGAGACAATGGGCCTCATGTAAAGAGGAGACAAAGTACGTAGTTTATGTCAATTTTTTCTAAGAGAGAATGCAGGCCCAGTATTGCCAGATATACTAAATTTGGAAGCCTAAAGTTTTGATGCAAAATATTCTGATTTTTAAATGGGGCAAATAATTTAATTTAAAAAACCCTCAGATATGGGATGGAAAACAAGCATACCTGTCCCCCCACTGCCACCAGCACCGCTGTGCCTGACCCATCCCATCATCCTGCATCTAGCACAGTGCCTGAAACACAGTAGGTGATCAGCAAACACTTAAGTGAATGGAAATGGATTATGAGGTTGTTGTTGAGTGGTGTGCCGTTTAACCTTAAAAAATAATTGCAACTCCTGAATTGTTATGCGCACCTTTTAGTGAATAAAGTGACACAAAAATATTTCAAGAAAAAGTCAATTATTTTCCTTCTCTGTTCCCATACCCTACAGGAAATTGATACTAACAGTGTAGTGTTTATCCAGCTACATTTTCTGTGTGATCTTAAGACAGTTATGTGAATTTCTGTTTTGTTTTTGTTTTTCAAAAATGTAACCATACTTTACACATTAGTCTGCAACGTGCTGTTTTCACTTAATTATCCAGTATTGCCATCCTTTGGCTTAGTAATTAAGTTAGTTACTAAGTTAGATATTCTTCTTTTTTTTAAATTTTGATTTCTTTTCTTTTTTTTTTCAACGTTTATTTATTTTTGAGACAGAGAGAGACAGAGCGTGAACGGGGGAGGGTCAGAGAGAGAGGGAGACACAGAATTGGAAACAGGCTCCAGGCTCTGAGCGGTCAGCACAGAGCCTGATGCGGGGCTCGAACCCACGGACCGCGAGATCGTGACCTGAGCCGAAGTCGGCCGCTTAACCGACTGAGCCACCCAGGCACCCCTAATGTTGATTTCTTATAAGACAGAGAGGAGGGAAGGAGAGAATCCCAAGCGGGCTCCACGTTCTGTGTAGAGCCCACCTCGGGGGCTCAATCTCATGTCCTTGAGATCATGAACTGATCTGAAATCAAGGGTCGGTTGCTTAACAGACTGAACCACCCTAGTGCCCCAAGAAACTTCATTCTTTTTAATAGCTGCATAATGCTCTTTAATATGATTTACTATAATTCATCCAACCACTTTCCTATTGACTAACAATCAGATTGTTCCCGGCTTCTCTTTGGTTTAAGAAAGATGTACAATAAACATCCCCATAAACTTATACAGGGCTCTTCCACGCCTTCTATTTCTGTGAGAGAGATCCCCCCAAATGGAATCACTATATTAAAGGATGTGTTAATATGTTTTAAAAGACACTTTGCAATCACTTTCAAAGGGTTCTAACAATTCACATTCCCAACCAGGTGCCTTTGGCAGAGTGAACAGGGAAGGTCCCACTGAGAAGATGATATATGAACAAAGACTCAAAGATGGTGAATGAGCTAGACACACAGATCCCTGGGCAAGACATTTCCAGACAGGGGGGAACACACCAGGCAAGTGCCCTGAGACTGATGCGTTCAAGGAACAAGAAAGAGGCCAGTGCAGCCAAAGCAGAATGATCCAAGGGCAGAACAGGAGGAGATACTGTCAGTGAGACTGATGGTAGGGCAGAGCCTGTAGAACCGTTTAGGTTTTTGCTTTTACCATGAGTGTGATAAGGAGCCATCACTGGGTTTTGAGCAAGGGAGTGATATACTAAGACCTGTTTTAAAAGGATCACTACGGCTGTTACATTGAGAAATGCTCTATCGGGAGAGCACTGGGCGCAGGAGACCAGGTAGGAGGTTGCTGCGGTAAGCTAGCACAGAAAGGAAGGCAGAGGGGGGACTAGTGTATAAGCAGTGGGGATGGCGAGATCTGTCAGATTCTGGGCCTGTTCTGAAGGTAGAGTCAGTGGAACTTGCTGATGGATTGGTTATGGGATGGAGGAGACAGAGAGGAGTCAGGGATGAATCCAGAGAGTTTGGCTAGAGCAACCACGAGGATGAAGTTGCCATCACTGTGGGATGGGGAAGACTGTAGGTGGAGCCAATCTGAGGGGAAAAGATCAGGGATTCATATTTGGCCATATTAAGTTTTACATGTGTATTAGTGATCTAAATGGGGTTTTTTGACAGGCAGTTGGAAATACAAGCTTACAGTTCAAAAGAGAGGAACAGACAGTAATACAAACTTAAGAATCACAGCATAACGAGGCTGCTGGGTGGCTCAGTGGGTTGTGTCTGACTCTTGATTTTAGCTCAGGTCGTGACCCCACGGTCATGGGATTGAGCCCCGCATCAGTCTCTGCTGCATGTGGAGCATGCTTGGGATTCTCTCTCTTTCTCTCTCTCTCTGTCCCTTTCACCGGCTTGTGCTCTCAATCTCTCTCTCTAAAATTAAAAGACAAAAAGAAAAAGAATCATGGCATATAGATGCTATTTAAAGACATGAGACCAAATAAAGAGAGTGTAGACAGAAGAGCAAAGACCAAGTGGTCAGGGAGAACAGGGAAGACCCGAAAAGGCAACTACTCGGAAGCAGCAGACACGAGAAAGGGAGACAATCAAGAGACGGTGGCGTCCCTGAAACCAGGGGCCCAAAATGTATGAAGGCAGAAGGAGAGATTAGGTGCGTCCAATGTGGCTCTGAGAAGTCATGTAAGAGGACAGCTGAGAGCTAACTGATAGACTGAGCAAGGGACCCCAAAGACAGTCACATCCTACTCCCCAGAACCTATGAATACATTACCTTCCATGGCAAAAGGGACTTTGTAGATGGGATCATGTTAATAATCTGGAAATGGGGAGATTGTTCTGGATTGTCAGGGTGGGAACAATGTGATCACAAGTGTCCTTAGAAGGGGGAGGCAAGAGGTTTGGAGTCAGAGGCAGAGGCAATGGGGCAATGGAAGCAGAGTTTGGAGTGATGTGGCAAGGGGCGCACTGTCCCCTAGGGCCTCAGAAGGAAGGCATCCTGCGGACCCATTTTGAACTCCTGACCTCTGGAACTGTGTGATAATAAATTTGTGTTGTTTTAAGCAACTAAGTTTGTGGTACTTTGTCATAGCCGCAATAGGAAACAAATACCCCAACCATAGGGTGTAGTGATGTGAGTGTCCTGTGTTCGTGGCCACATGGTGGCCTTGGAGCAGAGGAGTTTCAGGAGAACGATGGGAGTAGAAGTCTGACTGAAGTGGGCTAACGAAGACCAGGAGAACATGCAGGACCTTTGTGCAAAATCAATAAAAAAAAAAAAGCCTGTTTCTGGGGGCACCTGCGTGGCTCAGTCGGTTAAGTGTCTGACTTTGGCTCAGATCATGATCTCGCAGTTTGTGGGGTTGAGCCCCACATCGGGCTCTGTGCTGACAGCTCAGAGCCTGGAACCTGCTTCGGATTCTGTGTCTCCCTCTCTCTCTGCCCTTCCCCCTGCTTGTGTTCTGTCTCTCTCAAAAATAAATATACATTAAAAAAAAAATTTTTTTTTTTAAAGACTGTTTCTGGCTGGCCAATTGGAAACAGTGATGCCTCGAGGTAGATCAATTTCAAATGTTGTGCCTCAAAAATGACAAAATCCTGTGTTAAGCATTTTGCTTGGCAAGCAAAGAATGAATTAGATTTCAGCCTTTACCAGCACCTCCTCTATCAAATGCCTTTGGGCAGAGCACAAGTTAGCCCTGGAGGAGAGGAATTGAGGATAAATAAATATAGACAATCCTATTAAGTGATTTTGGTGCAAGAGAGCTAAGAAATGGGTTGGTGGCTGGTGGGGGAAGTGAGGACAGAGAAATGAATTTTTTTTTTTTTTTTTTAAGTAGGCTTCACAGCCAACCTGGGGTCAGACCTCACAACCAACTGGACCTTGAGATCAAGACCTGAGCTGAGATCAAGAAACAGACACTGAACCAGGGAAGGGCTGCTGGAGTGAATGATCTTGAGCAGATGAGAGGGGCTAGGATCGATCTATCTATCTACTAGATATCACTTTATTTTTGAGAGAGAGACAGAGTGAGAGCAGGGAAGGGTCAGAGAGAGGAGACACAGAATCTGAAGCAGGCTCCAGGCTCTGAGCTATCAGCAGAGCCCAACATGGGGCTTGAACCCACGAACCGTGAGATCATGACCTGAGCTGAGGTCAGATACTTAACTGACTGAGCCACCCAGGCACTGGGAGAGGGGCTAGGATCTAGACCATGATGTAAATGAGGACTACAACTGAGGGCTTGGTATTTGATAAAATCAGTAAGAGGCAACACGGCACAAAATAAGACAGTGAAATAATATGTTTGCACCAGGAGAACAATGACCACAAAAAGAAGGAAAATGGAGGTTGTGAGGTCAGCCAGGACAGAGTTGTAGTAAGTTAGGTGAGAAGGTACAGAATAAGGTGTTGGTATAACTTTCAGAATTGTAACTCAGGGCTCCTAACGAGGGCCCCAGGCATCAGGGGGTCTCACTCTTTGAAGAGACTTCCTTAAATCTCCTCAGACCCTCTCTGGTACCTGGGACCAGCTGAGAATGGATTGGCATCCATCTGGGTGGGGCGCTTCCAGCCAGAACCGGGGCCCCATGTGGGCTCAGTACCAGTTTCTCTGTTTGTGGACAATCTTCCATTGCCTGTCCAATGAGTGGCCTTGATCAGACATCCCAAGTTGCTCTGTGGTTCTCGACTATGCTATCATCCTGGGGTTCTGTGGCCAGGTCTTGGTTCCGGGAGGGTGACCCGGCAAGCTAATTGCACCTACTGGGCAATGCAGGTTTTTTTGTTTTTATTTTAGGATTGTGTGAACATGAGATTGGGCTGCCAGAATGGCACTGCCATGTCGATTTAGGGTGGCCTAAATCGTTTATACAGACAGGAGCGCTGCAAAAAATAGTTGCCCATGGCTCCACACACCCTAGGAAGGGCCCTGAGTAAAACATAGTAATGAAGGGGCAATCGAAGAGACATTTTAGAGGAAAAAGAGAATAGATGCAATTTAGGGATTAATTAGATGTCCGGATATCTGAGTATCATCTTCTTAAGTGAATCCCGCCCCCCTCCCAAAGAAATAGTTCAAACCTTGTACTTCCCCCTATTATTTGGCAATGATACAACCTAGCAAAGAGATAATAGGTGGAGCTTTTTAAAGAGCAGTGTGGGAGCTATAAGGAAGTGGTTTTTTTTCTCAAAATGTGAAGTAGTGGTCAAATGTTATGGGGAAGGTGTCAGCCAACAATAATCTTTCCAAAACAGAGCTAGCCAGGAAAGAAGTAAGGAACATTCATTTCTCCCACATGCACTATTGATCTGAAACCGCGGAGCAGGGAGTTCTTACAGGTTGATCCAGCAGCTGCGTGAAAAGTAACCTCCGTGCAATTTGAGTTATGGATCACTCAGAGATGACATCACGTTGTGGCTGTCTTTATAACTGTTTTACACCTACTTGAGGATCTCAAAGGAACGTGTGTATGTTTTACAAATCTCAAACAAATAAGCGAAGGCAGAAAATCAAGGAGTTTTCTTTTGCAGCAATATTTGTCTCCACACAACTCCAATGTTCTTGGCTTTGTGCACAGATGCTGAGAACACAGAGCTGTGCTTGGACACGCAGCAGCAAAGAACACAGGCGCTGGCGCCAGACTCCCTGGGTTCAAATCCCGGCTCGGCCGCTTCCAACCTTAAGCAAGTTATTTAACCTTTTCACAACAGTTTCCTCAGAAGTAAAATGGATAGGGGCGCCTGGGTGGTGCAGTCGGTTAAGCGTCCGACTTCAGCCAGGTCACGATCTCGCTGTCCGTGAGTTCGAGCCCCGCGTCAGGCTCTGGGCTGATAGCTCGGAGCCTGGAGCCTGTTTCGGATTCTGTGTCTCCCTCTCTCTCTGCCCCTCCCCCGTTCATGCTCTGTCTCTCTCTGTCCCAAAAATAAATTAAAAAAAAAAAATAGAAGTAAAATGGATATTTTACTGGTACCTACTTCCTGGGGCTGTTGGGAAGAGTAAAGGAGCTAATTCACTAAAAGCACTTGATGGCCGACACATCACAAGCACTCAAAATTCGCTACTTTTCTTGTTTATAAATAAAGGAAGATAAAAATACATAAATGTTCTACTTTTCTGGGTGTGAAAGAATCTTTCTGTGCCCTCTCCAAATTCTGTTTTCGTCTATGAAAAGTGGAATTTCACAGATTTTATCTTCCTTAATGAAATAAGCCATTGGGTAAAATGAACTGTTGTTATAGCTTTATGGCTTTTTTTTTTTTTGAGAATTTTCAAATTCTTTTTTCTACTGCCCTGCATATAATGGCTTTATCCTCAGTGTAATTCTCTTTCTTTCTTACTTGTCTTTCACTCATTCCTTCCCTTTTGCTCCTTATCATTCCACCCTAGTTCTTTGTATCTTATTTTTCTTCAATGTTTCATGAGCTGGGTGACTTTTTTTTTTTTTTTTCTGTCTTTGACCAGAGGTATGTGTCATAGGTAGAATCTTCGCACAGATGGAGGGAATTTTCCAGCCACTTACAATGAGCCCAGGAAAACACAGCTGGTAATCTGAAGGCACTCTGACTTCTGCAACCAGGCTGACCCTGTGGAATGCCCAAATATATTTCTGTTCCATGACGTCAGTCTTCTTCCTCTATTATTGATTATGGATTGCATAACTATTACATTTTTCACCTGTTCCTCGATGTGCACTTCTTCTGTTCAATAATTCATCCCAGAGCCAACATAGCACACTATCTTATCAATGTCAGTTTAATACTATCTCTGTCTCTATTTCTATCGATCACCATTATCTGAAATAAGAAACCTCCACTCCTGTCATCCTCTCTCCCCTTAATCTTAGTGTAGCCCGTAGTACTCAGCACCACTTGCTATTTGTATTTCCTTGTTCTTTGTCTATCTCCTTCCACTAGAATATGCAGGGACTTGTTTTGTTCACTACCCTTCTCTAGTGCCCAGTAACTGTCCCGAAATACGTATTGACTGAATAAATGGGTTGTAACCATTTGCTGCATCTCACTAATACTTTCCAAACCTCTGCTGCGTTTTTCCCCCACTTATTCTGTGAGATCAATAATTTTCACAAACTGCCTAACAACTGAAGACCAAGATGGCCAACGAGGGATCTATCTGCAGCACCGTACCTCTGGGGTAGCAGAGTTGTTGTGCGTTTGCTTCGGTGCTTACTTCAATCATGGCATACATGTTAAGAAAGGAGCCTCTAGAAAGCATATTTAAGAAAGCAATAATTCTTTCATCAACATACTCTCCTAGAACTTAAAGTCTTATATGCTGAAATAGAAATAGAAGGGCATGGGGCGCCTGGGTGGCGCAGTTGGTTAAGCGTCCGACTTCAGCCAGGTCACGATCTCGCGGTCCGTGAGTTCGAGCCCCGCGTCGGGCTCTGGGCTGATGGCTCAGAGCCTGGAGCCTGCTTCCGATTCTGTGTCTCCCTCTCTCTCTGCCCCTCCCCCGTTCATGCTCTGTCTCTCTCTGTCCCAAAAAATAAATAAACGTTGAAAAAAATTTTTTTAAAGAAATAGAAGGGCATGGAGTTAGCCCTTCACGTTATTTTACCTTGAGTAAAAACTTACATAATAATGCAGACTAAATTCAATTGTAATTGAGACAACTGGGGCCATTACTTTGTAACATTTAGAGACAGGGGCGTAACATCAATGGCAATTACTGAGACCAATATTTCTATGGAGGCACCCAGGTGGTAAAGAAGAGGCCATGAAGGCTTCATGGGATGTCGTGGTATTTACTACCCAACCTGTCTCCTCAGAGGTGACATTACTTTTCTCTTTCACCTTAAAAATCCATATCAGTTTGTCATCTTACATATCATTTTTTAAAAACACTATAAAGACATACCTTACGTATTAAATAACATCATGAGTCAACTAGGCACTCCCAAAGGACTTTTTTATTGTCTTTTTTCCCTTTTTGGTCTATCACTACTGAACTACTAGGAGTCCGGATTTCTGGTTGGAGACTTATGAAACTAGATATCCACTCTTTGTGGGTAAGGCTTTATACTTCTTTAATCCATTTTCCTACCGCACAAGGCTATCCCAGTGTTTTAGCATTCAAAACTCTGCTGAATCAGCCCTTAGCACGGTTTTCCAGCCCCTCATCCCATTAACTCCCAATGTACATACCTTAATTATTTTATAGGAACTTTGTGGCAAGGTTTATAATTGTTTCCTTAGGTCTCTCACTGTGCCCACCAACACAACCACCTAGTATGTGATCAGCTTTATGTCAGGAAGTATAGGCTCGGTTCGGCTGACAAGACAAACAACTCCGTAATCTTAGTGGGTTAACCCAACCAAGATTTATTCTCATTGACTCAAAGTTTCCTGCAGGTCTCTAGAACTCTCCAGGGCAGTTGTTCATCATATGATGGATCGCCGTTGTACCTCACGCTCCCACAATCATCAAGGTAAGGAATAATTAGGGACAGAGAGCGGAGCACCACAATTAAATACTTCCACCTTGAAGTGACACGTTGCTCTCGTTTCATCGACCAAAGCAAGTCAGATGGCCATGACTGACTTCAAATAGGTGGGGAAGTAAAGTCCTATGTGCTTAGGATGA
This sequence comes from Prionailurus bengalensis, assembly GCF_016509475.1. Lineage (NCBI taxonomy): Eukaryota > Metazoa > Chordata > Mammalia > Carnivora > Felidae > Prionailurus > Prionailurus bengalensis. The sequence continues at coordinate 91,322,502 of NC_057358.1, forward strand.
GAGGGGAACTAGGCATCTGCTGACAACAGTACTACCTGCCACACATAGGTATATCTGTTGACTAAATGAAATTGAATACATTTTGATTATAATTTCTGCTCTGTATGTAATTACCAATCTTTTTTGCGGTCCTATTATTTAACCCATTTCTTTTTCAAAAAAAATTTTTTTAAATGTTTATTTATGTTTGAGAGAGAGACAGAGCGTGATCAGGGGAGAGGCAGAGGTAAAGAGGTGGAGACAGAATCTGAAGCAGGCTCCAGGCTCTGAGCTGCCAGCACAGAGTTTGACGCGGGGCTTAAACTCATAAGCCAACCCCCATGAGATCATGACCTGAGCCGAAGTTGGACTCTCAACCGACTGAGTCCCTGAGGCGCCCCTAACCCATTTCTTGTTTTGATTCTACCATTTCCTTCCAGACATTACTTTAACAAACAAAACAGACAAAATACTAATTCAAACACTCATCAGGATAAATTAATCTGAAGTGCTTTCGTGTAACTGTGAAACCATCATTATCGTGACTACACCTTAACCGTGTGCTTTACTCCATTACATTAATTAAACAGGTCACTAAACCTTATTCCCTCCCTGCTCTCCCAATAAAATGTTTAGGCTTTACTAATGATATCTTCACAGTGGGCTACCTGCCTTGACCCCCTCCAGGCATTCTAAAACAAATACATTTCCAAAATAACCAGAAGACACATTATAGGTAACATAGCGAAAAAAGACTTCTGCATGAGAAGCAACATGAATGAGATACTGAAAATTCTTTGCTTCATGATTCAGATTGATTTATTTAACAAATTTCCTAGGATAGATTTCAAGCAGACATTGACACGAGAGCTTGATTTTGTGTGAGATGAATAGCCGCGGTTTCAGGAGAAAATGGTTAAGCTGTTTAGAGCCTTCAGTGGTTTCTCACTAACCTTACGGAGGCCTCCCAAGGCACGGCATGTTTGGCTCTAGCCCACCTCTCTAGCCTCACCTGGTACCCATTCCTGATACTCTTGGCTTCAGTGACTGGACTTATGTCAATCCCGGAATCCCTCTTTTCTTTCCTACCTTTTCCCCCATGATGCTGGCTTTTCAGAAAATCCAGGTCAGTTGTCTTGTAGAATGTCACATGTGCTAGGTCAAGTTGCATATATTTATGGCCTGTTTCTGAACAGCACTAGAGCTAAAAACAGCTTTTACATTTTTAAAGGGTTGTAAAAAAGAAGAGAAAGAAGGAAAGGGAGGAGAAGGAGAAGGAGGAAGAGCCGGAGGAGGAGGCAAGAGAATTATGTGATGGAGACCACAGGGCCTGCAAAACCTGAAATATTTATTATCTGGCCCTTTATGAAAACTGTATTCTGACCTCTATTTTAGATCTTTCTGTTTCCTCGTGGCATTATTTAGTTTATACCTCGGTTCCTTGGATTTTAGGCAAGTTGGAAATTAGATCTGGAAATGTGCTATCCAATATAGTAGTCAGCAGGCACATGTAGCTATTGGGTACTTGAAATATGGCTAGTCCGGGGCGCCTGGGTGGCGTAGTCGGTTAAGCGTCCGACTTCAGCCAGGTCACGATCTCACGGTCCGGGAGTTCGAGCCCCACGTCAGGCTCTGTGATGATGGCTCAGAGCCTGGAGCGTGTTTCCGATTCTGTGTCTCCCTCTCTCTCTGCCCCTCCCCTGTTCATGCTCTGTCTCTCTCTGTCCCAAAAATAAATAAACGTTGAAAAAAAAATTAAAAAAAAAAAAGAAATATGGCTAGTCCAAGTTAAAATGTGCTATAAGGGTAAAATATACCCCAGATTTCAAAGAATTAGCATGAAAAAAAAGAGCATAAATTTTTCATTAGTGATTTTTATGTCGATTACCCTGTTGAAATAAAAATATTTTGGATATATTTGATTAAATAAAATGCATCATTACAATTAATGGTACCTATTTCTTTTTTTAATGTGGCTACTAGAAAGTTTTAAATTACATATGTAGTTCACATATTTTCATTGAACAATGTGGTCTACAGCCTTAATTAAAACGAGGTTAAATGTTTTTGGCAAAAATACTTCACAGCTGATCTTCTGTACATTATACTGCATCCTACCATGGGACACACATCAGTTTGTCTCATTAATGGCGTGAAGTTTGAAAACTTGACAAGGGGTGACTGACAAGAATCTTCATTGTAAAAATACATTTTCCCCTTTGCAGTTTGTAATCTATTATAGCCGTAAGACTATTGAGCCACGGTTTCCCATTGACTTTTCACTCAATGTTTTTGTTTTTTTTTTTTTTAGCCTTTTGTGACCCTTGCTTGAATCCATTATTACGTTGCGGGTTGCAAAATGGTGTTTTATATTTTTAGAATTTCTTTTTAAATTTCTTACCTGACATTCTTTTCTTCTTTTCCTTTTTTTTCCCCCTTTCCTTCTTCCTTAAAAGGTGTTTTTTTGTTTTGTTTTTAGGAAGTATCACAATGGACACATCACTTTTTACATACTCAGTGTGTTACAATCAAGTGCAGTGATTTTTCTGATTCTCAAGCTTCCCGAAATTTGGCTAGTGGAAGTCCCTTCAAGGTGGCGCCTGAATCTTTTTATCATCACCCCATTGGTTTTTGAGGGCTTCCTTGCCATCTGGTACAACAAGTCCCAGGTCTGCCTTCTATTTTCCTTGTTTCGGAGGTAGAAACCGCCACTCCTTAAGAAGCCTCCATTTCTTTGAATGACAAAATGGTATTCCAAAACCAAGATTTAGGGTGGTAGATGTGATCAGAGTTACTGGGATGACATTCTTTTCAGGTCCTCTCAATAGACAGAACTAGAAAATATATTTTAAGAAACCACAGCTCATATTGACATTGCTAATCCAAGTTTAATATTGTAGGAGTTTTCTCATTCCATTTGTTTTCTTTTCATATACATTAAAAATCTTCGTTTGATAAAAACATAAAGGCATTTACTTATCTGCTTTATCCTGTGATACAGAATTTCAAAATTATCATAACATTATTAAAACCAGCATTAACCATAGTGTGTGGTGAAGTTTAAGATTACTTTGTAGATCTTTTGTCCTCAGCATATATCCTGTTAAGGGTCTATGGTCAGAGTAACTTAAAAGTATTTATTCAGGGGCGCCTGGGTGGCTTGGTCGGTTGGGCGTCCGACTTCAGCTCAGGTCATGATCTCACGGTCCATGAATTCGAGCCCCGCGTCAGGCTTTGTGCTGACAGCTCGGAGCCTGGAGCCTGTTTCGGATTCTATGTCTCCCTCTCTCTCTGCCCCTCCCCCACTCATGCTCTGTCTCTCTCTGTCTCAAAAATAAATAAACGTTAAAAAAAATTTAAAAAAGGGGCGCCTGGGTGGCGCAGTCGGTTAAGCGTCCGACTTCAGCCAGGTCACGATCTCACGGTCCGTGAGTTCGAGCCCCACGTCAGGCTCTGGGCTGATGGCTCAGAGCCTGGACCCTGTTTCCAATTCTGTGTCTCCCTCTTTCTCTGTTCATGCTCTGTCTCTCTCTGTCCCAAAAAGAAATAAACGTTGAAAAAAAAAATTAAAAAAAAAATTAAAAAAAATTTTTTTAAAAAGTATTTATTCAAAGTATTCAAAAGTAACTTGAAGTAATTATTTTCCCTGAAAGGTTATAGTAGTATATGTTTGATAGACACTTTCATTTGTTTCTGTTTGTGTCCAATTCAGGTTTGCTTTGGGCTTATTTATTTTTGAATAAGTGAAACATTCACACAGTTCAGAAGTTAAAACCATTATAAAAAGTTATGCTCAGAGATCTTGTTCCCAGTCTTGTTTCCTCTACCTTCTTTCTATCCTACCTGTAGGTGACTATTTTCATTAATTTCTGGGTTTACCCCTCCTGGCCTTCCTGTCTTCCTATCCCCCTTCCTTCCTTCTTTCTCCCCCAAACAAGCATACCCACATACACATAAATAAAACTATATGCATGGCTTTTGCTTTTTCTTATTTAATTGAATATCTTGAAAACCACTCATTATCAGTTCATAGAGATTTTCCTTTCTTTTTTAAAGTCACTGGGGAATATTCCATTGGATGGATGTGTCATAATTCAGTAAGTCTCTTACTTACACACATTTCTGCTATTTCCACTTACTTGCTACTACAATAATTACAGAGTGAATAACTCCACGTCTGTGTTTATGGACACGTACCTTCAGGGTAGATCCAGGAATCTCACTTTTAGAAACATCCCAAGTGATTTTCATGCATAGCCAGATTGGAGTATTGTTGCTTACTGTGTAAAAAGGGTAAAAATGGTATTCAGAAACCTTGAATAGTTAACATTTTTAAAACGAAGAAACAACAGGTAGGGAAGCAAAGTTCGCACCATCCCAAATCGTCGCTTTACTTCGAGGAATGCAATTGAGTTATATAAACAGTAGCTTAACCTCTGGAGTCTTGTCCCCTAATCACCACGTTGGTAACAAGAATATACTATTCGGACACACATAAGTGACCGAGATTTGGGCAGCAGACAACTTTCAGTTTAGATACGCTGAGTCTGAAGTAGCTGAGGTACATCCAGCAGTGGCATCTACTAGGCGGTTTTTTGCACAGGTTTGGAGATGAGGTTAGGAGTCATTGAGTGTAGATGCCAGAGTAGGTGAAAGATGCTCGAGGGGAGGGTTACAGAGTGAGAAGTTGCTTAGGATGGACCTCTGGGGAATATTAGTACTTAAGAGGGCAGTAGAGGAGCCCAAGGAAACTATACGTGGCTAGAGAAGTAAGAGGAAGCCCTGAGAATGAGAACACACGACAAGTAAGCCCAGGGAACAAAGTGTTACAAGAAGATAACAGTTACCAGTGTCAAAGGTGGAGAGGTGAGGTAAGACAAAGGCAAGAAGGTATCCACTGATTTCCATCCAAGAGACCAGGGCTGTGGCAGACCAGGTTTAATACTGTGGTGGGAACAGTAGCCTTTATCGACTGTTAAGCAAGGAATTCAACCTCACACAGATGATCCTTGGAAATCTTGGAAACACCTGGTGTTTTGTCAGCTACAACAGAGTTTTTCTAAAAGCAACAAGAAGAGAGATTTGTATCCAAAGGGAAAAATCAATTTTAGTATTTTCTCCCATAGATTTTTCTTAAAACTTTGGTGCTGGCTGTTGTTAATGTATATTAAAATCTATCATAAAATGCTTTGGGGTTTAGCAAACAGCACATGTTTAGGTATTTTAGGTTTATTATTAATAGAGTAATTTCATAATAAATAGTATAAAAATAGTAAGGTAATCATATGTTTTATGGTGTTCCTCAAAGAGTACCATGACTTTCAAACAGTATCTTGTATGGGAACCATGGCTCCGGAATAACTTTTTAAGCCTCTTTGCTTTCTCTTCTACTTCCTTTCCCCAGTCCCTGTCCATACTCTTGGCTATAAGTAGATGCTGTTTTGCCCCACTGTTAGCAGGTAGGTAGTCCAGCTGCAAGGAGCTTGGGAGACCAGTGTGCACTCACAGAGGAAAAGAGGAAACAGACTTTGAATGTCATCTAATCCAGTAGTTTCCAAACCCGGCTGAGCATCGAAATAGATAACCTGGCACGTGCATGAAAAAGACAGAATCCTGGGTCCCTGCCCTAGATCCCTATACTCTGCGTCTGGAACGGGGCGTAGAGAACTGTACCTTGAATAAGAGCCTTTGATGATATGAATTTAACTCCTTAAGAAAGCGGAGGACCAAAGCAGCCACGAATAAACGGGTCCTTCGACTGGAGATTCGCTGCTCTGTGCTTTGGGTGATGGCCGATTGTCCTGAAGGGCATCTGGGTTTTCGTTTTAGGGTGCTGGGGAGGGCTTGCTTTTCCGGGCTTTTTGGCTCACTAGACCTGGGCTTCCCTCACTTTTCTCTCTCCGGAGGTGCTAGAAGTTCTGCAAGTGCCCCCCTCCCCCCCGCCCCCCGACGCTGTCCAGCCAGCGAGGTTGGTCCAGGAATCCCGAGGACAGTCGAGTCCGGTTACCGGCGTACACGCTCTTCTTCACCCTGACCTTCGCCCCGTCCCCGGCGTCTGCGTCTTATCCCCGCCTCCCGCGGGAGACTTGGGGCGGAGCTTCGCCGCTGCCCCGCCCCCTGCGCGCGCGCAGGCCGGACGTCGCGAAGCTGATTGGCTGATCATGGCTGTGTACCTGCCGGGGTTTTCCGGAATGTGGGGAGAGGCTCGGGGGGGATCATCATGGCCTGGTTGACCCAGCACTTGCGCGAACTGCAGGGACCTCTGCTCCCACCCAAGGACTTGGTGGAGGAGGACGATGACTATCAGGACGAAGCGGAGGAGACTGAAGATCTGGTGTTTGTCGACGCCGAGGAGCTGTGCAGTGGGGGCGTAAAGGCTGGCGGCCTCCCCGGACTCCTCCGCGGTGAGGAAGCCCCTGCCCCAAGGGGATGGGATTGGAGGCTGAAGTGTTTCCCGTTCTGGTGTTGTCCTAAGTAAGGCGCCCCATTGCTAACAGACTTTTTTTTTAGGACGGCCTCGCTGTTTTCATCCTACTTAGGATAAGATAATATTAATAATAATAATAATAATAATAATAATAATAATAATAGTGACCTGAGTAAATACTATGCGTGAAGCTTGTGTTCTGTGTGTATTATCTCATTTGATATTCACAACTCTTTGAGGTAATTTTATAGTCGAGGAAACAGTTGAATGTCCAGCCTGTATTCACACCCGGAATCAGACTTTCAGACTGTTTTCCTGTCCTGCCTGGAATCAAATGTGTATTTATTTTTCAGCTACTTCGAAAATAGACGCACGTACCCAAGAAACACCTCAAGGCGTTGTTGATTCATTAACCTTGTGTTAATAGTGTTGCGATGGGGGTTTGTTTACCTTGTGTAGTTTCCTGTGCTATAAATTATACCTGTTATGTGTACATTGTGACTGATATTTAAGAATATTTTATTTAAGAATATTTTAGTGGTAACCAAAGACCAGTAGAATTTTCTGTGCTGATGGCATTTTTCAGTATTTGCTCTGTCCGGTACAATAGCCACCAGCCATATGTGACTATTAAGGACCTTGAAGTGCAGCTTGTGCTATTGAGCTGAATTTTAAATATTATTTAATTTTAATTAATTGAATTTGAAGAGTTACCTGTGAGTGGCCAGCACAAGTTTCCACAGAAAGTTTTCAAGTGTTTGTGGAGGGTGTAGTCATTTATCCTAAAAGTGTTAGTGACTGGCTATCTTGTTCCAAGCAAGGTGGTGTTTGTTGCAGGTATACCCAGGAGGGATAAGATAATGAAATTTCTGTCTTAATGGGGCTTATCCTTTGGTAAATTAAACAGACATTCTTTAAATAATTACAGAAGTAACTATATTATTATTTAGTGCATAGAAGGAATAGTAAGTAGTGCTAGGAGAGGTTATATTCTTGAGATTCAAGGAAGGCTTTCTTGAGGAAGTGACAATTAAGCTGAGGTCTGTAGCAGATGGGGTAAACAGTAAGGAAGAGAACATTTGAAACAGGTGGAACAGCTTATGTGGATTCCCTCATAGACATCTATCTGTACAGGGTGCTGTGGGGCGATTAAAGAGAACGGTAGATTTGGTAAAATATTGAAAAAGGGGTTTTAAATATCTTAAATTAACTTTTTTTTAAAGTTGTAATTCCTGATGAAAACACTCAAGAGCAATGTCAAGTGTTTGGACGTTTTCCAGTAACGGGTCCTTGGTGGCGAGTGAAAGTACAAGTGAAACCTTTGGGACTGAGGAGCTATCAAGTTCAAGGATTTCCATCTTACTTTTTACAGTCTGATATGTCACCACCCAATCAAAAAAATATCTGTTCCCTGTTTCTTAAAGACTGTAAAGTCTCCAGTGATCATATAAATAAATTTTTAGCATGGGTAAATGCTGTATCAAGCTATAAAAACCTCAACTTTGAAAATCTTAGGGAAACATTAAGAACTTTCCAAAAGGAAATTGAAAGGAATCGTCAAAAACAGTCAAAACAGAATGTACAGGAAGAGTCTCTACCAGAAAATGAGATGTGCCTTCCTCTGGAAAACACAAGTAGGTGTGATTTTTATCATCCACTTTTAGTGTAATGGAAATACTTAATGACTAGTGTGTTTAAGACATTACCCCTATAGTATCTTGGCTTAGTATTCTTTTTTAAAATGTGTTTTTGAAAATGTGTTTCTATCGCTTTGGGATGTGTCATTGTCATTCAAGGTTCCTCATCATTAATGTGGAGAGTTGGGTAAGATGATCTTTAAGCTCCTTTCAGTTCCTCCCCAGTTCTAAAACTGTGATTCTGTCTTTGTCTCTAACTTTTGTGTCCATGGGATTTCCTTGTGTCATTAAGAAAAAGTTCAGTTGTTAGTTATTCGGTTCTAGTTATGGTTCTGTTTAAGACGGCAGAGGAGAAAGATACTCATATTCTTGAGTATTCCATTTTGGAAAAATTTCAGCCCAAGATGGTATAAAATAATTATATATTATGACTTGCTATCTGGACATCCGCATGAGTGGGATATTTCATTTCTTAATTATATCAAATACATTTGGCAGGACAGCATTGAATGACTTCAGTGACAAAAGAATCATGATTACAGTCAGAAAAATGATTATAAAGGTTAAAATGTAATGAGTTATTTTTTACGCTTAGTTTTAAATTTATCTTTGTATCACAGAGTCACAAATTTTATTGATTATATAGTAACCAGAAGGAAACAGAAGGCCGAGAAGCAGTTGTCTAAGCATTTGAGGAACATAAATTTTGGAGTTAAACACAGTGAGAACCACCTTAGTACAAAATCAATTGTTATAATACAATCAATTTTCTTGCTGGTTAAATACACTTATTGATCTCTCTTTGATTAGGATTTCTTAAACTGGTTGTGCTGGGTGAGAAAGTCCATCAAATCAGTTGTTCTGTGAACTCATTTGTATGTTTGATGTGTTCTTTTCTATTACCCTATAGTTCCATTTATAAGTGTAATGACAGCTTTGCAGTTTCCAAAAATAATGGAATTCCTTCCAGTTCTTCTGCCTCGACACTTTAAACGGCTCATAAGTTCAGGTTCTAAGGAGGTGTTGGGAGCCATAGAAGAGATGTTAAGTACACATCCGTGGAAACTTGGATTTGGTAAAGTAAGTAAGACATTTACTCAGCAGCATCTTGTATGGGGGGCGGGGGGAGGTCTCAAACTTGACAATTTTTACATCTCTCTCAAAGGAAAAAAATTTGTATTGGACTGCAATGTTGATTTATTTTTCGTTTCGTGTTAGAACCAACTATAAAGTTCTTACACCTGTAGCTCATACACAGTAAATTTATAAAGGAAAACAAAATAACAAAACTGATGACATTCACATTGTCAATAATTTCATTATATGATTTAATAGGAAACATGTTTTGGTAACTAAATGGCCATTTGCAACTTGAATACAGATCTCATTGAAGGCACAAGTTCTTATGAATTTGGCAAGTTCATTTCAGTCCCTCCCTTTCCTGTCTGAACTTTTGAAAACGTTTAGTATTTGGCACAATAATATCATTTACGTATGAACCCACTTCCGTTCTTATCATCATAGACCAAAAGTAGGAGTGACGCTATGAGGCTTCAGGGGTGTTGGGAACCAAATGTGGCCCTTAAATGTTGCAGGACTTTGTTATGGGCGGTTTTCCAATTGAAAATACAATTTAAAAAATCTGAGATAATTCTTGGATCTCCAGGAATGTTCCTAGAATCCCCTCCCCCCACAATTTGAGTAATACTGGAACAATGAATTTGTTCCCTATATAAAATGATGATGGTTTCAGGATGTTTTGCAAAATGAGATTCTGGAACATTTGATTATTGCCTGTATTTAGCGAGTAGAGAAGAGAGACAGAGCAATGCATATTCTGGGACTCAAGTGGGAGAACGAGGCTTGAAGTCCATTGCTCAGTGTGTGAACTGCCATCAAGAATAAAGACCATTACTGGGGTTAAGATTGCTGGGGCTGCTGACCATCTAAATCTGTGCTTCATACCATAGTCTGGGTGGCTTAAACAATGGAAATTTATTTTCTCATGGTTCAGGAAGCTTGAAGTCCAAAATCAAAGTGTTGGTCTGGTTGGCTTCTTCTGAGTCCTCTCTCCTGAGCTTGTACATGGTCATGAGAAGACACCTCTCCCTGTGTCTTCACATGATTTTCCTTCTGTGCCTGTCTGTTGTAATCTTCTCTCCTAATAAGGACACCAGTCATACTGGATTCGGGCCTACCCCAGTGACCTCATTTTAACTGAATTACCACTTTAAAGACCCTATCTCCAAATATGGCCAAGTTTGGAATACTAGGAGGCTGGGATTTCAACATATTAATTTGGGGGGGGGGGACACATTTCAGCCCGTAAGATATAAGGAAGGTTCTAGCAGGGATGTCTCCATGAAAAAAAATGGAGCTGGTGGAGAACTTGCTGAGTGGATCATGGTGAAGGAAGTTCTCTGCCTCTTCAGTAGAGTTGGGGCAGAATTGTTGAGAGGCACATAGACACCTAAACACGCCAAGAAGGTGAAGCAGTCATCATACACACAAGAGTTTGACACAAAAGTTCATGTAATCGTGGTATATCATGTTGCTCAGCTGTGAATCCTATTTAACATCAATGTAACCAAAACTGATTAACAAAATGTATACTATAACTTTTGTTCAAAGATGGGAGGAGGAGAAGAAGGTATGGAGGTGATGGCATAAGAGAGAGCTTCCCCAGAGAAAGACTTTCCATAGTAGGGAGTTCATACTAAATATCGAAAATATAAAAAAAAAAAAAAAAAAAACAACAACAAAAAAACCCCCACAAAGGATAGTGTAAACAGTACTTGGAAATGTGGAGTAAATTCTGGAATAAATAACTGAAAGTGTTGGAAGTGTTGACTTTGTCAGCATGGAAAGAGTAAGGCAGGGGATTCCTGTCTTTTGATAAGCCTCATGGTGTTATTTGACTTTCGAAACTGTGTATATATTGTTTTGAGAAAATAGAATTTTAATTAAAAATGTATATAGATCTTAAAAAAATTTTTTTTAAACGTTTATTTATTTTTGAGAGGCTGAGAGAGACAGAGTGAGGGAGGGGCAGAGAGAGAGGGAGACACAGAATCGGAAGCAGGCTCCAGGCTCTGAGGGCTCTAACCCACAGACCATGAGATCATTACCAAAGCCGAAGTCGGACGCTTAACCGACTGAGCCACCCAGGTGCCCTGTATCTAGATCTTTAATCACAGGACAGTAAAAACTTGGTGATGTATTAAGTACAAAGTTTTTTCCTCCAACTTGACATACATGTCTTCTGGGACTTAAGCAATTATTGACAAATTACATAGTTTTTACTGTATTTCTAATAAGATTCATCGACATTTATAATTTTTATAAAGCAACTTGAATTCTGTTTTCTTAAAGATAACCTACACAGAACTGAAGCTTTTGCAGTGTGAGGCAAGTTGGACATCATTTTGTCAGTGCAAGTCTCTCCTCCAGTTGATGACTGCTTTGGAGCAAAATGCATTAATAATATATTCTAAACTGAAACATATATGTAGAGACCAAGGGCACACGTGTGTTGAAGAAGCTGACTTCACTTCTAAGTTGTCAGACCATATGTCTTTCCATGATGCTTGGCAGTCTCTGAGGTTTTTGAAGGATATTGGTGTGGTGACCTACCAGAAGGGCTGCATCTTTCTTTATGACCTTTACCAGGCTGAGAAAGACATTGCCTCTTCCATATGTGACCTGATGACGAGGCCCCCATGGCATTTACATGTCGACGTCAAAAGGGTGCTTGCATCTATTCACACCGCAGAACCGGAGAACTCACGAAGCGATGATGCACTGGGCGAAAGTCAACCTGATGAGAGCAATTTGGAAACTTCTGTGGACATTCTGGAGAGCCAGGACAGTGGTGACCATATTTGGAACAATGGTGAACATGAGGTTAATGCAGAAATCAGTGACGCTCTGCTGGATCAGGATCAGGTGGCTGCTTTGGAAATGATTTGTTCCAATGCTGTGACAGTCATAAGTGGGAAAGGCGGTTGTGGGAAGACCACGATTGTTAGCCGTCTTTTTAAGCATGTGGAGCAGTTGGAAGAAAAAGAAGTAAAAAAAGCTTGTGAAGATTTTGAACAAGACCGGGATGTACCAGACGAATGGATTACCTTTACCGAGCAAAGTCTACTGAAGGCCGACAAGGCTATAGACGTGTTATTAACAGCACCAACAGGAAAAGCAGCTGGCTTATTGCGACAGAAGACTGGTTTTAACGCTTATACACTGTGTCAGGTAAAACTTTTTACATTTGTCTCTGCAGATAAAACATTTGCCTTAAAGATAAGCTTTGTTGAATCAGCTGATGTTTTATTTCTCCCTGATGACAATCAGTAGGTATTTCTTGAATGTCTTATGGATCCGCGCTTTGTAGCAGCTGAACGTTGAGGTCAGTGCCACTCAGAACATCCAGGCTGTAAACTGTTACTGGTTTGCGTGAGGCAGGAGCTAGTGCTGGACAGTAAATCAGTACACTGCTCCCTACGTTGAGAAAGTCTTAATACTATGGAAAAATGAAAGGCAGCTAAACTGAAGCGTATGCTTAATGATGTAGTTAGTTTAGATTCTGACACCAGCTTTATTCTGCTGGAACTGGCTACAAACATGTTACAGTCCACAGGCCTTATTTTGAGAAGCATTTGCATTGGAAGGGAAAGGTTTTATTCTATTTTACAGAAGGAAAGCTCCATAAAAGGGAAGACTTTCATCATCTAGCTTAGTTCTTTATCTTTGTCACCCACAACAATGCCTGGCAAATAGTCACACGTAATGAAATTTTCAAATGAATTAACATGCTTGAAAAACAGAGTTTTGGCTGTAGTTAGAAGTCATAGATTTCAAACTTGTAAAGAGCTGGAGAGGTTTTTCTAGCTCTGACCTGTCATTTTGTAGATCCAGGAACTTAGCTGTTGGAAGATTTCTGAAGGAAATGATCATTGAATTGGACTCTAAAGGACAGAGAGCCTCAGGTGAGGAGAAGGACATTTTATTTAGGGGGCAGGTCTTTCCACAGGCATTGAGGAAAACGATCATGATGGGTTTTGAGGTGACTGCATTGATTGGAATGAATTCCATGTATTGCAAAATAATGGAAATTGAATTTGGTTTCGACTGGGAATTTGAGCTCTAAAGTTTGCAAAGTATTTTGCCATCTCATTAAATCCCTGATAAATCAGTGACGTGAGTCATTTTGTAGAAGAGCCAGTTGAAATTTGGGAGCATTAAAGGACTTGCCCACGATCTTAACCAGGAGTGCACCTAGCACCTGGATTCAGATTTCTCACCTCCCTGCTTATTATTCTTCCGGGGGTGCCATACTTTCCTCATTTATTATAGACCTAACAGAGAAGCTTGCACTTGGTTTACTGGGGAGCTGTTTAGGTTCCTAAGCAAGAGAGTGAAATGAAGAAAGCGGTTTTAAGGAAGACTGTATAGAATCACAGAGCCATGAGCCACCCCAGAAGTGACGTTACCTATTACCTTTATTTGTCATGAGGGTGAACATAGTCCTAGAGAGGTTCAGTGTAGCTCATTGATGGAAGGGTCTTCTGATCAGCTTATGATTTTTTTCCATTACACCTTCACGTCTGATGAGTCTAAGGGTTGGATTAGAAGAGGAGAGCCAGAGTGGGATCATCTTGAATTTCATTTAGAATGAAATTGGCAGTGTGTTAATATCTGCTTGGAATGCTGCTGGGAGAGTATTTCTGAAGCCACGTTTAGGGGCAGGAGAGAGTGTAGGACCATAGGAAAGGCACTGATGGGGCATTTGTCCCATTTATTTATCATCCTTGGGCTGGGGTTACCAGATGGAGCAGATAAAAATAAAAACAAGTCTTTACTATAAGATGTACCAAATATTGGATCACACATACTTGTACTAAAATGTCATTTATTGTTTATTTGAAATTCAGTTTTAGCTAGGTGTCCTATATTTCATCAGGCAATTTCATTTTGAGTTAGTGTGTAAGGGAACATGGCTGTAAGGCTGTGGGAGTAATCTAGGCTCATAGATGGGTCCTGTATTGAATTGGTAGCACTAAAAGTATAGTGGAAAATGTCAACCAGGCATTTCTAAGGTAACTGATTGAATACGTAAAATCAAATTAGCAGTGATTCCAAACATTCTATTGTGAGACAAGGCCACTGAGAGAATGAGAGTTTTATTGAAGGGAATTGATGCATTCATGTGGAAAATATGAAGGCTTTTCCTTAATAGATATATGTTGAACCTAGCTGCAGTAGAAACATTAAATAAAGATACGATACCATTTAAAAAATCCACGTATGTATATTATATATATAGTGACACAATGTAGAAACATTTTGGGAATGATGTATACCAAAATATTTAATGTTCTTTGGTTGTATTTTCCAAATTTTTCTCCTCATCTATGTTTTTAAAATAGTAAATATTATTACATCTTTATTATTTATTTATTTATTTATTAAAAAAAATTTTTTAAATGTTTTTATTTATTTTTGAGACAGAGAGAGACAGAGCATGAGCAGGGGAGGGGAAGAGAGAGAGGGAGACACAGAATCGGAAGCAGGCTCCAGGCTCTGAGTTGTCAGCACTGAGCCCGATGCGGGGCTTGAACTCAGGGACTGTGAGATCATGACCTGAGCTGAAGTCGGCCGCTTAACCGACTGAGCCACCCAGGCGCCCCATTACATCTTTAATAAATAGTTCCTTTAGTTGTTTTGTTGGTGGTGGTGGTATTTTTTTTTAACTTTTTTTTTAATGTTTATTTTTGAGAGAGAGAGACAAAGTGTGAGTGGGGGAGGGGCAGAGAGGGAGGGAGACAGAATATGAAGCAGGCTCCAGGCTCTGAGCTGTCAGCCTTGGTGGTATGTTTTTAAACGTTGGGAAGTAAGGGGTGGCTGGGTCGGTCGGTTGAGCGTCCGACTTCAGCTCAGGTCATGATCTCACAGATTGTCGGTTTGAGCCCTGCGTCAGGCTCTGTTCTGACAGCTCGGAGCCTGCTTTGGATCCTACATCTTCCTCACTGTCTCTCAAAAATAAATAAAATAAACATTTAAATGGTAAGGAAGTAAGAGAGCTTAGAATATTAGAAGAAAAATAGTATTTTCATAGGTTGGGAAGGCAGCCTTTTATTTCTAAAATGGAGTATTCCAGTGGGGAGAGGGGGTGAGTCAAAGTGACAGGACCATCTCAGAAGGCCAAGAAAAGGTTGGAAAAGAATAGGGAGCTCTTTAATCAAGAGTAGTAAGAGAGAGGTGGAGATTTTGCATTAGAATAGTGCCGTTTGCAAAGCTTGTTAAACACACATAGTACTTATCAGGAAGCAATTTTTTGAACTATTTGATCTTTTCTTTTTAAATTTACTTGATCTATATTTTCTGTGTATCGAGCCCTAAAACTTTTGTGTTCTCTATTTCTTTTTTTTTTTTTTAATTTTTTTTTCAATGTTTTTATTTATTTTTGGGACAGAGAGAGACAGAGGATGAACGGGGGAGGGGCAGAGAGAGAGGGAGACACAGAATCGGAAACAGGCTCCAGGCTCCGAGCTGTCAGCCCAGAGCCTGACGCGGGGCTCGAACTCACGGACCGCGAGATCGTGACCTGGCTGAAGTCGGACGCTTAACCGACTGCGCCACCCAGGCGCCCCTGTGTTCTCTATTTCTTTAGCCTGTTTCCCTATGTGACTCTATGTACATCCCCCTGCCCCTCATTTAAGAACTTTGTTAAACAAGTTTTTTTTAATATTTATTTATTTTTGAGAGAGAGACAGAGACAGAGAAAGACAAAGTGTGAGTGGGGGGAAGGGCAGAGAGAGAGGGAGACACAGAATCTGAAGCAGGCTCCAGGCTCTGAGCTGTCAGCACAGAGCCCGACGTGGGGCTTGAACTCACGGACTGGAGATCATGACCTGAGCTGAAACCAAAAGTTGGACACCTACCTGACTGAGCCCCCAGGTGCCCCAAGAGTTTTGGGTTCAAGCCCCATATCGGGCTCTGGCTGGTGGTGCAGAGTCTGCTTGTGATTCTCTCTCTCCCTCTCTCTCTCTCTCTCCCCCATCCCATGTGCTCTCTTTCAATAATGGATAAACTTTAAAAAAAGAATTTTTTTTTAAAATAACATGTTAAAATTTTGTTTTGTAAAATTTATTATAACCTGAATTTTAAAATGCCATGCTTTGCTTATAGGTCAATTATAGTTTCTATTACTGGAAGAAAAAAAACCCGGCCAAGAACAGCCCATGGAAGTTTTCCTCTGTTAGAGTTCTGGTTGTAGATGAAGGGAGTTTGGTATCTGTCAAGATCTTCAAGTCAGTTTTAAATTTATTGTGCGAGCACTCCAAACTTTCTAAGCTTATTATCCTTGGTAAGTGAAATATTGTTGGAATCCTAATTTGTTTATTCAAAGCATTGCAGTTAATAGGTTGCTTACACCGTTTGGTGGTTTTAATATCCATATCCTGCAGGTGGGAAGCCAGTTTTCAGAGTCCACACTCCAGCTACCCTGAGTTCAGTCTGACTACTCCCTCTGTTAGCTTGGGTGGTTCTTCATTTGGGCCAGGATATTAGCAGGCCGGATGGTGAAATGAAATAGAGTTGTTAGGGGTTATTGCTAATCACCTAAATGATGACCGTTCAGGTGGTAAAAATGTCACACACTCAGAGGAAATAACGATGTGGATCATTTGGGAATAATACAAAGTCTGAATTACAGACCACTTAGGAGTAAATTTATGATTTTCAGCTAATAACCCAAATTAGACCTCACTAGCCTCTTAAATTCTTTCCCGTTCTGGTGAGATTTAGTTAGATTCTGTTGGGTACCTCTGGTCTGTAGACTGTATGATTTCATGGAGAAAAAATAGAATCGCGTTGTGAGAATCAAATTGTATATAAATAATTCTCTTAGGTCTTTGAGGATGTGTTCTGAGCAGTTGATTCTGTTAATGGCTTAAGCATTTCCCCAGTTTGCGCTGAAAAAGTAGTTGTTGTTTTTTTTAACTCCAAGTTTTGTTTGTTTAAAGAGAATTTTAAGAGGCGCCTGGGTGGCTCAGGCGGTTAAGCGGCCGACTTCAGCTCAGGTCACGATCTCACGGTCCATGAGTTCGAGCCCCGCGTCGGGCTCTGGGCTGATGGCTCGGAGCCTGGAGCCTGCTTCCGATTCTGTGTCTCCCTCTCTCTCTGCCCCTCCCCCGTTCATGCTCTGTCTCTCTCTGTCTCAAAAATAAAACGTTAAAAAAAAAAAAAATAAAAAAATAAAAAAAGAATTTTAATAGAGCCAAACATTATCACTGTATTACTGAAATTTATTATCAAATATGTTGGGTTTGTTTATTTTGTATTTCATGTGTTTAGTTTATTTATTTGAGTCCGTAGATTCTTCCAGGTCTACTAAGACATTGAGCAAGATTGAATAGGGGACTAAATACCATATATCTAAGGATCTAAGGCCTGTTTTTCTCTTCACATGTTGGCTAAAATATACATCCCTGCACAGTTTGCTTGGGGTTATAGGTCTGAAAGGAATTCAATTCAGATTTTACCTTATTGTGTTATTGCTTTTTTATATTTCATATTGTTTACTTTCAGTGCTTTGTTGTTGTTAAATATTTTTAAAGAGTTCATGTTCTTAAGTAATTTTAAACAAAGATGTTTGGGGCTTTTTTTTTCTTAGAGTAAGTCTTTGTAATTATAACATGTCAGTAGGGAGAAATAAAAACAACTTCTAAATTTCAGGACCCTCATTACTTAGAACCTACTGTATCCTTTTTGTTCCCCTTTTAGGTGATATTAGACAGTTACCCAGCATTGAACCTGGTAATTTGCTGAGAGATCTTTTTGAGACTCTTAAGTCAAGAAATTGTGCTATTGAACTAAAGACAAACCACAGAGCAGAATCTGAGCTAATTGTGAACAATGCTACGAGGTACAGTATAACTAAAATTTTGCGTTTTCTCTCTGTTGTATTAGAAATCAAAGGTTAAAAAAATACATATTAGCTTTTGAATTAGGGCAATTCAGTGCAGTCCATTTACTGTGCTTTTGTAGCGAACCTATTCTAGCCTTCAGGTATATATATACTTTTTGACCCACAGTTAGAAAAACAAAGGTAATATTTTTCATTACTGGTCTAGCATGAATTATTATTGAAATTTAAGAATGACTTTTCTTGGGGGTGCCTGGGTGGCTCAGTCAGTTGGGCGTCCGACTTTGGCTCAGGTCATGATCTTGCGGTCCGTGAGTTCGAGCACCGCATCGGGCTCTGTGCTGACAGCTCAGAGCCTGGAGCCTGTTTCAGATTCTGTGTCTCCTTCTCTCTCTGACCTTCCCCCCTTCATACTCTGTCTCTCTCTGTCTCAAAAATAAATAAACGTTAAAAAAAAAAAGAATGACTTTTTTTGGGGGTGTCTGGGTGGCTCAGTCAGTTAAGTGACTGACTCTTGATTTCGGCTCAGGTCATGATCTCACGGTTTGTGGGTTTGAGCCCCGCATTGGGCTCTGAGCTGGTAGCATGGAGCCTGCTTGGGATTCTCTCTCCCTCTCTCTCCCCCCCCCCCCCCCCCTCTCTCTCTCTTTTGTTCTCGCTCGCTCTCTCTCTCCCTCTCCGTGCCCCTTCCCTGTATGCTCTCACTCACTCTCTCTCAAAATAAATAAGTAAACTGAAAAAAAAAAAAGAAATGTACCTTCCTGATTTAAAAAGTATATATGTGAATAAAGTTATTATCAACCTTAGAGACTAGAATAAGCCCAAGGGGAACAGAGACTTGGAAATGAGTTCATTAGAGTTCAAAGGAGAATGGGGAAGAATTATCTCCAATTTTTGTAAGGGGAGCCCCAAGCCAAAAAAAAAAAAAAAGGAACACACTGTTGTATTCCTTGATGAGTACTGGTGGCCCCCATTGCATCTTACTCCCCTTAGTGTAGAAAAGAATCCTTTTCTTCCCTTAGTCTTCTCATAAGCCTTTAGAGTGATCCTCTAATAGATGGAGTGGGATCTCAGAATACTAAGAGACCATTTTATTCATTGGGCCGAAATTTTTCTTTGTTTTTGATTGACATTCTTATAAAATGCTGTTTTTGTTGCTTGAACATTCTCTTCATTGGATGTCAGCAGAAATTAGAACATTTAGAACCGACCTTCTCTAATGCCCCTGTCTGCCCTGGGTAGGACTATAGGAAGAATTGACAGGGATAGGGTAGGATGTTGTAGGTTCCTATTAAGACATTAAGCAAAAGAACGCAGTTAGACCCTTTTTGTATAACCCTTCTGCTCCTACCCAAAGGCCACCTCACTTTGGGGAGGTTGGTAGATGATTGGTCACTTTAAAATCTGAAAATCTTAGAAGAACCCAATGCACATTAGATTTCTTAGAACTCAGTTTTATCTGAAACTTAGGAATTCCTCTTAGTAATGCTTTTGATGTCATTTGGGCTGTGCTGCCTTTATCATTTCTTCCTAATCATCATCACCAGATATTTAATGTCAGAAGGATCCCAATGATACCAGGGAAGGACTCCTACTAGAGATAGAAGTTATGTTTCATGTTCTGGGTCAGAAGCAAAACCTGAAATCCATGGTGATTCTCAGCACTCCCAAAATTATATCTGCAGGGATATTTCAGCAGGGTGGCCTCCTTCCCTTTTCTTCCTTTCAACCCTGTTGGGGAGGGTTGAAGGTGACAGTAGGGTACCACTAGCTCTGATAGCCAGGCTGATGTTGGGTCTTGTCAGGGAATCCACCTTCTTCCAGATAACCAAGGAGAGACTCTGTTGTGACAAGAGATGTGGATATTTGGTTCCGGTGAGAAAATGAGGCCACGTAAATGCTATCCACAGAAAAAAGGAGAAAAAGAGTGTGATGTAAGCATTTGGAAAAGGCCCCAAAGAGTCCACATTAATGTAAATAGGAAGGGCTATGGAGCCAGAAGGGCCCGGATTTGCCTCCTAGCTCCCCTGCTTTCTCCCTCTGGCCATGGGCCTCGTGCTGCTCACCTGTGAAATGAGGCTAATACCTACCTCCTATAGTTCTTTTGTGGTCTGGAGGAAGGTAGGTCAACGTCCCAGAATGGTAAATTCCCTGACATTTTTCTCTAATGCTTTTAATTTGCTAGAGACAGGGGATTGATTGATAAATGTAACATTATGGTCTTGCTAAGTCTATTGTAAAACTCATTTACTATTTACCATGCATATATGGGAAGCCTTTTCACCCTATTTATTATCTATTAGCGGATTTTAGTTATAGTATTGACATTATCTCTGATGATATACGAAGACACTTTTTTGGATACTCATGTTCTTGGTGTGTTATTTTATCTTCACTTAAGAATCGCAAGACGCCAGTTTCCAATATTTGATGCAGAGCTGAATATCTCTGATAATCCAACATTCCCTGTCTCAATACGAGATAAAACATTTATTTTTATCCGACTCCCAGAAGAGGATGCCAGTTCTCAGTTCTCAAAAAGTGATCATCACTCTTGTAAGTGTAAGCCTCTGTATTGTGTAGGGTTATGGTTTCAGTTTTGCAATGTACCTATTAAATGACTGGTTATAATTTTATTTGACGGTGAAGATAAACGTTGCTAGTAAAAAATTTAGGCACCGAAAATGAATAAACTATGGGGCGCCTGGGTGGTTCAGTCGGTTAAGCGTCCGACTTAGGCTCAGGTCGTGATCTCACAGTTTGAGAGCTCAAGCCCTGCATCAGGCTCTGTGCTGACAGCTCAGAGCCTAGAGCCTGCTTCGGATTCTGTGTCTCCCTCTCCCTCTGCCCCTTCCCCGCTTGCACTCTCTCTCTCTCTCGAAAATAAATAAACAGTAAAAAATTTAAAAAAACCATAAATTAATTTATTAATCATCAAAAGCAGAGTACCTTAGAATTTTGTAAAGAAGTAAGCTTTCCTAGCCCAACATATGTGACCAAACCTGCCTTAACAGGTCTTATCTGTAACAGCTCGTGCTGGAAGGAATTTGGAAGGACTAATGATACACACATGCATGCGCGCATGCACACACACATACACACACGCACACACACACACGAGAAGTAAGCTTTTGACACATAACACACTAAGGGCTCAGTAAATATCTGTTGAGTGAATAATTGGATATAGATGATCAGTTTAAAATGAAGCAAAGCTCCGGGAATCCAAGTTCATTCAGGAGGAAGCATATCCTAATTAATGAAGATTTTCTTTTATAACAGTTGGGAAAGTAAATACATTTGTTGCTTTGGGTACATTTGTGAACCAGAGGTAGTGGTTGTGAAACTGTGGCCAGCTGGAGTTCCTCCTACTAGTTCTTACAGTTTCTTACAAAATGACAAGCATCGCTTCTGATTGTGGGTGTTAGGATGACAACACAACAAGGTCAAAAAGAGCACAGGCTCCCGACACAGGTCACATCACTTAAGCATCTGTAAAACTGGGGATCACAGTGGCACTGCCTGTGGGGCTGTTAGGAGGGTTGAGGGCATTCTTCAGTTTTGAGGCACTGTTAGTTTTTTTGTAAATAATAGATCTTAAATGAACTATTACAAGTTAATTCAAGTAGAGTAAACCTTTTGATCGTTATTTGTATTCTAAACTTAGCAAACTTTTAAAAAAAAAATAGTGTGATGGTTTACTCAAAATTGAATTAGTGAGGATTTAAATGATCACTGCTGGGAATTTATTGTAGTTGCCATCGTTGTTACGGGTGTGCCCTAACTACTGAGCTACTTTCGCTTGTATGTGAAGCAGGTGACGCACGGCTTTACACGTAAGCATTTCCTGCTTTATGTGTCGCATATGTGGTTCCCTTGGTTTCGTGTCCATTCATGTGTTACAGTAATGTTTTTTTTCTTTTGGAATGGCATCATACGATATGTAGTATTCTCTAAATGCCCTTTCGGTTTTTGTTTTGTCTTGTTTTTTTTGAGAGGGAGAGAGTGGGAGTAGGGGCAGAGAGAGAGGGAGAGAGTAGCCTAAGCAGGCTCCGCGCCCAACGCAGAGCTGGATGCGGGGCTTGATCCCAAAACTGTGAGATCATGACCTGAGCCGAAATGAAGAGTCCGATGCTCAACCAACTAGCCACTCAGGTGCCCCTGATTTTTTTTTTTTGATCATAGAAATAACTTATATTCCTTAAAAAGGGTCAAATAATACAGAAGTGTTTGAAGTAAAAACGAATATTTCCTTGTACTCTTCCTCTTGATTTCCTCTCAGGCAACCCCGAAAGGTCACATACTATCACCATTACTCGCCCACCACTCCTGCTGTGTAGTAAGACTTAGGTGTTTATCCTTTAAAACTTATGATATCCATACACAAGCATGTATAATTTATTTCCGTTTTAATACATGGGATTATAAGCCGCATCGTTTTGTGATGTTTTTAATTACACGTATTATGAAGAATTAATAGGTAATATTTATTCTCACGACAGTTTAGTTAAGCGTAGGTGTTAATAATTATGAAATACAATAAGACTTAGGCAGTTAAATAACTCGCCCTCCTTGCCACTCCTTGTAGATTTACCTGAAATACGGTTGGTTTTCCTTCTGACACCCCTTCTTTATGTTAATGAGAATGTACTTAACAAAAAAAAAGTGCTCTGTTTCAGAATGGCAACAGAGCCCTCAGCTGATGCTGTTTTTCTATCTCAGTCACAGACTTCAGCTGTGAAATTAGTCCCTTCCTTAAAAGAACTGAGTAAATAAATATTCCTTAGAGAGAGGCATATAGTGCACTTTCACTGATAATGAAATCACTGAGTACATGACTCCATTATATTCCAAAGTACAGGGGCCTAAGACAGGCTTCAGAGCTGGGCTGGAATTTCAGAGATGCTAAAGTGTGAGAAAAATGTATATCTTAGAATCAATGAAATATGGTGTACGTATTGATCTGTAAGGTGTAGGGAGAGTGAAAAAAGCAAGGAGCAGAACAACACGATCCTGTACATATAAAGGAAAACAATACCCTGTGAGACCTTTGGAAATTCCTGCTCGGGCAGCCCAGGGCTTGGCTGGGGGGCGAGCTGAGCATTGGCCATTTTTTAGTGATAATCTTCCCTTCATCTGAACCAGGAAGGGCTCAGTAAGCAACTAATTTAGGCTTCCTCCAGCAGGGCATCCCAAGGCCTGGGCTGTTTTTTTCATTCCCCTGGGATTCATCTGCTGTGAGGGGAAGGCACGAAAGCCTAGAATGTTCTTACCCAAATTGTTACATCTGTCTCTCATGAGAAATGTTCACTGTTTTGTACTATTGGTAAGACAGGTTAGAGGAAGCCTACTTCTCTGCTTTAAGGGAGGTTGGAAGTGGATGTCATCATTGCCAATGATTTGAAGTCTGAAAGAGGGAGGCCAGGCACCATACCCTTTTTGGAAAATTGCTTTTACTTCCAAGAGCCCCGGCTCCACATTATATCTAGACTGTAATCAGTGTTTGTGGTCAAACTATGTAATAGCTGAGGTATGGTCACTCTTAGAATGGATGCCTCTGCTGTGCCAGGGTTAACCTTTTAGTTGCTGAACCATGGGGAGGTTTGGGGGTTCTGGGGGTAGGTAGGAAACACATGGTTGGGGTGGGGGGTGGGGCGTTGCAGTGTTTGGGGAGTAGCTGTTTGCCATCCTTTGTGGAAGTATCTTAATATTTTCTACTAAATATCAACCTTGGATATAATAATAACAGCTTCCTGTGCATGTTGTAAAGATTAAAAGTGAAATGACAGATGCAAAGCTTATAGATACTCAAATTATTTCTCATTCCCACCAGAACTTAAGACAGAAAGAAGTCTTACGGTGCAGTAATTCTGTTACATATTTTGTCTTCTTGCTCATATTTTAAATTCAGCTTTCACAAGCCATCAGTGATGAGGGGGTGTGTTCTAGATTAGGAGCCGTTCTAATGGCTAGTGGTTGACCTCTCTGTTGAGGATAGGGTATCTGGAACCCTTATCTCCATTCTCTCTTGTGTTGCTCTGGCTGCTGTAGCAAATGAGGTTGATGTTCCCATAGAGAGCTTGTGTTCCGTTTGCGTTAGTTTCTCCATTGAAACAATGTTGTAATTTGGTGCTTTTCCTTGTTAACTTTTTTTCTCTTATATTCTTGTATTAGATTTATATTCTGCAGTTGGAACCTTGCTCAAAGAAAATGACCTACAGGATGCACAAATGTCACAATTCATTGCATTTAGAAGGTAAAGCACTTGCAGTATTTTAGTGTGCTTAGTGTAGCATTTAAATCTCGTAACTTACCAATACAGGTATTGTATGAATGGGAGACTCTCATTGCTAATTTTGTCTCTAATTTTGAGGTCTTTCTTTGTTAGATATGGCAGAGGGAAGTTTTTAAACAGGACTGTTTCTACCAAATATTATATTTGGAAACTCCCAGGAAATCTGAATGGAAACGGTTTATGTTAAGATAAAAATTATTGGGGGCACCTGGCTGGCTCGGTCAGGAGAGCATATGATGCTCGATCTCAGGGTTGTGAGTTCAAGCCCCACATTGGGTGTGGAGATTACTTAAAAATAAAATCTTTTTTAAAAAGATGAAAATTACAAAATGCTTTTCTCTGGTGAGATTCCTGGAAACTTTTTATAGCATGTAGTACATTGTAATTGTTGGTAACAGAAGTGAGCACAAAGCAGATATCATTAAGGCTACCCTTGCTTGTTTGTGTGTTTCAGGCAAGACTGTGACTTAATCAACGCCTGCTGTTGTAAGCACTACACGGGCCGCCTGATCAAGTGAGCACAAGGGGTCTGAATGCTTGAGGATAGCCCTTCCTTTGCTGTTCTTTTATTTGACATTTATCACTGTAGCCACATACTCAAAAATCTTTTTTATTCTCATTTGTGAAGTGAAATGATCTCTTCAATTAAATATGTCTCCTTGGGAACTGTTTCAGTAATCAGTGTAATAAGAAAAATAAGGAATACAGTGTTTCTTGTGGTTTTCAAGTTGGCAACCTCCAGCTTCTTGGAGATGAGTATGGGCAATTCAGGAGAATTTTTTTCAAGTATAATATGTGTGTAGGCATGTCCAAGACCTTTAGCAACAGGATGCCCATAGAGAACACCCCAGGGGACATCTATCAGAGAAATAGCAGTGTAGAAAAGCTACTGTGTTTACACACAGGAAAAATTAACTCACTTCTCTTGCATTTATCAACACTGTACTGTTTGTTAAGTGCAGAGAATAAAGATGTGGAAGTTGCAGGAGGAACTCCCAGTCTGTTGAGGGATGACCCACAAAAAAACCCACTTTAGTAGCCTAACAAAGGGTTAGAAAGCACCAGCGGTGGGTCACCCAGTCTGTGTCCCAGTGACTGTGATCTCAGGCAGGTAGTTTAACTTGTCCATATGTGTAAAAATAGGATACCGATGCAGAATTTCCCTCATAGAGTTGTAGTCAGGATGGGATGAAATAATATCTCTAAGGCACTTATGACGGTAACTGGTACATCACCAGCATTTATTCAACTTGCTGCTGTTATTCTGATATAACATCATAGTTACAAGAATAGAAATATGTGTACGTGGGATAAGACGTGATATAGGGCAGGGGTAGGAGAGATTGGAGAGAAGATGAATTTAAAAGGCAGAATCCATAAGACTTTGGATAGCTTTTATTTTTTTATTTTATTTATTTTTAATATGAAATTTATTGTCAAATTGGTTTCCATACAACACCCAGTGCTCATCCCAACTGGTGTCCTCCTCAATGCCTATCACCCCCCCCCCCACCCTCCCACCCCATCAACCCTCAGTTTATTCTCAGTTTTTAAGAGTCTCTTATGGTTTGGCTCCCTCCGTCTCTCACTTTTTTTTTCCTTCCCCTCCCCCTTGGTCTCCTGTTAAGTTTCTCAGGATCCACGTAAGAGTGAAAACAGGGTATCTGTCTGTCTCTGTAGAACTTATTTCACTTAGCATCACACTCTCCATTTCCATCCATGTTGCTACAAAAGGCCATATTTCATTCTTTCTCATTGCCACGTAGTATTCTATT
The DNA here is from genome assembly GCF_016509475.1 of Prionailurus bengalensis. Taxonomy (NCBI): domain Eukaryota; kingdom Metazoa; phylum Chordata; class Mammalia; order Carnivora; family Felidae; genus Prionailurus; species Prionailurus bengalensis. Next base: position 91,348,540 of record NC_057358.1, read on the forward strand.
GTGTATATAAACCACAATTTCTTTATCCATTCATCAGTTGATGGACATTTAGGTTCTTTCCATAATTTAGCTCTTGTTGAAGCCATATAAACATGTTTTCTATAAACATAGGGGTACAAGTGGCCCTATGCATCAGCACTCCTGTATCCCTTGGGTAAATTCCTAGCAGTGCTATTGCTGGGTCATAGGGTAGATCTATTTTTAATTTTTTGAGGAACCTCCACACTGCTTTCCAGAGCGGCTGCACCAGTTTCATTCCCACCAACAGTGCAAGAGGGTTCCCGTTTCTCCACATCCTCTCCAGCATCTATAGTCTCCTGATTTGTTCATTTTGGCCACTCTGACTGGCGTGAGGTGATACCTGAGTGTGGTTTTGATTTGTATTTCCCTGATGAGGAGTGACGTTGAGCATCTTTTCATGTGCCTGTTGGCCATCCGGATGTCTTCTTTAGAGAAGTGTCTATTCATGTATTCTGTCCATTTCTTCACTGGATTATTTGTTTTTCTGGTGTGGAGTTTGGTGAGCTCTTTATAGATTTTGGATACTAGCTGTTTGTCCAATATGTCATTTGCAAATACCTTTTCCCATTCCGTTGGTTGCCTTTTAGTTTTGTTGGTTGTTTCCTTTGCTGTGCAGAAGCTTTTTATCTTCATGAGGTCCCAATAGTTCATTTTTGCTTTTAATTCCCTTGCCTTTGGAGATGTGTCAAGTAAGAAATTTGGATAACTTTTAGAATCTATAGAGGCAAAGAGAGACATCAGCATTTATGCCAAGATTTCTAACTTGAAAACATCTGCCTGGGAAATGTCATTGAGTTTGAGGTGCCACAGACAGGATAGGTAATCAGACCACGACTGTGGGAGCCTGATTTCTTGTTGACATTTGGAGAACAAAAGTGAAGGAGAGAGAGTTTGGAAATTATTTTGAGAATTGGATCAGATCTGAGTGGGGGTTAATGCCTAAACAAAATGAAATTGAGGCTTTCCAAACCTTGATGACGTATTCTCATTTTCTAACTCAGAGACCATCGGAATAGACTTCAGTTTGGAGTTGGTGATAAAATTTGTTGTACCAGGAATGTGTATCTCTCGGAGCTACTCCCTCAAGATACCTCTCCCAGTCAGGAGAGTAATGAACGAGAGGCCAGTGGTGAAGACTTTAATGGTACTCTTTGTGGTTTTGCTAAAAATAAGCATGACTTTGAAGGTGATATTCGACTCTGCAATGGAGAAATATTTTTTATAACAAAGGTAGGTGACAACAGAAAAATAGTACCTTATTAGAGGTAGATTTTTTTTAATTGCCCTAGGTTTGATTCAGAACCTAATCATATCGGAATTGTTGACATTCTTCCATAATTTTTTGTTAAGGAGTTTTGCATTCACGTTTATGAGGAATATTGGTTTGTAGTTTTCTAGTAACGTCTTGTCTGGTTTTGGTGTCAGAGTAAAACTGGCTTCATAAAATGAGGTGGGATAGGTTTCTTTCTCATATTTTCTGGAAGACTTTGTGAAGAAACATTTTTATTAAGTTCGGAGGGCTCAAGTAACAAAAAATAAGGGACAAGTGACATACTTAATATATTTTGCAAAACATCATTTCTTTGGTTGCTGCTTACATACAAAAACCATTGAGGTTTCTTTGAATTTGTTCTCATTGTATAAACACCGTCTTAAACATAGAAGCTTATTCTTTACAAGCAGTGAGGATGTGAGGAAACATAAACTTTTTGCAAAGAATATGTGCAGACTTACGTAGTCAGTGCGAGAAGTGAAAAATGTATAGACTTCAGAATAAGTCAGGCACACAGACTATTCTCCATAGAATCAGATTAAGGTTAAGTTTCAAATTTATTCAAGTTTGGGTGTATATATATATTTAGTTTGTGCTCAAGTGTAGATTTTAAGCCTTTTGAAAGTTCTTAACAATTGTGAATATACATGCAATTTTACTTGAGTCTGCATTTAATATTCAGCACAAAAATAGACTATATTTACAGTGTACCTATTTGAAAACATACAAAATAATTCTTTGTTTCGATCATAGGATGTAACTGATGTAACTTTTGGAAAGAGAAGATCTTTGACCATTAATAATATGGCTGGCTTGGAAATAACCGTGGACTTTGAAAAACTGATGAAATATTGTCATATAAAACATGCCTGGGCAAGAACTATTCACACTTTTCAGGTAACAGTGGACGTTTATAAAGTGATTTGAACTGGTTTGGAAGCCATGGAGTAGTACCTTCAAAGATTTTCTTCTTAATTTTGTTGCCTTTATTTTGTAAAAAGGAACAAGGTTACCAAAGTTTACATAAATGGCTTCCTGATGTTTATGTATTTTTGCAGCTTGCTTTTTTTATTATTGTATAATCAGCTTTATTGGGGTATAATTTGCATGCATATTTAAATTTATCAAGTTGGATGGGTTTTGACAAATACATCCCTTTCCTCTGTTCTTCTGAGGCAACTACTCTCTACTTGGGAATAATTTTAATTTTAGGTTTGCTTTTTTTTTTTTTTTTTTTTTTTAATTTTAGAGAGAGCGTGAGCTGGGGAGAGGGGCATAGGGAGAGAGAAAGAGAATCTTAAGCAGGCTTCAAGCTCAGCATGGAGCCTGACACAAGGCTTGATTCCCACAACCCTGGGATTATGACATGAGCTGAAATTGAGCCACCTAGGCGCCCGGGAATAATTTTAGTTTTATAGAAGAGTTTGAGAGATAGCAGAGACTCTTCCCATATACCCTTCATCTGACTTTCCCTAATGTCAACGTCTTACATAACTATGGTGTTTGTGTTAAAACTAAGAAATTACCGTTGGAAGAATTACTATTAACAAAGCTCCAGGCTTTATTTGGATTTCACCAGCTTCCCAAGAATATCCTTTTTCTGTTCCAGGATCTAATCCTGGACACAACATTGCATTTAGTGCAATTTGCTTTTAAGCTCATTTTAATACTCTTGACTTCTCATAAGCTATTTGTGGTTCTGGTATTTAACTCGTTGTTTTGCGTGCCCCTCTTTGATGTTGGTATGTTGCTTTAATCATGAAGCTGCATCAGCCTACATTTGCATGTGGAAAAATTTAGGTTAGCCTGTATCCTCTACTGGTAGGCAAACTAATTAGCATACGGGTTCTGTTTTTTGTGTGTGTGGTTTTTTTTAACGGATGGTGTTTTATTTATTAACCTACTGCATCTCAGTTCCAAAAAGAAGTCGAAATGGCTTTCAAAAAAATAGCCCCAATTCAGCCTTTCCTTTTAAAAGGTAAAGAAATGATTTCATGCAGAAGATCAAGGTAAGGGTGGTAAACGCATTCCTGCCAAGGGAGGGTTGGGATGCGGATATGCACACTGACCTATTTGCTTGCTAATGTAGGCTGAAGATTTGGCTTTGTTTTCAAAATAAGAGAGAAGCAGTCAGTGGACTGTGTCTATTGGGTAAAAAAAAAAAAAAAAACCCAAAACAGCCAGTTGTTAAGAAGTACATATATTCCTGGCTGCAGGTCCTGGCAAAATTTCTCCCTTGGATCTTTATGATGGACTCTGTGTAATTCTAGAAACTCGTATCATTCAGTTTGGGGAAATTTTCTTGAATACTTTCCTTAAGTTTCTTGCCCTGTGTTTTCTGGGTTTTGTCTTTCTAGAATCTCTATTATGTTGGGCCTCCAGAAATGATTGTCTGAATTTCTTACCTCTCTCCTGTTTTCCATCTCATTATTATTTTGCTGTTGTTTTTTTTTTCCTAAGAGATTTCCTCAAATTTATAATCCAGTCTTCTGTTACATTTCTGGACAAATGAAGTTTGAAGGGGTCTTTTTATTACTTTGTTAAGGTTGGAGTAAATATCTCTAGTTGTTCCTTTTATTGAATCTGTCATTTTGTGGTTGAAAGAGCGTCTCTTACCTCGAAGAACATTCGTGATTATTATCTTGTATCAGTGTAGTTTGTTTCTTCCATGTTCAGTTCAACAAATATTTATTGAGTCAGACTGTCCTTGGTGCTTGGTTTAGATCAGTCCATGAAACAAAGAAAGATACCTGCCATTGTGAAGATTACATTTGCTGGGGAGGAGGAAAGAGACAGATACAACCGTAAAACAAGTAAACTACAGTTGACCTTTGAACATTGTGGAGGCTCGAGGCACCAACCCCCCATTGCAGTCGGAAATCTATGTATACTTTTGATTCCCTGAAAATTTAACTACTAATAGCCTGCCATTGATTGGAAGCCTTAATGGTCATCAAACAATTAACACGTATCTTGTATGTTATACATTAGTAATATATACGTTATTTTACAATAAAGTGAGCTAGGGGCAGCTGGCTGCCTCAAGAATTAGAGTGTGTGACTCTTGATCTGGGGTTGTAAGGTTCAGCCCCACACTGGGCGTAGAGATTACTTTAAAACAAAATCTTAGAAAAGTAAGCTGCAGTAAAGAAAATATTAAAAAAATTATAAATAAGGGGCTCCTGGGAGACTCAGTAGGTTAAGCAGTTGACTCTTGATTTCAGCTCAGGTCATGATCTCACATTTCATGAGATAGAGCCCCACATTCGACTTTGCGCTGACAGCGTAGAGCCTGCTTGGGATTCTCTCTCTCCCCCCCCCCCTCTCTGCCCCTCCCCTACTTGTGCTCTCTCTCTCAAAATAAATAAACCTGAAAAAATATTCATTAAAAAAAAGAAAATTATTATGAAGAGAAAATACATTTACAGGACTGCCCTGTATTTATTATTTAAAAAAATCCATGTGTAAGTGGACCTGTGCAGTTTAAACCCATGTTGTTCAAGGGTCAACTGTACATATTATGGTAGAAAGTGGCAAATGCTATGGAAAAAGGGCAGGGATAGGTGTGGGATGCAGTTGTAACGTTAAATAGTAGTCAGTGTAGGCCTCATTGAGAACGGGGCATTTGAGCAAACACTTGAAGGAGGTAAAGAAGTTAACCATGTGGGTATCCGAGAGAAGAGCATTCTAGGTTGACGGAATACCCAAGGCCACAGTTCTTAGGTGGCAGGCTGTCTGTCATTTGAAGAACGGGAACAGCAAGGAGGCCAGTGTGGGAGAGTGACAAGAGACGAGGTCAGAGAAGTAAGGGGGGATAAGGGAGGGTAGAAGGATTGGGGGCCAGATCACCTCCTAAGACCTTCTAGGACTGTATGATTTTTTTTTTAATATGAAACTTATTGACAAATTGGTTTCCATACAACCCCCAGTGCTCATCCCAAAAGGTGCCCTCCTCAATTCCCATCACCCACCCTCTCCTCCCTCCCACCCCCATCAACCCTCAGTTTGTTCTCAGTTTTTAAGAGTCTCTTATGCTTTGGCTCTCTTGCACTCTAACCTCTTTTGTTTTTTTTTTTCCTTCCCCTCCCCCATGGGTTCCTGTTAAGTTTCTCAGGATCCACATAAGAGTGAAACCATATGGTATCTGTCTTTCTCTGTATGGCTTATTTCACTTAGCATCACACTCTCCAGTTCCATCCACGTTGCTACAAAAGGCCATATTTCATTTTTTCTCATTGCCACGTAATATTCCATTGTGTATATAAACCACAATTTCTTTATCCATTCATCAGTTGATGGACATTTAGGCTCTTTCCATAATTTGGCTATTGTTGAGAGTGCTGCTATGAACATTGGGGTACAAGTGGCCCTATGCATCAGTACTCCTGTATCCCTTGGATAAATTCCTAGCAGTGCTATTGCTGGGTCATAGGGTAGGTCTATTTTTAATTTTCTGAGGAACCTCCACACTGCTTTCCAGAGCGGCTGCACCAATTTGCATTCCCACCAACAGTGCAAGAGGGTTCCCGTTTCTCCACATCCTCTCCAGCATCTATAGTCTCCTGATTTGTTCATTTTGGCCACTCTGACTGGCGTGAGGTGATACCTGAGTGTGGTTTTGATTTGTATTTCCCTGATGAGGAGCGACGCTGAACATCTTTTCGTGTGCCTGTTGGCCATCCGGATGTCTTCTTTAGAGAAGTGTCTATTCATGTTTTCTGCCCATTTCTTCACTGGGTTATTTGTTTTTCGGGTGTGGAGTTTGGTGAGCTCTTTATAGATTTTGGATACTAGCCCTTTGTCCGATATGTCATTTGCGAATATCTTTTCCCATTCCGTTGGTTGCCTTTTAGTTTTGTTGGTTGTGTCCTTTTCTGTGCAGAAGCTTTTTATCTTCATAAGGTCCCAGTAATTCATTTTTACTTTTAATTGCCTTGCCTTTGGGGATGTGTCGAGTAAGAGATTGCTGCGGCTGAGGTCAGAGAGGTCTTTTCCTGCTTTCTCCTCTAAGGTTTTGATGGTTTCCTGTCTCACATTCAGGTCCTTTATCCATTTTGAGTTTATTTTTGTGAATGGTGTGAGAAAGTGGTCTAGTTTCAACCTTCTGCATGTTGCTGTCCAGTTCTCCCAGCACCATTTGTTAAAGAGGCTGTCTTTTTTCCATTGGATGTTCTTTCCTGCTTTGTCAAAGATGAGTTGGCCATACGTTTGTGGGTCTAGTTCTGGAGTTTCTATTCTATTCCATTGGTCTATGTGTCTGTTTTTGTGCCATAGGACTGTATGATTTAATATGGTATCCATATCTGGCCCACTACCAGATTTTGTAAAGAAAGTTTTATTGGAACACAGCAGCACTTGTTCACTTACGTATTGGCTCTGACCGCTTTTGCATGACAAAGGAAGAATTGAGTGGTTGCCATAGAGAACAGCTGGCCTGCAAAACTTAAAGTATTTATTTTTTGACCATTTGCAGAGAGAGTGTTTTAACCCCTATTCTAAGGTCCGTATATTTTCAGATTCTGAGCCTGTAACATCATGAAAGGAATCAATGGTTTGTGTTTATTCGTACAGATGTAGAGTTTTAGAACACATTTAGATAACGGACGTATACATAATTTAAAAGTCAGTGTAGGAAACCTGCCTCCTTTAAGAAGTTTGAAAGCTCTCATGATTCAAGGAAGATATGAAAAATGGACGAATAATTTATAGCAGGTTATTGCCATGACGTCAGATGTCCATGTCCTGCTTTTTAAGCACCCCTTTGGCATGGCTGTTTAATTTTTATAATTATTCATTAGACACTGGGTAAAGAGCAGTGAACAAGAAAGACGCGGCCCTGCCTTTGCAGAGCTTACAGTCCAGCAAGGAGGAATACAGTGAAGGCGGCAGACAGTTACATTCCAGCTCAGTAAATGTCCCTGACAGAGGGAGTCTGGGGCTCTGGAATGTGCATAGATGGGACAGCTGATCCAGAAGGGGGCTGGCACTGGCAGCACCACAAAGAGGTTCGTGGTGCTGGATGGAGCGTGGCTTCTGCATGGAAAGGAGGAGAGGAGAGGAGGAGGGAAGGGAGCAGGTCCAAGGCTGGCTTCTGAAGGGCCAGCCGAGCCATAGTAAGGAGTTAGGACTTTGCTTTGAGAGCTCGGGAGCTGTGGCTTTAAGCGGAGTCGGATGTGATTGGATTTGCTTTTTATGCGTATCCCTATAGATGCTGTGAGGGCCGTGGATTGCAGCACGTGTGTGTGCGAGAGAGACGGACTATGAAGCTGTTGGGTTTTTCTATGCTCCTTGATTAGGAGCTCAGTGAACTAAGTTTAGGTTAGACATTTACCAGTTTAGGAGTACCCAATATGAAGTCCAGAGGGACAAATGGTGCTGTGCGTCTCTGCAATAGATTTGGCGTTTGCATAATCAGGTGTCATTGAAGTACATTTCTGAGACTCAGCAGCACCAGAAGGAAGTATTTGTCACACTTTGATAATCTGAAGCATTGGTTCCAATTTTCTGTGTCTAGGTAAGACAGAAGGGCTTGCTGTGGAAGAGGGTTTTAACTGGGGATCTGTGTTTCCTACCTGTCTCGTCTTCTCATTTGTCTTCCCACAATTCCTTTGGTGGGGGGAGTATGGGGACATGGGACATTGGGAGAAAGAATGGTTCAAAGCACTTCTTAGTTTATGTCGGCCCTGAAAATAATAGGGACTCTGAATAGTCCCAAAACTTGAAATTGTTTGCTCACAGTTATGTGGTGACATTGGGCATTTTCCTTGCCTATGTAATTCTTCTTGCTAAACTTAAAAAGCACAAGTTCATTGTTCTCTTTTATTTTGTTCACCTTGATGAAAGTAATAAATGTTTAACAATGGGAGAATACAGAAAAGTAGGAGAAAAAAAGTAATCCATAGGGCCTCCATTTTGGAGATGGACTAGTTAAATTTTTGATAGGATTTCCTTCTTTTGTGTGACTCGTTTTGTTAGGTATTTGTGTTCATTTGTGTGTACGTTTTTGGATCAGAGTAATTTTATTTTGTGTTACATTGTTGGGATCACGCTTTATGTAGAAGTATCCAGTTTTTGTTTTTTATTTTTTTAGAATTTATTTATTTATTTTGAGGGGCAGGGAGGGAGGGAGACAGGGGAGGGGCAGAGATAGAGGGAGAGAGAGAATCCCAAGCAGGTTCCAGTGTGGAGCCCAACGTAGGGCTTGAACTCACCAACCACGAGAACATGACCTGAGCCAAAGTCGAGTCCGACCCTTAACCAACTGAGCCACCCAGCTGCCCCAAAAGTATCCAGTTGTTTTTAAAATTGTGTTAAGTTTTAAAGCGCCTTTGCCATTTGCAGAATAGTATTTCAAATGTCTATATACAGATACTTGATATGAATATAAACAAACGAACTTATCTGTTCTCCTGTAGGTACAAATAGGGTAACACATTTATCCATAGAGCCTACACGATCATTGAACATTCTTTTTATGAGGGAAGATTTGGCACCGCATGCAATCTTTCAAGCTTTTGCTGGGTTTCTACAAGCCAGCTGTGGATCCGTCAGACCTGCACTTAACAGCACAGTTAGGAATCATGAGGTCTCGGATAATGAATAAACCGGAAGCGTAAGGTGGATTTAGGTGAATATTCTGGCCGACTAGCAGAGATCCCTTTTAGGACTTGTCTGTTTTCTATCTTGGTGGACCGTGTGAAGACAAGAGCCCCCTGTGCAAAACTAACCCTTCCCACCGCATTCTCCCCACTCCAGGGGTCTGAGGAGCAGACGGTCGTGTACGTGGTTGGGAAGGCGGGCCGCCAGCACTGGCAGCACGTTTATACGGCAGTGACCCGGGGCCGCGGCAGAGTGTATGTCATCGCAGAAGAGTCTCACCTCCGGAGTGCAATTATGAAAAGCAGTGCCCCTAGAAAAACCCGTTTGAAACATTTTTTGCAAAACAAGCTCTCCAAGAGCTGCGCGTCTCTGGCGGATTCCGCATCCCCGTCGGAGAGCTCTGGAGACAGCAGCAGGCCCGGCACACAGCCGTCAACACCGTCACACCTTGCAGTCACAGCCAGCACCGTGACACCCAGAAGCAAGGCCTCCGCAGCTGATGACAGGACGTTCCCCTTGGCCGGAGAGTGGAAATTCTCTTCACCCGCTGAGGTGGATACAGATGAAGATCCATCAAAACCCCGTGGGTCCAAAAGAGCCTGTGGCATGAGTGATGCTGAAAGTCCAAGCAAAGTCCTGATGGTAAGAGTGACGTTCCCGTGTGCTCCCGCTGTATTTAAGTCGTGTTGACTTCAGGGTGCTGATACGTGGCTGTGGATTTTTCGTTAGTGTTAAATTGTGCTATCGGACCTAAAAACAAGTGTTCTCTCCCCTCTGCCACGTGTCCTCTCCCCTGTGCCTGGTCGATCCTAGCGCGCTTTGTCGCCTGGCATGAGGTCGGCACAGGTGGCGTGCCGAGAGACCTTGTCATCCTGCACCGTCTTTCCGCATAGCTTCCTTGTCACCCTCCCCTTCCCCTTTGTAGGCCACAGTCTCACTTTTATCCCCACTGTCCGTGAAAGCGGCCGGGTAATTATCAACATTCTTGGAACAAATGAAGTTCCAGTAGAAGTTTGAGAGTCGCTTCACGTGCTGGGGTGCTGGGGTCCGTAGGCTTTCAAGGCCATGACCTTGAAAGGGGCCAGGGTGGGGGCCCCGAGGGGAAAGTGCTAATGTGAGCTGTCAGTACCAAGCAGAGTTCTGAAAGGAGGACAGAGATAGCCTCTGACCCCACATGGATAGGGGACAGTGAAACTGTCCTCTGAGATGCTGCCGGCACATGCGGCGTGTGACGTCTTGGCCTGTTGGGCCATCGCAAGTATGGAGTAGTGTGGCTGGAGTACGCACGCCATCGGAGGCTGAGCTGAAGACACTGGAAGAGTCGGAAGACACAGGCTCTTCCCAAGAGGCTGAACGTTCTTCTGAACACAGCAGAGAACGCTGGAGGCATTTTAAGAGCCCGGTGCACTGAAGTTTTGGAAGGTCACTTCGGAGTTGAGTGGTGTTTTGGGAGGCCATAAGGGATGAGTTCCTAGCGCAAAGATGATTTCAGTGGCTTGAACAAAATGATTAGGTTCTGAAGTCAGGTGGTAGCGATGGGGTTGGAAAAGAGATGCTTAGGGACAAGGGGTGCACGGGCCTTGATGGCCGGTTATATGTGGGTGGGGTTGGGCCCGAGCAGGACTCTCAGGCTCTGGCTTGGGCTTCCCGGGGGGATCCAGCTACATTAGGATTGGGAAATGAGGCCGAGGGACAGGTTTTGTAAGGAAAGTGACAAGAGGAGGCATAGTTAAAAAAAAAAAACCCAAAGTTTCTTTTTTTACCTTCTTGGAAATAGTAGGGCCCCTGCTGATTCTAAGCTTCATTTGGTGCTCCACATCAACTCTTTGATATGGAATTACCAAATCAGCAAAACATCTTTTCCTGAAATTGACTGTATCACCTCTTACAAAGACCCTGGGGTAATAAGGCTTTGGACCTGGAACAGAAAATTCCAAACAAAAAGTCTTGGCCTAAAAGATTCTTGCTTTATATTTCTTCACGCCAGCGTGGGATGGGTGGCTTCTGGCTTCTGGGTGGTACAAAGAGACAATGACAGCGTTACCCGTCTTCGCTGCCGAGCTTGCCAAACTTTTTAAGCTCTGGTCTGTGAACACGGAGAGTCCAGCGCTGGCCGCAGAGGGTCAGTTTTCTCGCAAGCCTTGCCAAAAACATGTGACATCTACAGAAATCCCTGGAAATGAGGAAACTAAGAATTCAAAGGCTCGCGAGTGATAAATTAGGAACTTCTGTGTCTTCCATAATTGTGAGATATGTGATTTCTAGAAGCTCAAATTCACTGACCGGGGCTGCCCTCACACCTTTCTTTCCTATACGGGTGGCTGCATAAGAACCACATCAGCATTTTAATTCTGCAAGTACTGATGGCTGAGCCTCTCCTACATGAAAGCTTTGGCTTTTCTGTGGATTAATAGCTTTGGGTTTTGAAAAAAAAAAAGCTTAAAATATTGTCCTGAGTTTTGTTTGTTTGTTTTGCTTGGTTTTGTTTTGTTGCTTTTTTTTGCCTTGTGTCCCACAACCAAAAAAAAGGGAGGGGGGTACAAAACAGAAATTCCCCTTTAAATAAAAGCATATGCATCAATATTTAAAAATTTATCATATAAAGCAGTGATTTCCAGAATTTTTTTGAAAGAAAATGACATTTTATTATAAAAAAAAAAAATCTAGAAAGGGAGTAATCACAAAATCCCTAAATAAAGATAGTTCTGTTAGGGTTCTCCTGAACCAGTAGCCTGTGTCTGTGTCCCTGTCTATTTACCTACCTACCTGTCATCTATCTGTCTAGATTTATTTAAGGAATTGGCTCATGATCGTAGAGGCTGACAAGTCCAAAATCTCCAGGGTAGTCCTGCAGACTGGAGACCCAAAGAAGAATTGACATTGCAGTTTGCATCCAAGGGCAGGCAGAATTCTTTCTTTCTGGGAGGCAATCTTTTTTCTTTTAAGTTTTCTCTTAAGGCCTTCAGGTGATCAAGTGAGGCCCACCTACATTATGGAGGGTAATCTGCTTTATTCATAGTCTACTGATTTAAATGTTGGGGCACCTGGGTGGCTCAATCGGTTAAGCATCCGACTTCAGCTCAGGTCATGATCTCACGGTCCGTGAGTTTGAGCCCCACATCAGGCTCTGTGCTGACAGATCAGAGCCTGGAGCCTGCTTCAGATTCTGTGTCTTCCCCTCTCTCTGCCTGCTCCCCCCCCCCCCCACGCTCTGTCTTTGTCTCTGAAAAATAAATAAACCTTAAAAAATTTTTTTTAAATGTTAACCTCATGTAAAAATAGGTTCACAGAAACATCTAGAATAATATTTGACCAAATATCTGGGTACCATGGCATAGTCAGGTTGATACATAAAGTTAACCAGTATAGTCCTCTAAATTGAACAGGTTTAGCATTGTGAAAGATTGATTGTACTTATTTTTCTCATTTCCCTATGGCGGTGAAACTTTCTCATGACCGTACTGATCCCTTGCCTTGTGCTTGGGAGTCACGAACAGTACCAAGAGTACTGGCATTGCAGTGTTTCGTCTTATCACACCCAAGGCCGGTGTCACGGATGTGCAGCTGAGCAGTAGTCAGTCATTCAGGGCTTTGTGCTTAAAACTACCCCATACTTGCTTTAATGTTCTGCACTTAACCATCTTGAAGTTCTTAACCTTGAACAAAGGGCCCACATTTTCATTTTGAACTGAGCTGCCAAATTATGTAGTGGCCATACCTGTAGAAAGTATGTGTGTGTGTGTGTGTGTGTGTGTGTGTATAGTGTGTGTGTGTATATATATATATAATGTAAATATATATATATAGTGTGTACATACATATTATGTGTATATATATATATAGCGTGTATATATATATATAATATATATGTATATAATATATATATATATATATATATACCCTCATTCACAAATAGTCACTTCTTCATGCCCGTCCCAGAGCTGGGTGCTAAGGATACCACAGTGAGCCAAAGCAGGTATGATCCCACAAGTTGCTGACAGCTGATTGCTGTGGTCTCCTCAGGTCTTCCAAGGGGTGGGGAAGATATTATGTCTCCCGCGGAAGTAGAGGAAACAGAAGTACGTAGGGCAAATTGTGTGTATTTTCACGAAATTAATCTCATTTTTATTGCTGTCCTAACAGGTGGAAGAATCATCTCCGCAAGTGTCTTTGAAACTTCGGAATTTGAGACTGAATAGTTTAACCCCCCGGCAACTTTTCATACCCACAAGTAATCAAGAAACTTAATTTGATTTCAGATTGCGCAAAGTAATTTCTCTCTCTCTCTCTCTCTCTGTCTTTTTTCTATTTAACACAAATGAACATCGTAGCTTGAAAATATTAAGGTACAAAACAGGATATGTGTAACTGGGGTTTTATTTTAAGGTGTTTGTGTTAGCAGATATTTTAAATCCGTTTAATCATAGAAAACCATAATGAGTTCAACATGTCATCATGAGAACTGATAGCATATTTGTATATATTTTTTAAAGTTTGTACTTTAAAAAGTGTTTTGTTTTTGCAATAATGCCTTTATTAACTTCCATGATCATGTTGGGTGGTCTTTGCCCATGGTATGAAGCCATGGTCATGACAGACTGTAATTACGCCTCTCATATTATTAACTGACACACATTTTTCAGGATGTTGGGTCTTCTGCCAAGTGTTCATCTGGCAAGGCTCCTTGCATCATGGCCGGCCGGACCCACTTCACCTGGAAATTCCTTCTGATTTGGGAGTACATTTCTTTTTCTGTATTTGAGATACCATTGACATATGTTACTACTGTGTACCTTGAAAGTGTACAGTGTGTTGATTTGATATTACATTTATATAGTCAATATGATTTCTACTGTAGCATTAGCTAACACCTCCATCATGGCACATGGCTGTTATTTCTTTTATGAATACATTGTTTTCAAGGTATTCTACCACCAGAAAATTATTTTCTCTCAGTGATTTTATTTTTTTTAGAGCTCTATTTATTAACTGGTGAAAGAAAAGGTTAAGAAAAAAAATGTACCCGTGATTCCAATATTTGAAAAAGAACCTTAATGAGCTATAATTCACATACAATTCACCCATTAAAGGGGTAAAACGGAGTCGCTTTTAGTACATTCATGGAGTTGTGCCACTGACACCACAATGGATTTTTGAACACTTGCATCGTCTTCTCCAAGATGTGCCTCTTAGTACCTGTACCTCGTAGTTCTGACCCCCTCGTCCCCTCCAGCTCTGGGCAACACTAATTTACTTTGTCTCCATTGATTTGCCTGTTGCAGACATTTCCTACAAATGGAATCCTACAATATGTGGTTTCCTTGTTACTGACTTCTTTAACTTAGCATAATGATTTCAGACTTCATGTTGTGGCGCCTCTCATATCTTCTTTTTATGAAAGATTAATAAGTATGTACCAAGAGCTAGCATTGTTCCTTTTATTGGGTGGATGTCTTGGATAGTCCATTCAAGGGGAATCACTCAGTCTAACCAGATGAAGCCTCATATCCTTGGTGTATTGATGGAAAATATGGCAGCATATATGGAGGCTGTATTTCTGGATCACACCATGTTGGTTTGAGCCGATGAGACAAAGCCAGGAACCCTGGCTGAATTTTTGCGGGTGGTTCCAGTAGAGCTGCAGGTGACCTATCTTGCTCCCAGTAGTGCAGTGAGACAAAAGGCCTCTATCTCCTTTTATTACCAAATACTATTCTGTCGTACGGGTATAGCACATTGAATTTCTCGGTTCATCAGTTGATGGACATTTGCGTTGTTTCCTCTTTTTGGCTATTATAGAATGTGTTGGCGTACAAGCTTTCTGTGGACATGGATTTTAATTTCTTTTTTTTTTTAAGTTTCTTTTTACTTATTTTGGGCGGGGGGAGGGGCAGAGAGAGAGGGAGAGAGAATCCCAAGCAGGCTCTGTGCTCTCAGCCCAGGAACCCGACTTGAGGCTTGATCTCACAAACCGTGAGATTATGACCCAAGCTGAAATCAAGCGTTGGAGGCTTAGCTGACTGAGCCACCCAGGTGCCCCTGATTTCTTTTCATTATATTTCTAGGCGTGGAATTGTTGGGTCCTATGCTAACTCTATTTAGCCATTTGAGGAACTGCCAGCTTGTTTTCTAAAGCAGCTGTACCATTTTGTATTTATACTTGGGAGTGTGTGAGGGTTCCCGTTTCTCTACGTTCTAGTACTTGCTATTATCTGACTTACTGATTATAGCCATTTTAGTAGGTGTGAAGTGTGGTTTTCATTTGCATTTCCCTTACGGCGAATGATGTTAATTATCTTCTCATGTGCTTATTGGTCATTTGTATGACCTCTTCAGAGAAATGTCTATTCAGATCTTTTACCCATTTTTTAAAATAAAGTTATTTTATTTCATTTTATTATTTTTGAGAGATAGAGAGAGAGAGCACACATGAGGGAGGGGCAGGGAGAGAGAGAGGGACAGAGGAATCGAAGCAGGCTCTGTGCTCACAGCAGACAGCCTGCTGCGGGGCTTGAGCTCAACGAACTGTGAGACCATGGCCTGAGCCAAAGTCAGACACTTAACCGACTAAACCACCCGGGTGCCCCTACCCATTTATAAATTGTTATTTTTCTTTTTATTGAGGTGTGAGTTCTTTATACATTTGACATGCAAGTCCCTTCTTAGAACTACTGTTTGCAAAAAAAAAATTTTCCCATGATGTTGATGTTGTTTATTGCTACTGTTTAGAAATACAACTGATCTTGTATCTTGCAACCTTGCTAACTTCATTTATTAGTTTTAATAGGTTTTTAGTGGATTCCTTAGTGAGGATTTTCTATATATGAGATTATATCATCTGCAAATAGAGATCGTTTTCTTTCTTTCCAATCTGGATGCCTTTTATTTCATTTTCTTGTCTTAATGCTCTGGCTAGAGCCTTTAATACATTGTTAGATACAAATGGTGAGAATGGACATCCTTACCTTGTTCCTGTGAATTTACAAGGCCTGCAAGACAGTCTGCAAAAATGAAAATGTTGGGACTATAAGTGTAAGTTTTAAGTAGCATAGCATGCATTAAAATTGGTACATCTTAGTATATATAATAAATGTATTTCATGAACACATGTACTGTTCTCTGAGGGCAGATGTTATTATGATTGTTGAGTTAAAATCTGTCTTTGTCACCTAAAATAATTGTATAATTAGTCTGGGGTATTTCTGTCTGCAGGCTGTTTTAGGACTTAAACCTTGTATGTTTTACATCTTGTCCTTACAATGGTCCTGGAGTACAGTTATGACCTTCAGTATCACAGGTAGGGAAACTGACTCACAATAACTAAATTTTGTACCACCAGTGAGTACCAGAGCTAGAATTCAAACCCAGATCTGATTTTAAAACTCATATTCTTCCCATTCTTCCAATGCTGCTTTTCAAGCTTAAGGCAAAACCTTTCCCCTTTAGAAAATTCTAGGGGTGCCTAGGTGGCTCAGTTGGTTGAGTGTCTGACTTTGGCTCAGGTAATGATCTCATACTCCGTGAGTTTGAGCCCCACGTTGGGCTCCATGCTGACAGCTCAGAGCCTGGAGCCTGCTTCAGATTTTGTGTCTCCCTCTCTCTCTGCCCCTCTCCCACTCACACTCCATCTCAATCTCTCTCTCTCTCTCTCTCTCTCTAAGATAAATAAACATTAAAAAAAAGAAAATTCTACAGCAATAAGCATTGTATATGGGTCATCCAGAATAAAATATATTCAAAGCACCAAAAAACTGTATGTCATAATTTTGGCTTTTCAAAATCACTTTTTATTCCATTTGGTAGAGGGTTTTTTTTTTCCATACAAATATTTGCAACAATTTTGAAGTCCCCAAAACCATACATAGACGATAAATACCATGCTATTAAAGTATTAAATTTGTACAAAAATACTTTACAGCTTAATACTTGTTTGTTACAAATAAAAATACATATTTAAGTGACTCATGATCTTTTTTTTTCTTTTTTTTTCTTAACATGATTCTGCTTTATACTTTCTTGCCCTGGCGGGTTGTGACATATGATCGAAATAATATATTTCTTTGCACAAAAAGAAAGGTGAACTTTTTCCTTAAACAAAGGACACAGTGTTCAAATGCTTTACCTAAGCAGTCGTTTGAATTACTGACCAAAATGAAGATGTTTGCAAAATAATCATTTCAATATGGAGATTCTACAATCCATATACAGATCTATCTTTTTTTCAATATTCACCAAATAACAGTTATTAGTGTAACTATTCAAAATATCTGAACAAATGAGAACAGTTGCTGACAAACATTAAAAGCAACTGTCACAATTTATTGCTTTGAGGGATGGTAGTAATTGGCAATGCATTTTGTGAAAGATGTATTTACAATTTCGAGAAGTGGCATGGCTCAGAACAAAAGATAGTCCAGTGTCATTTTAAAGTACGTGTCCTGTACACCCCTCTATAAACAGTTTTCCAAACATGTCAAGCAAGATGAGTTTGATTTGCCTATCATTAAGATAAACCTCATTTTAATAGACTCTTCATTCTCTCTTAAGTTCTTAGTCCTGAATTTTAAAAATAAGATAACTCATTCTCAGTGTTCCTAAGCACTCTAATTCATTATCAGAGATTTGCAGCTATTAAAAATGTGTCCTTAAAAAAAAACAAAAACAAAAACAAAAAAACAGGTCACAAGACATATCCTGTTTGTTTGTTGCATAGGGAATAGCATACATCTTAGTTAAGATCATTCCTATATTGGGGGCAAAACATTTACCACCACCTATTATGGTCTCCTACGTGCATCATCGCTGAAACGTTTTAAGAGAACTTTAATGTTACACCTGTACCCCTCCCATGGCAGCAGTCCCCGGCCACATCTCAAACTCGAGTTCCCCTAGGAGAGCCAGCTTTGTGGAACGACTTGGTCAAGTTCTTAACATTAACGACTTCACGGTAAGAAAACTGATTTCAAAGTGAATTAAGGAAATTGTCATAGAGAACAGTTTCAAACAGACATTTCTCTTTTTAAAAAGTGATTGGAAGATGACCTTGTAAAAAATTTCCTCTGATGTTAACTGGGGGGAGGGGTAGCCCGTCTACTTTTCTTTTTCTCTACCATTGGGCTTGGCAGGGAATTGGCTGCCATATAGCATAGTGGTCACCAAGAAAGAAACCTCTTCAGCTTGAAAGGGGAAGTGAACATGAGCCATGAGAGAGATTTAAAAGACCCCTGTGCTTGCGGTTAATGCCACGTGATTATCTGTGCTTTAAATGCCACAGAAATCTGAAAGGGATATTTTAGCACCATGTAGATATTGTCTTTTGTCCTGCTTTATAAAAAGCGTTGCTATAATGTGTTAGTGGGTTCTCGTATCTCCAAATTACTACCATGACTAGGCTGTTGGAAAAAAGCGCTGTTCTGTTCACTCCATTCTCCTCCTGGTAGAGTCTGTTCTATAGACTTCTGTGAGGCCAGTGGGTTTCTACTAATAACCAAGTCCAGCTTATTACCAGATTCTGCTATGAGGGGCACAACAAGGCAGCAGTCAAAGTCTCTCGTTCGGACGTGATTAACCTGAAAAATCAAGAAGGGCCACTCTGAATTATTGTCATAGTCTGAGATAATTCTCAAAACCCAGAGTAACACTTGCCATGTTAACAGGTGTCTGCTGATGCTTAAGTGAGCCCTCTACGCAGAGAGGTCTATCCTTTCTCTGACCACCCTAGAAGGTGGTCATTGGCTGACTTATTCGTTGCTATTAAATTGTAAGGCCCTTGAGAGCTTGGAACAGGGACACGTCCCAACATCCCCACGCTGAGCAGATTGCCTCGCACGTGGCATGTGGTCCTAGTGCCCAACATTGTCCCTGTAATTTCCAGATGAGGTAGCTGAGGCACAGAGTGGTTCAGAGATTTGCCTTAGATCAGCACTTGGTAAGCGGTCCAGATAGGATGTGATCCCAGGCAGTCTGGCTGACCCCAGAGCTGTGCTCTTGGCCGTGATGTTGAACTACCTCTCAGAAGTGAGCCCATCCCCTCCTCAGCTTTTGCATGTACTCATCTTCTTTTATTTCTCCTTGTTCTTCACCGGCAAGGGTTTCTAAACCATCTACGTGCCTGCTTCCACTCTTTGACTTTCCATTCTCAATCTTGCCACATCTGGAACCCGACACAGTGTACAAATGACCCCAACTGTCTAATACAGATACGGTGTTTCCGGGTCTCATCTGCTTTGGCCTTTAGCACTGGCTGTGCCTGACAGCCACACATCCCTAAAACTCTCCTTCCTTGGCTCTCTGTGACATCAGTTTGTTTGGATCCATTTTAACTTGATTTCAGTTCTCGCCTACCTTTATTTCTTCCTGTCCTTTACATTCGTTTTTCTTAGGATTCTCTCCTTGATTCTGTTCTCTTTCTTACTATAAGCCCACCAGAGGTCACTTCATCCAAACCCATGCCTTCAGTAACCTAATCTCCTAAATCTGGCTCTGACGTCTCTTCGGAGCAACAAGTCCAAACTGCCAGTTGCCTCCCAGACTGCTCTACCCGGAAGTACTGAAGGCATTAAGGTCTCAGGTCAGATAGAGGTATCTCACCCACACCTACCTCGTCTCCCTCCCTGTGGTCTTCCCCTTCCCCATTCTACACCAATCCACGTATGGTATTGTTCTATGGTCTTTCTAAATGAACAAATTATGTCACTTTTCTGCTTAAGAAATTAATATGCTTGAGAGCAAAGTCCAAGAGATTTACCGTGGCGTTCAAGGCCCTTCACAGTCTGAACCCAGTCTACCTTTGTAGCCTCAGCTTCCATGAAAGCAGGTACAGTGCAGCCCCAGTTTATAGATTAGGAAGAGCCACATAGAAGTTAAGTAACCACAGTTGTTCTTTCAACAAATATTAGAGTATCTGTGGAAAATAACAGTGTCCCATCCTGCCAGCATAAGACTAATTGTTCCATTGCTATGGTAAAGACGATCGCCAGAACTGGTTTTAAAACCGTAATTGATCAACGACAACTTGCTCTGGTGAACGCGCGTCTGAAGGCCAACCGATCAGTATAGCCTCATGCTTTGAAAGTCAGCTCTTTGGTGCCAGACTCATTCCAGTTAGGTACCCTTTCAAGACTGATGTCAACCCTCTCTTCTTCCTACAAAATGCTATTCCTAACAAGTGTACGTCAAGTCAGGGATTTGCTTAGCTCACTGAAACTATACATGACCATGATGGTATTCCACTCGGTAAACAAGGTTTGGCTTCTTGCTTTCAGATAATTGTGTGAGATGCTGAGATATCGTGTATTGTATACCGGGAGATGGGAGAGTAATGTACCAGCTCCGTTCTCAAGCTGTTGTTAAGCTGCTGGGGAATATACACAGGGAACCAATTTCAATGACTGGTAAATTTTACCAAAGGGAAAGGTTTTTATCCCATATAGGAGGGGCCCTGATCTAGTGTTGAGGCAAAGAAAGATGGGTAGGCATCGGTCAGGTAAGACTTTGGAAAGTTAAATTAGAATTTCACCTGAGGTCTTACCTGTAAGAGTCGGTCATAGGGTTTTAAGCCACCAAGGTCTCCTGGCCCAGCTGGGCGAATGTTTTTGACATATACTCCTTTCTCCAGCAAGCCATCTGCTACGCTGAACCCAAAATCTTCCACATCGGAGCTCTTGTACAAGGTTACCTGCAAAGTGAGAAAATGTGAAGGGGACATTTAGCTTGGCTGGAGACTTTTGTTTTTTAAAAAAATTTTTTTAACGTTTATTTATTTTTGAGACAGAGACAGAGTATGAACAGGGGAGGGGCAGAGAGAGAGAGGGAGACAGAATCTGAAACAGGCTCCAGGCTCTGAGCTGTCAGCACAGAGCCCGACGAGGGGCTCGAACTCACGGAGCGTGAGATCATGACCGGAGCCGAAGTCGGACGCTTAACCGACCAAGCCACCCAGGCGCCCCTGGACACTTTTGTTTGTGAAACTTTTCGTGCCACAGTTGTCTGACAATCTGTCAAACAAATTTACTCAGTAGCATCATAGATTTGTAATACATTAGGCAGCTCCCCATCCCCCTGCTGCTTTCCCCTTCTCCAAGAACATCCTTGGAATCTGTAAAGTCCCACTCAGAACTGAAAAGGAAGGAGAAGGGAACTACTGGAGAGTCCTGGTCTTTTTGTTGTTGTCGTTGTTGTTAATCACAGTCCTCGGATGGGTCTAGGTGAGCATTTTCCCAGGGCAGGCTGACTTCTCTATTTTCCTGGAGCAGCACCCGGGTGTTGGGGGCAGCCAGTAGCAGCCCTTTGCAGCTGCTGGATATCAGGACCAAGCCAAAGGCCTTTCCTTCCTGCCCACCGAGCCCGATGCTGTGCCAGGTAAGCGCTCAGTATATCATTTTCCTTTGAGCAAGCGCCATGGACGCCAATGGTATGGTATCCCAATCAGAACGTCCATACTGAGAGCAAAAATGAGTTAAAAGACCTGAAAGTTTTCTTGTAACTGACACATTCTGGGGTCCGGCCTGAAGAGCAACCAGGCTTTGGTTTTAGCAACTCCAGGCACTGCCCCTTCTCAGCTAGGGGCCTTACTGGTTCCCTCTGCACCTGCAGCCACCTGTCGGTTCAAGCTTCCCATGATCCTCATGCCTCCCATCTGACCACCTGCAAGAGTTACTCTGAGGTTCATACATTCATCCAGTCATTCATACATTTCACCAAATGTGTACTGAGTCTCTCTGATGTTCTAAACATGGTGCTGGGTGCTGGGAAACAGCGGTGAACGAGAGAGGAGGCTGCCTTCCAGAGGCAAGCACATTTATGTGTAACATTTACTGAGCATATGCTGTCCCAGACCCTGTCAGGGGACATACTGAGCACTTTGTGCTCACCTAATGTTTTAAGCTGGCCACTGATACCGCTAAGATTTGCCCGATGCCCTCCATACAAACTGATGCACTCTTCAAGCAATGATCTGGGCTTTCTGTCTTAGGCTAATTATTTTTAAAAAATGTTTTCTTGTCTTTTGTTTTCATGCAAGTAATACATGAATATGTGTCTGTAAAACAGTAGAAAATTCAGAGCTGTACAGGGCAAAAAGTAAAGATGACACAGGTCTATTTTTTATACCCACTTAATGTATTTCAGAGAAGTCGAGAATATTGAAAGAACTACAAAAAAAAAGTGGTGTTTGTGGTTTTTTTTACTTCACTGGGCAGAGCGCTAAAATATCAAGCTGGCTGAGTCAGTACTATTCACCAGACAGCCCTCATGGTTATTGCCATATCAGAGGTGAGGAAATTCAGTTTTATAGAGGTTAAGTAATTCTCCCAAGGTCACAAAGGTAATGAATAGCAGGGCCCTGTCTGATTCCAGACACCGCACACTTATGCCTTATTTCATAGGTTCTAAGATAGGCATATATATATATATATATTTAACTCTCTGAAATCAGGTGAGTTTCATAATAGATGGCATCTTACCTAGACCCTATGAATTAAGATATATAAACATTCTACCCTTACCTGGCTCTTTCCTACAAGTACACTGGAAGGATTTTGTTGCAACTTTGCTTTAAGAGAGAGAGAGAAAAAAATGCGCTTTGAAGTGAGTTCCAGAACGGAAGCATCCACACCTCTCGGGAGCATGTTCCAAATGCAGAATCTCAGCCCCAGCGAACTGGCACCTGCAGATCCCTGGTGATTCCTGTGCACATTAGAATTGCTCCACGTGGTACTCCACACACAAGAGGGGCTATCACATGTTTGGAAAAGAATCGAGGGAACTAAAGTTTAATGGAATGATAGCCTTTGCAGGCTCATTCTATCATTGTGTGCATGTGAATGTATGTGTATGTGTGTGTGTGTGTGTGCGTGTGCATGCACCCTACTATGTGCCAGGCACTGTTTTAAGGACTAAGGACATAGCACTTAAAAAATAAAAAGATACAGCAGTGAGCAAAACATAGCCTTCTTGAGTTTATCACCAGTGAAGATATCTGATTTAATCCTCGTAACAATCCTTAGAGATGGGTAAGGGTCTCAGGTTTTTTATTTATTTACTTATCTTTAAATTTTTTAGAGAGAGAGTGAGAGTGGCAGAGGGACTGAGAGAGAGAGAGAATCCCAAGCAGGCTCCACGTTCAGCATGGAGCCCGACGCAGGGCTCAATCCCATGACCCTGGGATTAAGACCTGAGCCAAAATCAAGAGTTGGATGCTCAACCGACTGAGCCACCCAGATGCCCCAAGAGTCTTAGTTTTAAATGAGGTAGTGTATGTGAAGTTTTAAAATCTGAAATGACTTGACTCCCAAGGAAGGATCACTTACATGGCACTCAGTTAGTTGTACAGGTATAAAAGTAGAAAGACTTACTTCACTATGGAAGGGGTGTGTGTGTGTGTGTGTGTGTGTGTATGTGTGACTACATGCGTGTGCGTAGCTTAGTAAAATCCAGCCCCCATCTGACGTGCACCCTGATGATGCACAGGGAGCAGTAGGTCTCTACACGAATGAGAAAGTTCCCTCCAGACCAAAACTCATTAGGAGGTGAGGAGAAGTCTTTGTTGCTGACCCGGGCTCAGGTGGCCTTGGAGAGAATATGGAAGATTCACCCTCCCCCACACCCATCAAGCTCACTGAGTGGGGAAAGAATCTGTTTTTTGTTCACTGATATATCCCAAACCCCTAATACGGTGTCTGCCACATAGTAGGGTTAGTGTTTTGTCAAATAAATGAAAGGACTGGTTCTGACATACCGAGTGGTTGACTATGGAAGCCAGTCAAAACTGGCCAAGAGGTGCTGTGCGCATGAACTAAGAGGCATTTAATTCAAGCCGTGCTCCCCACTCCCTCTCCTGCCCCAGGGCTCTGCTGGGAATTCTCAAAGCTGCAGCTGCAGGGTGGCTGGGTGGCTGGGTGGCTAGGTGGCTGGGGCCAGGGCAGGATGAAGCTCAATGGCGACACCGTGTGGACGTGAGAGGTGAGACAACCTCTGACGTTGAAGCCAGGCCTGCCCTAAGGGCTAAGGAAGCCCCCCCCTCCCCCCCCCATTCTTGGGCAGGGCAGGGAGGTAAGATGGAGCGTCCTCCAGCAGGAAATACCAGACTTCTTGCTAATAAGAGATGAAGCCTGAGCCTTGAATGAGCAGACTGAAAAGCAAACAGGATGTTACTGACTACCATGTCTGTGGAGTAGACCATACAGACGGGGAATTGAATTCAAGCTCAGAGAGTTAGTAGCCAGCAACAGAGAAGTGGTTCAAACCCAAGAGGTTCTGACTGCGAAGCTGAGATCTTTTCAAGGCACACTATCTCCTTAGCTAGCGTGTGGTTGTTTAATGAATACCCATTACAAAGAAGAATTTTTAGGCCTCTCTATAATTTTTTTTTAAATTTACAGTTTATTTATTTTGAGAAAGAGAGAAAGTGAACAGAGGAGGGGCAGAAAAAGAGAGGGAGAGAGAGAATCCCAAGCAGGCTCTGCAATGTCAGCGTGGAGCCAGATGTGGGGCTCGAACTCACATGAGTTCGAACTCACACGAAACCGTGAGATCATGACCTGAGCTGAAACCAAGAGTAGGGTGGTTCACCGACCGAGCCACCCAGGGCCCCTAGGCCCCTCTATAATTATGATTTGGCCTCAGGCCATAGTTCAGGTGAGGTCTGCCCCTTTCCTAAGGTGGGGAGGGGAGTTATCGGAGAGAGGTATTAAAATTTTTTTTTTAATTCCCAGTTTTGTGGAGATATAATTGACATCCAGCTCTGTATAAGTTAAGGGACTTCGCACACATATATTGCAAAATCATTACCACCATAAGTTGAGTTAGGAGAAAGCTATTTTTTAACAAAAAATTTCAGATTCAAGAGTAGAGAGGCTAGAACAATGAATCCTCATAGACTCATCACTCGGATCCTACAACCCTTCAGGGCAGGCCACACTTGCTTCATCCACCCTTCTTTTTCCTTCTTTGGGGGATTATTTTAAGGTGAATGCCAATCCTTAAGTCATTTCCCTCCTACATACCTCAGGATGAATCTCGGAGGGGGGGGGGTGGGGAGGGGCATGATCATTCTTTTTACATAACCTCAAGGTCATTAATTCATTCACAAACTAACCCCTATTCCTTGACACACTCCAATACCTAGTCTGTGACAAAATTTCCCTGATTGTCTCAAAAGTGGTTTTTAGAGTCGGTTTGTTCAAATCAGGATCCCAACAAGGTCTACACCGGAATGTAAGGTGTCTTATGTGTCCTCTCATCTGGAACATGCCCCCTGCTGCTCCCTTACTGTGGGAACAGCGCCTTTTGTCCCGCAGTGCACTCTTCTAGAGCCCATTTCCCTGTAAATGGAAGTTACCTCGGGATCCTTGATTGGAGTCAGGGTCAGCTTTGTGGGGAAGGGTGTGCTTCCTATGACGTCACGTCATTCAATGTCTACTCGTCCCACTTTCGGGGGGGGGGGCGCGTGTCCAGGTGGGGACAGCTTCATTCCTCCACTGTAAGGCTTCCCAACAACCTCTCTTCTAAATGTAAATTTTGACTGATGGTGACCACTGTCTGAATCAATTAACTTCATTAGGGGCTTCAGAGTGATGCTCTTTTTCTAATCCTATAATAGCTTCCATATTTGTTAGCTAGAATTTTTTCTTTTTTTTTTTTTTTTTTTTGAGAGAGAGAAAGAGAGTGAGCATGAGCAGGGGAGGGGGAGAGAGGAAGGGAGAGAGAGAGAGAGAGAGAGAGGATCTGAAGCAGGCTCTGTGCTGACAGCAGATGGTCCCACGTGGGCTCGAACTCATGAGATCACGACCTGAACCGAAAGTCAGACACTTAGCTGACTGAGCTACTCAGGTGCTCCAGCTAGAATTCTTTGGTAAAGAAGTCTCCTTTCATCAGTTAGTGCTGTTTGGTTACCCTGAAGTGCAGCTCGTACCAGAAAGGCTGAATGAATTCTAATGCTTTCATTTTTAGTGTAGGGAATTGGTACACTAAACACTTCCAATGGTGTCCCAAAAAGGGTTTTTTTTTTTTTTTTTTTTTTTTTTTTTGGTGGGGGGATGACTTCTGTTAAGTAAAGTATCCCTGCAAACCTCTGGGATTATATATAGATAAATGGATTTCAATTAATTTCATCATTACTCTTTTGGGTGCTCAAACGCTCTCATCTTTGGCTAAGGGGACTCTTTCATGTTGACTTCGATGTCCTTTTGACATGACCCATTTGTTTTGGTAACTTCTTTGTTTTCTGGCTCCAAGATATCATGACTCATCATGAATATTTCCTGTTCCCAATCTGGAATCAGCCACTCCTCCAAGGTGACTTGACTGGAGGAAACATTTTTATATTCTAGCTCCTTTCCTCCCATCCTCATGCTCCTTTATCAGAGGAAGGAAGAGGAGGAATGGGGGCAGAAGGCCAAAGACAAGGAGGAGGAGGAGGACGTGGATGAGAATGAGGAAGAGAAAGCAAATAGCTAATAGGACTGGTGATAGTCTGCCATTCTTTGGGCCCTGCTTCTTAGTAGATGATTCTCTTTATTCAAGGTTCCTGCTTCTGTGCCTCTCTTTGGCTTTGTGCCTTGTGTGTGGGATTTTGTATCCTTTTGCCCCTTTGTTTCTAGTCATGTTCCCACCATGTGACAAGTAGTGCTCCTAGGGAGGGACGTCCCCACGACTCCTGGAGGGCAGTGCATCCTAGTTCTTTCTGCTCCACTTATAGCTAGGTGTGGGTGAGGGTCCTGGAGACCCTGTGCTTCTTGCTGGATGGGTAGTGGGGCATCTGCTCTGCAGGCCCAGCCACACTCTTGAGGTGCACCCGGATGTGAGGGTTGCAAAGCCTATACATGCAATGGACATGGAGAAGCCCACTTCTGTCTTAGATCTAAGGCATGTTTTCCAACACAGGGACCAGTATTCTTGCGTTGGGGGCAGCATTTGGTGTGGCCTAGAATAACAGTGAAGTTCTTCATTGCTCAGTTGGCCTGTGATTCTTGGATGTCAGCTCCATAGCCAGAACCCGGGAGGGGCACCAAACAATGCCAACACCAGTCAGGAGTAATACATTAACCAAAATATTCGAGTTGGATGTCAACCGGAGCAGGTTAACAGATTAGCTCATTAACTTTAAGGTCAGAGTTGTTGGCCAAGAGGCTTGGTTTTTCTGAGCCTCAGACTTTGATGGAAAACTCTTCAAGATAAGAGGCAAACCAATGGTTTAAAATTGAAACTAATCTGAAAAGAAAAAAGTTGAAACTAATGTGTTTCGCTAGAATGATTTCCTAAGTTTAGAGGAAAAGGGATTTTCAGAACTAACTCTATGGTTCTCCTGGAGATAGCCCATAACAAAAATGAAATT